>NC_140968.1:61790302-61792802 GCF_056783735.1 Eptatretus burgeri
CCAACGAAGCCTCAGAATGGCCTCCCCAGAGTTCGGCGATCTAACCCAAAGTGGGTCCAGCGGCCCACAACGAGAGCGAGGGGATGGATGGTGCGGAGGGGTACATCTCCTAATCTACCCTAACCATTTAACAGTTAAACTACCCCGGGGCTTTCAACAAGCGCCTCTCGCTTAAACTATTGGTTCTAACAACCCAGATTCCCGTCGCCTATGTTGGTGTCCTCACAATTTCGGGCCTCGCCCCCCAATTTTCGCTCCGTGCCCTCACACGGTCTCCTGGCTGGGACACATGGCTCCCTTTGGCAGGCACGACCCTCTGCCGAATCTCCGACGATGGCACCCCCGGGCACTACACTGCCTCCGAGCCTACCAGCTCCCTAACACCGGGGAGTGCCCCCCATGGCACCTCCCCTGAAATGCACACGTGGCAGGCCGGCCTCCCGGGCCCCTTTCCGAGGGTCACCCGTGCCCACAACACTGCCCACGCGGCTAATGGCGCCCCGGGCCCCCGCACCAAGCAGGCGCACCGGTGCCCACTACGCTATCCCGGCCCCCCATGGGCCCATGGCCTACCGCGGCCGACTAGCCTGGTGCCCGGGGTACCCACTCAGCGATACTCACCTTTCGCAGCCACGCTCCCAAGCCCGTCAACAGGGCTCCTGCACCCCTCCAAATGGGTTTCGAGCCTACATTCCCACCAACAGCAAAACGACCTCCATTTTTGTTAATTTGACTAACCCAGCTAACTCACTTTACTCTGACCCCGGGGTCCCTTGGGCGGGAGTCACTCCTCCCCCCCAATCACTCATCGCACCATGCATTCCCCATTCGCTCCATACACACAGACCCGCTGGCCTCACTCACTCACCAAGCACATGCCTCCACCTCATAACTCTCCAACTCTTCAACACACACACCGCTGAACTCTGCCATCCTCCTAACTACATCCCCTCACTAGCTCGTGCTCCCACGTCGTCCCTTACACTATAGCACGTTCCATTTAACACTACGTAGCTAAGCTACGTCCCCTCTACACATTCATAAGTCTGTCCATGTCTCCAAATAATTCATTTTATTTCCCAACCTAAATCTGGCTGCAATCCCTCGAACTAATCCATTCCACGGACTCCATGAGGACTTACCCCTGCCCCATGAAGTCGGTCGAGCTAAGCTAACCCTTCCCCCTAACTAGTTTTCATCCTGTGCCCCGGGTAAGGGGGTCTTCCACCCCTTGCCCAGGAATCCTGTGCACCCGAAAGTGAGGCTTGCTCTTTTTTTTTTTTTCATGCGCAGCACCTGCGCGGCAACTCAGAGCTCGCGCACTTTGCACCTGGCCGTGACGTCATGTAGCTGCACGTGTTCCTCGTCCCTCCTTGGACGTTACCATCCGGCAGGGATACCCCTCCTGCCGGATTCCAACCCCACGTGCAGCCATGGCGTCACCGTGCGCATAAAAAAAAAACACAAGCCCCACGTCTCGAGGGGTTCCCCACGCGAACACATGTGCTTTGCCCGTTGGAGCTTAACACACACGATCGCGTGGAGAACCCGTCCGGTCCAAATCCGTTTACCTGCCTAAACTTTGTCCGTCCGCGGGATCGGCAAATCCACCGCGTGCGTTTCCGGACCGGGACTTCACTCTCGCAAGCGAGCACGTGGCGGTCTCGTGCGTTGCACAGCACGGACCGCGTGCTCACTGCTGGGTGAACCCGGCACGGTCCCCGAAACAACTACAGCCGCTACTCGGCTTTCTCTCCTCTGTCGCCGTCTCCGTCTCCATTCCACCCACGCACACCTGCGTGTTACGACGCACACAGTCCACTCCATCACATTCACACCGGGAGATGCGGCTGCGTGCTCCCGCATGCCAACCGACATCTCCCTCACATACCGCTCTCTCACACACACGGTCTCCCTTGCATACGGCCGTTCACTCACGCGTGCCTCACTACTCACACAAACCATACTACTCACACACGCGGGGGCACTCAACCGCGGTTCCTCATCCACACACCGTGCCTCACTCATACACGCGGGGGAACTCACCCGCGGTGCCTCACTCGCACTCCGTGCCTCATCCACACACGCGGGGGCACTCAACCGCGGTGCCTCATCCACACTCCGTTCCTCATCCACACACGGCGTGCTGGGCAGCACGTACTCCGGCACCATCGCCACCACACCACTCACACACGGGGTCGCTTCCACACACGGGGACGCACTCACACCTTGCACCACACACACAGGGACAATCACACTGGGGATTTGTGTCCCCACAAGGGTCTCCGGGGCCTCTACACCCCCCAAGCTCTCCGTGCACCCGTCCACAGCACTCGTCCCCTCAACCTCGCAAAGCACGACCGAACTCACCTGGTCGTGACTCGCCTCAAGGGGGAATACTCCCTCCCCTCGTTCCTGGAGGAGGCCATCCAGGTGCTCGCACTGGGTCTCTACCCAGTCCGCCAGCTCACCCCCATTATCCTCCACTACCTCCGTGTGT
>NC_140968.1:61800302-61815302 GCF_056783735.1 Eptatretus burgeri
CGAACCCCGGATTCACGACTATATATGTGTGTGTATATATATATATATATATATATATATATATATATATATATATATATATATATATATATATATATATATATATATATATACACACACACACACACAGATGTTTATCCTTTTAGTAGTCGATGAAAATTAAGGTTTCAAAAATAGGTGTGGACAATGCAGTGCTCCATTCATGGCTGATTAAATTTGATGGGAATATCATGAGTACCTCAATATTGCATTAAAAATGCACAGTGAATGTTTTTATTTTTTATTTCTTATTTCTTACAAGGGTCGGAGCAATGCCAGTAACCAACCTGAATATTGACGGATTCGTGGAGATTCTTACAGGTCATTGCGAATGTTTCTGAGCTTTCAAACTGGAAGTACCACAGCTTGATTTTCATCCTGTGAAACAATATTACATGTGGCCGATTTTAAGCAACTCCTTTTTGTGGTTCACGCCATGCATTTTATTTCTGAGCAGGTGTTTTTATTTCTCATTTAAGTACAGATTAACAACATTTTGTCTCTCATCTCAGCACAATAGTAAAGATTAAGAGATTAACGACATGCAAAAATATGACCAAAACAATGGTAATATTTTTTATTAAGTGTTAAAACTGCTGTAATATGTTGCATTATATTTCATTTTCTTCAAAATAACAATATTCCTTTTCTCTTTAGCAGCACATGCAGGACTATGTAAACAAGCATACTGTGAAATGCACTGCGTGGGTCGTGTTTCTGAATCTGGTTCTGAATAATATTTGTTACATTTCAGATCTGGGCTCTTTTCCGGCCCTCGATACTCAGATATATCTTCACCCAATGAATGTTATACATGTGCATGAAGAGTGCAAGACACATGCCATGAGAATCCACAAAATATTCAATGATGTCCACCGCATACTGATGGACAACGACCTCACTTGACTGGCAATCATGCTCAAGTGAGGCAGTGATGAGAAGGAAGCATTCAAAATCTACAACATAAATTACAAAATCGTATACTTTTGCAAAATGATCAAACATCAGATATTATCAATTCGACACATTGAAATATCTAACATCAGCTGCCTCTTGTCTGAATGCAGAACAAAGAAAAGCTAGAAAAACTGCAACCTGATGTAAAATAATGAAGAAATGATTCATGAGGCACATTGCAACAGGTTATCGAGTGCTCAGGATTACTGGGGATCAACGTTTCAGTGAAAATGAATCTGAGCATACGATACCAATAAATTAGGTCATCATCAAGTAAAAAGGATGCGATATAGCAAGGTTGATTGAAATTACAGGTTTGCGTTTAAATGGTTTGTTATCAGAGTAGGTGTGTGAGAAAGTGGGTTGGACTGTACAAATGTAAGTTTAGACCCAGATGACCTACCTAGCATTTCACTTCCTTTCGACTTTATTGCACACTTCCATAATGTTGATCTTAGTTGTCTAAGATGAATCAAAATCCTTGCTGGTCAACCATCTTTCTGTGTCACAGTTATTGTAATGCAGTGCAGGATGCCAGTGCCCAGGAATCTATTTTTGAAAGCTATATTGTACTTACAATTGAGGACCTAACAGCAATAATAATTCCTTGCAATCAGAGCTTCTTTTTCACATCCAGATGCCAATGTGCAAAATCATATTAATCAAATCAAAATAGCCAATTGCAAAAGTATATTTTTTTTCATGGTTGGGATGTCTTATGAAGATGATTAAGTTCTTCAACCTGGGCAAACACCATGATGATACCGTTATGACGATTCATGACTGCAGCCCTAGAAGGACCTCTTGCTAATGCAAAGATGCCAAGATCAAATGCTGTCAGCAAACAGATGAAAAGCAAAGCTACCGATGAGTTTTTCCCTTTTTGGAGCTCGTCAATGCAACATATCACTGTTCCATCCACTTAGTGACTGAAACTGTCACAAAAACTGTCTGTCGCCAGCTTACCAACCAATTGTCTGTCACCAGCTCACCAACCGTCTGACTGGAGTTGAAAATAACTGTCACGCAGCTGTCACAAACCGTCATAAAAATGGTCCTCCCGTCCTTTTTGTAGGCGGCCAGTCTGGGCGGAGCCTCAAGCAGACTTCAGTCAAATCCACCTTGCCTATTGGCGCATCGTTGCACATGACCAACCGTCAACCTCGTGATCATTCCTTCCTGTTCAGCTAGACATGAACAAGAGCCAGCCAGCATCTATAGAGCTGCCAAATGGGGCGTCAAATATCGACAGAAAAAGGTGGACGTCAACGTTGGTGAAAGAGGTGGGTGTTGAACGTCGATGAAAGATAGGTGGGCGAGGTAAATGATCCACAGCCGTATTTGACCATCAGAATAACTGCTCAAGAAAAACCCATGGTGTGCTTAGTCAAATGTCCTGTAAGTCCAAGGTGTAAATAAATCGTCCACCTCCAAGCCAATGTGTCCTGATGGAAAGTGGGTAGACGAGCCTCCGCTGGGCTCACGGCTATCGCAAATGCATGAATGTCTGTCGTAAAGAGAAAAAGGCCATCCCATAAGAACGGGAATCTATTCTTTGCCCTTCTCAACGCATCAAAGTTAGAATCCCACCAGACATGGGGATGGGGTCTATCCTGGACATGCATTGAGAGAAATAACTGTCTGAGGACCTAAATGTTTGTATGCATTAGTCGGATCCAATTCTGAAATCCATAACAATATATTATGTTACAGATATTATATATACGATGTATATATTACACATACACATATATATGTATATATGTGTATATAAGTGTATATGTATATATATATATATATATATATATATATATATATGTATATATGTATATATATATATATATGTATATATATATATATATATATATATATATATATATATATATATATATATATATATATATATATATATATATATATATACACACACAATATCACACGCTTTTGTACCCATTTGTGGTTGAGTTTCAGGATGTTATTAGAACAGTCTGCCTGGTGTTGGCTTAATAGTTAGGGTGGTGGGCTTGCGATCCTTAGGTCCTGAGTTCCAAAAAACAACTCTGCTGTTTAATTAATATCAGGTGGGGTTGACTCAGCCTGTCATCCTTCTGAGGTTGACCAAATGATTTCCAGCTTCCATGTGTCCTGTGTTGGAGTGGTGACCCATCCAGGATTATGCCCAATAGCCGAGGAGACTGCTTAGGCAGCACCAATACTCTGCACAGAGTATTAGGCCATTAGCCATGGATCAGAAAGTGCCTTAAAATCAAGTTTCGTTCCACTCATCCGGGGGGGGGGGGGGTAGACAAAACCTTGATAATATTGTTATGGTTGTGGAAATTCACAGAACACCATTCAGGTACCCTGAAGATCAGTTATGTCAACAAGTGTGTATCCAGATAGATGTCCCCACCGATGTCTAATGGGCTGTGCATCTTTGAGTTAGCCGTTATTCTTTTGCTATATTTATTTTGGCAAACAAACAATTATCTCCTCACCACCTCCACCACCATCTCACCACCTTTGCCATAACAAACGACAACATCATCTCCTCACCACCTCCTCCACAACCACCATCTCACCACTTTCGCCATAACGAATGACAACATCATCTCCTCACCTTCATCTCCACAAATGCCGCCATCTTGTCGCCAGCAACGGCATTCCGTGGACGAGCGGCATTTCCGCTGACAGACGCGGGGACTCCCTTGTTGGGGCGAGGGCCGGTGATTTCAACCATGTCCACTTTGTCCGCGTCAGGACGGCAAGATCGGATCAAAGTGACAAAAGGGGCGGAGCCAGCGGGGGGTGAAGGGTCAGAGGTAAAAGACCAAACACATCCCCGTACCCCATAAAAGGCCACGTTGAAACGCCGAGAAGCCAGTTGAGGAGAGGAGTCAGTCGAGCGGAGTCGAGCTGGAGTCTGGGTTCGAAGTCGAGTGCAGTTCGTTCGGAGTTGGGGTGGAGAGCGCCACTTCCAGTTCGAGTCCAGTGCAGGGCTGTTGCTCGTCGGAGCGCAGCGGAGCTTGGAGTCCGGGAGAGGTTTGAGTCCGGTGCAGGGCTGTTGCTTGTCGGAGCGCAGCGGAGCTTCAAGTCCGGGAGAGGTTCGAGTCCGGTGCAAGGCTGTTGCTCGTTGGAGCGCAGCGGAGCTTGGAGTCCGGGAGAGGTTTGAGTCCAGTGCAGGGCTGGTGGTCAGTGGACGCAGCCGGCGAGAAGTCCCCAGACAGCGAGATAATGGTCCAAGGTGATCGGGCCCCGGGACGGTCGGAGCGACGCTGAGGAGTGGGCTTTTTGGGAGCCCTCGAGGTGCTGAATGAGGAGTCAGTGCCACTGGGAATATGGGTTTTCTGGGTCAAAACTAAGATCCAGGCTTTCATTGACATCTCCGATGCTGTTATACTGTCTGTACCTGTTCCAGGCAAGGATGATGAGGTTCATGGATAGATTCACTTGCCTTGGCAGTGATATTTATGTCTTGCGGGCTGTGAGCCAGAGGTCAACAGACCTCAGGTATGGGAGCATGCAACGGAGCAGCACATTGCAGCACCCACTTTCCACTGGTACTCCAGGGGCCTCCGTCTAGCCATCCCCCAGGCAGATGCCTGGCCCATCCTCATCTCCTTGAGATGCTGATCAACCTGCTACAATCATTATGCATGTGGTGTCCTCCACTCATGAGGCTCCCTCACTGAGAGAATCTGGTGAGCAGGATCAGTGTCAGGAAAACAAGCCACATGTCCACACAGCCATAGCTGATGCTTACGGATTATGCAGGTCACAAATCTCGTATGAGTCTCTCTCAGCAACCACTAGTTGGGCACAAAGTCCGATCAGCGATAGCCAAGGATTCTCTGAAGCGACCTTGTACAAAAGCAATTAAGTCTCCATCTCAGATCCCTGGTCAGAGTCCAAGTCACATCCGTAGAGCAAGACTGGAAGCACCATGGACCTGAAGACTTTGACTGTCATCCTCCTGCACAAGTACCGGCAGTGTAAAACCCCATGATCCAGTGAAGCCAGGACTCCCCAGGCCCGACCCAGACATCTATTAACCTCTGGCTCACAGCCAGCAGAGACATGAATATCACTGCCAAGGTAAGTGAATTTCTCTGTGACCTCAACTTCCTCACCACAAACAGGTACAGACAAGACAGCAGCATCCAAGATGTCATTGAAAGCATGGATCTTAGTTTTGACCCAGGAAACCCATAATCCCAGCGGCTCCGACTCCTCATTTAGCACCTCGAGGGCTCCCAAAAGGATATCCAGAGTCGCCGGAAAGATGACTGCATCATCTGCAAAATCAAGTTCGGAGATCTTGACATTCCCAAATGATGCACCACAGCTTGATCTCTCTGACATCCTCCCCAGAATCCAGTCCATGCAAGTGCTGAAAAGTGTGGGGGTTGGGAGATGTCAAGGATCTGTCATTAAGCCTGGTGCAGCTACTTTGTATATGCTCCGATTATATGCTTCCCTGGTCTCTGTATATGCTCCGATTAAGCCTGGTGCAGGGTTGAGTGAATCAGCAAATGCATTGTAAAGTATGGAATCGTCGACATATATGTTAAGCTGAGACAGAATATTATCAGGAAGATCATTGAGATAAACAAAGAACAGAGTGGGACCAAGGACAAAGCCCTGTGGACCACCAGAATTGATGAAGCAAGTGGGAGAAGATTGACCCTCAAGTACCACCTTCATCTTCCAATTTGTAAGAAAAGCTGAAATTATCGAATGCATTACTCTTGATACACCATATGACTGAAGCTTGTGTCATAGGCCCCTGTGTCTCACCTTGTCAAAGACCTTCAATATATCCAAAGCAACTAATCGAGTTTCAGCCTTGAGATCCAATGCCCCATTAATCATTAATTGAAATGATCAGCAATTCATTATTGCAAATCACCAGGACAGCGAGAACTGCGGAAGCCATTCTGGCATCGATGAGAAGTTCATTGTCCTCCAGGTGGTTGAGAAGTTGTTGATTGATTTAAACACCTTACGTTTTACAGGAAGCATGCTGATGGAGCGATAGTTACTTCGCTCAGAATACTTACCAGCACTCTTAAAACCAGGGACAATGGAAGCCACTTTCCAGGATTAAGGAAACACTGAATCAAACAAGCACAAGTACAGTATTAAAGAATTGTAATGTAGCACACAGGATTATGAACCATGAACTCAAAAGGGAATACGAACCAGGCCAACCCTAAAAATGTGAGTTTAAATGAATCCAATTAAAACTGCTATTATGGTTCAGTGCAATCAGAATATGCAGCATCTTAAAGTATGTACATGTGCTTCAGATAGGAATTTAAGAAAGGACACATTATCTGAATACATGCTGAAACAAAAACAAATTCAATGGAATTTGGATTAAAAGGAAATAAAAATTAAAAAGCAAAACCTGATCACACTAAATATTCTTACGTGAAAGCAATTAATTTCCCAGTAATCTCTGTGGAGTTAACAAGGCACCATTAAATGGTTCGAATTTAGTGGTCCATTGTGGTCCCTTATTGGCAGAAATGCACGTGCAAAATTTTTTATTTGCATATAAAATATATAATTCTGCTTCATCGCACAATTGTTTGAAGGATGCCACGTAAATGTGGTCATTTTCATTTTAAATTTTTTGTTTATTTTTACCTCTGGCACTTCGAGGTGGACGGAGATCGTTTTCACCCCTGTCTGTCGATTGGTTTGTCTGTCTGTGAGCAGAAAATCTCAAAACTTTGCTGTCAGATCCGGACGAAATTTGTTGGACAGTTTGGGTGTGTGACAGACGAATTGATTATATTGTTATGGTTGTGGGGGTAGATGGAGGAATTTCATAGCAAAGTTAGGATTGAAGAGAGTTGCTTGGTCTGTGGGCGTGTAGGAGACATCTCGATGTGATTAAGTATGGAAACTGTGACCTTAAGTGTTACTTGTCACCACATGGGGGTGGTGCTGTGTTAATTTGATGGGGATTAAGCCCAAGTTCCCCCAATAGGTAACTGCCCCCTGTGACTGAGTCCTACGTTTCTGTATTTACAAACCAGTCATGAAAGAATTGCGTTTTTAAACCAACATCAGCCATAACCACAAGCAAGCCAAACGTGCCGAGTAAGCGAGAATCCCCGCCTTCCCGGTTTTCGTGCCAGCAAGCCATGCCCTTGAGGTGGATGATTGTTTGGCATGACATCAAAGAGAGATCGGGAGCGAACACCTGAGTTTGGTGTGAGAGGAACGTGGCTGGGACGAAGGATCTTGCTTTGCTCTCTTCTCCTCTCGGCAGGAAGAAACGGCTGCGTGATTCTCATGTCATGCTGTGAATTGACTCGCATACAGAGCAAGATGCTGGCCATTGACTTTTGGCTGGTCATTAGAGACCGATCTCGAAGCCTTGTGTATGTCACTGAAGGGAGCAGCGCCATTCTGCAGAGAGCGTGTCAAAAAGCGCGATAGACGAGGAAGCAGCATGGTGGTCTCTGAGCCGTGGTGTTGAATACTGCTCACAAATTACCTCACACACATTTCCCACTGCTAGAGAGTGGCTCGGCACCGTTTTTGGGCATGTCTACCCATGCAGGATGAAGTGCATCGATTCTAAAGTTCCATAAAGACCATCTCTGGACCATGCCAAGTGCCAGAATAAAGGGAGGATTTGCTTCACATTTGTTTCCCCTTGTCTGTATTGGAGTCCGTGTGTAGAGGCGCCTCAACTTTAGGTTTAGTTTACCTCACGTATTATTACATTCTCAGTTATTGTTGCTTATAAATATTTGTCTATTTTCATTAAAACTACGTTTATTATAAGTTTATGTGTCTGGGTATTTATCATGGGGTTCGAGTATAAACCCCTTGTGCTGTACATCCATCTGTGTCTCCGTCGCGCTGCCAGTGCCAAATGCCACTCCCGCACACGCGATGATTTCTGAGGATCATGTGTCCACCTCCGAAGAAAAACTGCTCAGCAATCCGGGCTGGTCGGTGTTAACTGCCTTTCCACCACATTTGGGCATGGAAGATTAACTTAACCACCAAACCCACGACAATATTTTGGTGAAGATCAAGATCTGGATGCTAGAAATTTTAAGTATCTTATCACCATTGAGAGATGGGGACAAAACGATATATATATATATATATATATATATATATATATATATATATATATATATATATATATATATATATATATATATATATATATATATATATATATATATATATATATATATATATATATATATATATATATATATATATATATATATATATATATATATATATATATATATATATATATATATATATATATATATATATACACATATATATATATATATACATATATATATATATATATATACATATATATTGTTGTGGTTACCAAATTCGCAAACCACCATTCAGGTCCCTTAGGTGAGATATCTCGGTAAGTATATGTGTAGTTAGGCCCAAACCCGTTGTCTAGTGGGAATACATGTCATTTATGCGTGCTGCGACTCTTCAGGATAGCCGTTTTTCTTTTACTATCTTTATTTTGGACCAACCGCCATTGTTACCACCACCAGTCACAACATCAACCACCAACCACAACGCCGCTTCACCACAACCGCCACGACCTTCACGTCACACCTCGCAACCGTCGCATCGCCACCGTTCTTGCGCCGCTTGTGGGTACCGGTGTTGGACTCGTGCAGGGCGCGCGCCGAACAGCGTGTACAAAACCACGGATTTTCCACTTCAAAAACGGATCAAAAACGACACACGCCCACTTTTGTGCCGTCCAATCGGTGAGCGAGGGGCGATTTGGCCCCGCCTCCAGGGCGTTGGAGGGCGATCGCTATATGCAAATTTATGGATCAAAAAGCATTCACGCCCACTTTTTCTCGGGCCAATGGGGAGCGAGGTGAAAGGTCGAAGGGAGGGGGTCAAAGATGAGAGAGCGAAGCCACGGGGCTTATATAAGCGACCGCGTTCGTCAGTCAAGTGAATGAGAGAGTTAAGACTTCGCGGGCGGTGGAGTTGGGAAGAAGAAGCAAGAAGCAAGAAGGAGTTGGTCGTCGTCGTGTGCGTTGGAGTCGGAGCGGAGGGGACGGAGCTGTGGAGAGGCGGCGAGTGCAGACGAGGGGGTGCTCGCGTTGTGCAGGGAGCTGCACACCAGGGAGGCCGACGGCGCGACCTGGCCGAGGTGGAGACGCTCGTCGCGGGACTCGAGGCAGAGTAGAAATCCTCTATACCCCGAGCATCAGCAACCCCCTCCTGTTTCCCCCCCGCGCTGAGATAGTGCGACCAAGGGGGCTCCTTTCCCACCCCCTACCAGACACTGCCCGCGAGGCCCGCGGAGTTGAGGCACCATCGCCGCTCCGCGTCTCATCACCAGACGGGTAGGCCCGACCCGGTCTCGGCCTCAGGCCCGCCTCATCTTTGAGGGTGTTCTTTTTCTTGGTTTTGGGTATGTGTTGTCGGCGCCGTCTGTGAAGTAAAATTGTATAAGTGTTGCCGTGTGCTCGCGTAATCGGTATTAGATCTGCATTGTCGCATTTGCTTTTTGTGTAAAAATTGCATTGTGTTTCTTTTCTTTCTATGTGCTTTTGGTGGAATTGCATTGTGTTTCTCTTCTTTTCTATGTGCTTTTGGTGGAATTGAATATGTGTGCTTTCCGTTCATCGCGAATAAATGTGCTTTTGTGTTGAACTGTTTCCCGCTTCGCTTCGTCATTTCTTTCATTGAATCCTCATCTTGCTCCACGTAAAGGGTTGGTAGTGGGCTGAATACGCCCGATAATTAATCGAACCGTCGAGGTCGACGAATAACACCGCTCGGTTATCCCGATAGTACGGAACGGGTCGCTTAAGTGGCCCGTGTCCGAAGTCGACCTGCGGCGAGGTGCGATCGCCCGGTCTACCCTCCGTGTGGGTACTTAGGTAGGTCGAATTTGGCGAGCAACCCTATCCCACGCGGGGGCTGATTGGCTCGATCGCGGTGAGACCGAAAGGTCCACCCGTGACTGGTTCCCGGCGTTAGTCCGAGAGGGTCACGACTGGATTGTCCGTCCGGTGGGCGACGTGCCGCGATTCGAGTTACGTGGCCGTCAGCACGCCGGCGGGCGAGAATCCGTAACAATATGTATGTGTATATATATATATATATATATATATATATATATATATATATATATATATATATATATATATATATATATATATATATATATATATATATATATATATATATATATATATATATATATATATATATATATATATATATATATATATATATATATATATATATGTATATACATGTATGTGTGTGTGTATATATATATATATATATATATATATATATATATATATATATATATATATATATATTTGACCAATATTTCTGAATATAAATATGATATAATATGTCATATAAATATGACCAATATTTCTGGGAATCATGTGCTTTTGAATATGGGACCCTGGGCCCTAGCAACGGCCCTTTAAAGTGGTCAAAAAATCGAAAAAAAATCAAAAAAAAATTGAAAAATCGAAGCTTAGAGTTCTGTGCGCAATCTATCTCGCTCCCTTCATGCCAATTTGCAACCCTAACAAAAAATATTTGTCGGAGGAGATAGGTTTTGGGCGAGTACGTGTCGAACATTTCAGAAACGGTTAATTGCGAATATCTCTAAGAGAAAGAGGCTGATTTTGATGAAACTTGGTTGAAATGTGTACAATGTGGCATGTACACAAAAATGAATGGTTGCTATGCACACCTCCGTTGCTTAGCAACAGCTAAAATACTTTATCGTACATCGTACACTTATTGTGGACTGTACAAAAAAAATCAATACCTCTGAAACTGGACCTCCGAGGGACCTGTTTTTTTTTGTGCCCAAGGAGAATGTCTTACAGCATCATATAAAAAAATAAAATCTTTAGCGAATAGATAAATGGAATGACCAGGGTGCCATTTGTTTTGATTCTCTTTGGAAACATGCCTGAAATTTCCAAAGAGTCTCTTTGGAAACATGCCTGAAATTTCAGAAGGCGGGTTTCTGGGCGCAAACTAAGAGGGCTGTGATAATCATATTTATTGTGCTAAATTGATTGATAGCATGTACATGAATATCAGCTTGTCGCGTCGGCCAGCTTTCCATCTAGAGCGAGCAGCCATGTCGCTTACTGGCTTGTCTGTATGTATGTCTGTTCAGCCCAGTGCTCCGTTAATACAATGGCGATTTCGATGAAACTTGGTTCGTGGATTCATACTATGACCTAGTTGTGTGCAAATGAGAACTGTTGCTATGGACCCATCCGTTACCTAGCAACGGACCTTTGAAATTTTCAAAAAAAATCTCAAAAATTAATTTTTTCGAAAATCAAAAATCGGGCCATGAGCGACTGTGGGCAGTACATTCAGCCATATTGTCAAAAATTTCCGGCCGGATCCTATGAAAACTGTTGGAGAAGATAGACTTTGAATGAACCCTGGTCGAAAACAATAAAAAAACGAAGTTCGTTATATCTCAGAGACTATGAGTCAGATATACATGAAACTGGTATGGTAGGTTCATGGTATGTCCTAGTTATGTGTGAGAAAGAACCGTTGCCATGGACGCTTTTTTTGGCTAGTAACGGCTGAAAAACGACAAAATTCGACTTGATCGACTACCCATGTCCGCGTACCGACTTGTCTATATATATTTACATATATATATATATATATATATATATATATATATATATATATATATATATACATACGTACATACATATAGCACTATATCTCAAAAGCTTGTGGACGGATTATGACAAAACTTGGTGGATGAGTTGGGTATGTGACGAGATCAAGCAGATTCGATTTTCGTTAAGTCCGGATGCAGATCCGGTCTATCAGTGGGGTACAAATCGTAAACTGTCCAGCCTGATGGAGGTATGTGCTCTACCGAGTACTGGTATAGTTTATTTAAGTAATAGTAATGAAGGCCTGTGCTCTAAACATAGCTCTCGGTGTACAGGACAGGTTGAGAAATGTTTAAAGGCTATAACTAATCTTGGACAAATGGCCACTAAATCACAGAATACTCAATTGAAAGAGGCAGAAATTTGGAATTTGTTGAGGGTGCAAGCAATAGCTTGCCCACTCTTCGTGAAAGACACCGTGGGATTTTTAATGTCTGCCAATGACCAGTACTGGCAGATGGGTCCTCTGGCTTAACTTCCCCCAATGATGAAGATGACACCCAACAGGCATACCACCAAGGAGACAGCTTATAGCTGGATCAAGATTTAAACCCAGGCTACACAGCTCAAAGGTGAGTGTCCAGCCTGATAGACGATACTGCCAGCCCATTCTTTTCAAGCATGTTGTCCAATATTTGAGTGGTGACAAGCAAAACATAGAAGTTAACTGGCATGTCATTAAATAGGTCACTTTTGAGTGTTCATATGCATCAAAATGATGATTTTTCATGGTATTTATAATTCAGTGTTGTAATTAAATGTAAATTAATAAAATCCTACATGGAATTTAAACATGGCAAACCATTTCTCGGAACATACCAAGATGAATCTTTCTGAAAATGATGTAGCACGAGGAATGTAGCTGGCATATGTAATACTCTGAAAGCAAGAGTGAGCGATTTAACATTCGATGAGCATGAACTGTTTTGAGGAATCAAAAGGTATAAAACTATCGTCATTTTATCAGACCACTTTTTTAAAAACTCACCCATACCGAATTCAAACTTGTGTTACATCCCACTATCCTCTCACTCTGTATCACTTACGTAATCTCAATCTGCCACCAGCTTGGAAAGAGGGACGTAGCACAGCATTCAACGGATAAATACAGAAAAGGAATTAGTAAGTTGTGTTAAAAAAGAAAAATGAGATATTGCATACATGGAATGTGGGAGAGATAGAAAATGAGAATACCCCTGAGCAATGCAGGGTAACCAAGATGAGCCACATGGAATACAATTTGAAAAGCGGCAGAACACAACTCCAATCTGTGGAATAGAATAAACTTTATTACAATTATAGCTGAAGCAAACAACCCTTGCCACAGACACACGGACATTCTTCTCGTTACCTTATCTCTGAATAAGACTGGAATATTTCCCTTGTTGGTTGAAAATTTCAACAGGTGAAGTATCGGTGGGAGAAAAAAAGGGGGGGGGGTGTTGAGCAAGCTCAAAGTATCCATTCCCATTATTTATATTTTTGTTTTTATTGACCAAGTAGTGATGTTGAAGCAAGACACCCTTTTCAGGTGATTACTAGGACAATGCAATATTTCCGAATGACCTTAAGTCTTGCAAATTCCCCCACCCCCAAATTTCACATTCTTATAAGTAGGGGTCAAATAATGTTTAATGAGGAAAGACAACCTTATTTATCCCATGGGCCTCCCTTATAAAGCCACCGCAGTGGTTTTAGATGAAGAAGTGTCTAAATGATAGGCATTGGAGGTGGGAATGGAGTAGCATGGGAGCATTTCCACCCCTCCCTCGCCCAACTGGCTGCATGGGCTAAGGGAGGGGCAGGGGGAATTGTTTTGCTCCTCAACTTTTATCACCCACCACTCAATTTAAAACATTACAATCCATTTTATCTTGGCTATTTTTGAATCTTTCCTATAAAGTCCCAGTTTCAATGTTCATTCTTTTGCACTAAGTGACCCCTTCTGGTGATGCCATGACTGTACGGAAAAAATGGTGAGAATAAGGCAGGTAAATTGTGGTGTGAGAGAGCAAACGCATTGTAGTGAACTGTACGGGTGCTGATTCCACTTCAGTTCCACTCATGTAGTGACACTTTGCACGACTTTTTGCCTGTTAAATGAGTAGTCTTCCACCCCCACATGCACATATATGTGTGTGTGTGTATATATATATATATATATATATATATATATATATATATATATATATATATATATATATATATATATATATATATATATATATATATATATATATATATATATATAGTGTTACGGTTGTGGAAATTTGCATTACACCATGAAGGGTCCTCAGGTGAGATATATCGGTAAGTTCATGTGTAGTTAGCCCAAACCCGTTGTATAGAGGGAATATATGTGATCCATTCGGGCTGCGACGCTTCAGTTAGCCGTTTTTCTTTGGCTATTGTTAATTTGGTGCAAGAATAACAACGAACATCGCCACAACCAACATCTCACGATCATGCCATTCACTACACGACACCACCTTTTACAACCACGCTACCACATCTTTGCCACTCGCCATTCAACGAGCACCGTGCGGGCGCGTGCAAGAACAAAAACCAACAACGCCTGTGGGGTTTTCCCACCTAATTTCCTCACCTGATGCTTCCGCCTGAATCCCCCCCCCCGCCATGCTTGGTGTGAAGGGGAGGGGTGCGGCAGCTCGCTCCCGATTGGTGGATGCACGGCGTGAGGCGGTCGGAGTGGCGACATGCCCCCCTTCAGAGCTTTCTGGAAACGCCTCGAAGGGAGGTGGAGACAGAAATGGGGCGGGGAAAAAGGGCGGAGCCGGCCCTTACAAAAAGGGTGGGCGTGAAGAGTCGTCGTTGGTTGGTTGTTCCCTTGTCCCGGTTGTGCGAGGAGGCTCTTGGTTCGTTCAAGCGATTGACAAAAGGCGTGGATGTGAAGGTCGACGAGAACGTCGTTCCCTTTCCTGTTCCCTTGTCCCTGAAGGGGAATTGTGGAGAGTTGTGGTGATCGTCCCTGGTCGGAGGTTCTGTTCGTTCGTCTGAGCTGTCGAGTGGACGACGCGAGGGACGCACGGCACGAGCTCGCAGACCACGCCGGAGGGACTCGGAGTTACGGTCGCCAAGGATTCGACGCGCTCAGGGAAGTCGCGACTTCCATTTTCTTTTGGGGTTTGGTGTAAATTTGTGTGTGTGGCGCCATCTTGTAAAGTATAACTGTTTAAGTGTTGTAATAATTATATTCGGTTATAGCTCTGCATTGTGTCCTTGCTTTTATATGTGATTACCGTATGACTGTGAA
>NC_140968.1:61820302-61830302 GCF_056783735.1 Eptatretus burgeri
GGCGTATTCAGCCCACTACCAACCCTTTACGTGAAGCAAGATGAGGATTCAATGGAGGAAAAGACGAAGCGAAGCGGGAGAACAGTTCAACAATAAAGCACATTTATTCGCGGCACACGGGAAGCACACAAATACAATTCCACCAAATGCACACAAAAAAAAGAAAACACAATTCCATTTACACAAAAAGCAAATATAAAAGTGAAAACACAGTGCCGAGCTAATACCGACTACCGAGCACACGGCAACACTTATACAATTCTACTTCACAGACGGCGCCGACAACACATACCCAAAACCAAGGAAAAGAAATACCCTCAAGGATGAGGCGGGCCTGAGGCCGAGACCAGGTCGCGCCTACCCGTCTGGTGATGAGACGCGGAGCGGCGATGGCGCCTCACTCCGCGGGCCTCGCGGACAGTGCCTGGCAGGGGGTGGGAAAGGGGCCCCCTTGGTCGCACTATCTCAGCGCGGGGGGGAAACAGGAGGGGGTTGCTGATGCTCGGGGTATAGAGGATCTTTATTATCCCTGGTGTGCGTCTCCACCTCGGCCAGGTCGCGCTGCCGGCCTTCCTCGGGCGTGCAGCTCCCGGCACCGTCGCGAGCACCCCCTCGTCTGCCTTCGCCGCTGCCGCCTCTCCGCCTCTGGACTCTCCACCCTGGACTCTTCTTTGGGCTCTCCTCGTTCGACTCTCTTCAGCTTCTCCAGCTACTGCAGGCTTCGGGCTCCAGACTTCCACACGGCTCTGACTGACGTACACGGTCCTTTTATCCCCCCGGTCCTTTTATCCCCCCGTAGCTTTGCCTTTGACCCCCTCCCTTTGACCTTTCACCTCGCTCCCCATTGGCCCGAGAAAAAGTGGGCGTGAAGGCTTTTTGATCCACAAATTTGCATATATCGATCGTCCTGGAGGCGGGGCCAAATTCGCCCCTCGCTCACCGATTGGACGGCAAAAAGTGGGCGTGTGTCGTTTTTGATCCGTTTTTGAAGTACAAAATCCGTGATTTTGTACACGCTGTTCGACGCGCGCTCTGCACGAGTCCAACACCGGTACCCACAGCGGGGCAAGAACGGTGGCGATGCTACGGTTGCGAGGTGTGACGTGAAGGTCGTGGCGGTTGTGGTGAAGCGGTGTTGTGGTTGGTGGTTGATGTTGTGGTTGTGGTGGTAATCATGGCGGTTGGTCCAAAATAAAGATAGTAAAAGAAAAACGACTATCCTGAAGAGTCGCAGCTCGCATAAATGACATGTATTCCCACTAGACAACGGGTTTGGGCCTAACTACACATATACTTGCCGAGATACCTCACCTAAGGGACCTGAATGGTGGTTTGCGAATCTGGTAACCACAACACTATATATATATATATATATATCTATATATATATATATATATATATATATATATATATATATATATATATATATATATATTGTTACAGGGGTGGCAGCCCAAGTTAAGCCCCTGACTCAAATTGTGGTGACCGGCGGTTAACACCACCAACCCTTCGGGACGGCCGAGTAGTTCCCTAGTAAGACGAGGCGGACACGTTGATTGATGGAGATTTTAACACGTGCTCAAAGGGCATGGCGGAGGGCAATTTCAGACTGGCAGAGGAGTACGGCAGGAGCACTACACCAGCACAGCACAAGTGGGTTTTTCCGTGAACCCACTACTATTACATGTATAGAGTTTCTTCAAAATATTCACATTTAATGAACATACACAAATATTTGCAAAGACAATATTTCAGCACGTAATAATAATAATAATAATAACAATAATAATAGTATGAAATAAATAACTCCTGCAGTCGAGGCCTCACACACAGATGCAAATACTGACAACGGGGATTCAACATGAAAAGAAAAACCCTCCTTTTCAAGTATACTTGTACTCAGCTTGGCCCAGAGCTGATCCTTGTCGAATGGGAATTGAGGCGCTTCCACCAGCATGGACATACGCGTGCAAAATGGCACCTCTCTCGTAGCTGGGCAGATGCACGCCAGGCAATCCATGAGCGGCCCTCCACATGAAGGCTCAAAATGTGCCAACCTTCCTCTCTCCAAAAGTGCCACCTGCCTCGTGCGTTCCTCACACTGACCCCATGTGTGCGCTCTACTGAGCTCCCGTCCTATCCAGACGGAAGCCTTCCACAATCCACAAGTGTGCACGCCTGCCTGCCCACGACCTCGATCACACCGACCTCTCTCTTCAGATCTGTCACCTCTCTTGTGCGTTCCTTCTCTTTATTGCTCTATCTCTCCCACCTCCGAGCGTGGCCTACTTGCCCCAAACCCGGGAAGATGGGGCTTTCTGACTGTCTGTTGTGGTTTTCGGGACGCATTTGCCACCTTTATTGCCTGGCTTAAAATATAAAAACATAAGAAAACTAAAACGGGCACTCGGTAGAGCGCATACCTTCGCTGCCGCAACTTTTTTCCGGGCACATTTGAAAAACGTCATTTTAAAACGTTCATGACGTCACAACCGTCAGTCCGATTGACGTCAAATTTGGTGTGTAACCTCCTTGAAGGCAGTCCAACAAAATGGAATGATAAACACTGAAAAATTAAAAAGGTGAAAAATGACGTCATCTTTTGACGTCATTTTGACGCACTTCTGGGACGTCACGTCCAATCGGGGACTCCCATTCTGAAAGCTCGTAGTTCACTGAACGTTTTAACGTTGGTTTCATGTCAATATTAGATCTGAAGCTATGCCTACAAGTATATTTTGACCTTGAGTGTGACCTTGACTACAGAGTTAATTGGCAAAACCTGTACATCAATAAACAGATATTTTGGTACTGATCCTAATGCATGGATTTGGGAGACTTTGCTTTATAAATTATATAGATATTTGAATGTAAAATATCAGGATATTTTAGCCACAATTGAAAAACGTCATGTTCAATCGTCAATGACGTCATAACGGTCAGTCCGATCGAAGTCAAATTTGGTGTGTGACGTCCTTAAGGTAAGTCCTACAAAACGTTATGATCAAAACTGAGGAGATCGAAAATTGAAAATTTACGTCATCTTGTGACGTCATTTAGACGCACTTCCGATGATGTTACGTCAAATCTGACACGACATATCCGAAAGGTATCTCGTTCTGGAACAATTTGGCGGTGGTTGCATGTCGATAGCTGTATTATGAAAGAAGTTATGCTCAAAAGAGTGTTTTTGACCTTTTCATGACCTTGACCTTTGACCCGATCGCTCCCAAAATCAAATGAAATCGTCCTTGGATACTCACGAATCATCCCACCAAATTTCATGCAATTCGATTTAATACTTTCTGAGTTATGCGAATAACAAACAAACACACATATTCACAAATAAATAAATACACAGCGACCAAAACATAATCTTTCGCAGAATGTGAAGGTAATCACAGAGGGCAATCACAGACTGGGGAACTTATATTTACTCCATAAACTAATAAACACCGCACCACCATTCGTGTGGTGACATAACACTTAAGCTCACAGATTTCCTAACTTAGATACATCAAGATGCTTTCTACTTGTCCACGGACCAAGCAACTCCATAGAATGCCAAATTCCCTATTAAATATTTCAATCTACCTACACAACTGTAACAATATATATATATATATATATATATATATATATATATATATATATATATATATATATATATATATATATATATATCTTCTTCATCTTTCGGCTGCTCCCGTTAGGGGTCGCCACAGCGAAACATCCGTATGATCCGCATAGTGATTTGGCACATGTTTTACGCCGGATGCCCTTCCTGACGCAACCCTGGTCGCCTATTACGACACAGGGATATGGTACACCTATTTTAACCGGGGTATACACCGGCCCAGTATACTGGTACTCATTTCGCCGACCTCGGAAGGATGACAGGCTGAGTCAATCCCCTGGTGTATTAATTCAGTGGCTCAACAGGGCTTGAACTCAGGACCTCTAGGATCCCAAGCCGCTGCCCTAACCACTGCACCAACACCAGGCTATATATATATATATATATATATATATATATATATATATATATATATATATATATATATATATATATATATATATATATATATATATATATATATATATATATATATATATATATATATATATATATATATATATATATATATATATATATATATTGTGACGTCCACGGGACTTGAACAGTCCCGCCAACGTAGAATGAGCCGAAACGATGGAGGCGATTTATTTGTTTATAACCCAAACATGGCGGTTCTAATCGCTCTACCGCAAACGGGACGAGGAAGGTGGCACGAGTCACTTTTCACTGAGTTGATGATGTTTATTTGTTTTTATTTTCACCAGAAATAACAAGACTCAGCAAGAAGAGGGATCCGGGTCGATTCGACGGGATGGTGTGGGATCGGGCGTGGGGAAAAACACAGACAATTCCAATGAATATACAGTTCTCAATCCCTCTAAGGCGCCAAACACACACATACACACACACACACACACACAAAACGTAGCTATCTGGTGGTCAGGCTGGACCGTGGTGTGGACGCAACTGTCCCTGGATCGGCGCCGGACGAGCCGGCCTTGCTCTCGTCAGGGGGGGCAGGATAAACCGTGGTGCTGTCGACCTCCTGGTCTTGGCCCAAGTCCACTCACAGCCGCCAGGGAGCCAGTTCTGGCGCCAAGTTGCGAGCAGGAGAGGGAGGCAGGTCTGCCCGCCGTTCGACCCCGTACTCCGAGTCAGCAGAACCCCAGAGCCAACCAAGGCGAGGCACGAGGCTCAGCAAGGGTCCCAGACACGATCAAGAGCACGATCGACTCAGCACAGCAACCAGGACGCTCTCTGCCGCCACAGCTTCCACACCAAAAAAACACGATCGTTCTGGTTGTAATCTTCTTCTTCTTCTTTTTCGACCCCGAACAGAACATTTTTATCCTTCTGCCCTCGTCACTTAAATCGAGCCGTTTATTGGCCCACCGCCATCGCCTTCCGCCAATCGTGATCACGGGGCGGAGCCATCCGCTGCACTGTCCTGTGACGTCATGGCCAGTCTTCAGAGAATACCAAAAGGGGTTTACGCAGACACCCTTACCCTATCCCATGTCCCTATCTAATTACGTGACATTTATCATTTCCCCCTTGAAGAAATGAACATTTACTAGACAACTTATCACCACTGAATTACTACTTATTACATCGAGATCCTGGTAAACTCGAACAGCATGGCATACCTAATTAAACATCCTAATTACCCTTTGAATGCATACCCCCCGCTCAAACGTAACACTGCCCCCTCCTCTGGTACCGCAGCTCCTGCAAGGTATATCACAGGTGCTACCGTACCAGCCTTAACACTTACTGACTCACACCTAATTAACCTGACGAAATAAATTAGGAGGGGCAATGGGCAGCGAGTCGCAGCTAACTTACCTATCCTGCTTAATGTACTACCCTTATGGCCTTATCCTCGCCTAAACAATCATTCGTTTTTTTTATTTTTTTTATTTTATCACATGAGAGCACCGAGCGAAGTTGCACTCCATCCTCCGGATCATCGCTCTTGCCCAGCACTCTTCCAATGATCTGGGGAGGGGAAACAAAAGGTTCCACAAAAACACAACACATACTTTACATTCCTACTCTAAGCCTTAACGACACTATTCACAGGATATTTACACTTGACCGCCTCCCCCAGTGGATGCTAATAGACCCAGCGTTACCTGGGGAGCCAATTTTCAAATTTGCTTGCCCCAAAATTATGCGGACATCATGCCCTTGCTGCACCTGTCAAGTTGTGCGGGATCGGGTGGGACTCACACACCTTCACAACACTAACACTCACACCACGGTCATCATCACATTTCTAGGTCATGGTCCTCATTTTAATCATGCAGGCTGAATCCCGTCGTGGCCGTGGGGTGGGTTACCACAAGATGATGGGGGCATCTCAGGTGCAACTATGCCCACAGGTAAGCTTTAGTCCAACCCGGACGTTTCTCCGCCCCGCTCCCTTTGATTCCCTCCCCCCTGGTAGCCATCAGCTCTAATCCCGTACAACACTCTGGAAGGGGTCTCACTGGCTCCTCTGGCCTTCCTGGGTCGCCAAGGTCCTACCCGCGTTGGTCGCCCAACCAGACCCTCTCCCAGTTGCCTCCAGACACTGTCACCATTAGCCACCAGGTTGTGAATCTCCTTGAAGGGGGTCGCAATTCACGCTCACCGTGAGCTTCAGCAATCCCTGTGGACAAGCACATCATCCCCACCCACAAAACCCACATGACTCCCCCACCCCATCGGCCTTACATGTGACACCTGCATTTCTAACACTTCACCGACCATGACCTTCCCTGTTACCACACCATGTCCAATAAAAAAAACAATGTGTGCACCATACATTTCACTTCTTCACTTAAAACAACTCACACAGCACTTCTCACCCGATCCACGCACCAGCCATTGGACAGCCACTCTTGCCCGCTTTGTTACCAATTACCCATTGTCCCTATTGTCACTCTAAAACCCAGCAGAACTTACAAACCCATGCCAATTTTCCCACAATTAATTTTTTTTTCACCAAAGGAGGCACTTTGCCACTATCTCAGCAGCCGAGCATGGCCGTATATGCTCAGCCCAATCTAGTCTCCCCGACCCCCGACAGTGATTTCCGGACTCGACCTATGTAAGGGCACATCGGATAGACCTGGCGGTTTAGCAGGAGGATTCATCCTCTGAAGCATTTGGGTAATGCCAATTTCTCCCAGCCCCCCTCCCTGATCCTGGATCTCCGCCTGTCGGATCGTCACCGATGGCCTCTCTGGAACCCGACCCGGCCGACTCCACGAGGCCAGCCTGGCCGCGCACTCGGCCGCTCGGTGCACGGTGGGTGGATCCTGTAGCTCCACTAGCGCTCGGACCTCAGGGTCAGGAAGAGCAGCTAAAAATTTCTCTAGTGCGAGTCTGTCCCATGCCTCCACTGTAAGGTCCCGATACGCGATCCTGACTGATTGGTAAATGTCCTGTGCCAGCTCCTACACTGTCTCACCCGGCTTTAATCTGCGGTGCTGGAGCTGGGCCCGCACCAGATCACAGTTTGCCGCGAACCCAAACCGACGGCTCAATGCCTCGCAAATGTGGGAGCTGGTCAACATCCCTCCGCGATCACGTTTAACACATCTGCGGCTGGTCCCCGCAACGTTGCCACCAAATTCCCTGTACGTTCCCGCTCATTCCACCCGTTTAGTCGGGAAATGCACTCAACTTGCGTCAGAAAAGCTTCAACGCTCCCTGACCCGTCGAAATTTACCAGGGGGATCACTTTTATGGAGGCCCGCTTCTCAGTTTCTTCCTTGTCCGAATCCAGCCCAGGGATCAAACACCCTTGTGGCTGCGTATCCAATTTCGGAGCCCACTTTGGCCAAAGATGTTTTGTGGTGAGGGTCTCATGGGTCAATTTTGCCTCCTGTTCCAAACGTTGAATGGACCGATTCACCTCTTCCCGCAGGATCTTCTGGGCCCGCACAACCTCCTCCAAGGCTCCGTCGCGAGTTTGTAGCTGCTCCTCAACCAACCCGGACACTCTACTTACAAAAGACGGCTCTACCAGGCCTTTATGCAAGACTTCATCTTGGCTCATAATTTTATCTTGTTCGTCCAAACGAGCCTCCAATCCTTTTACCTCCTCCGCCAAATTCATCCCTTGCTTCCTCAGCTCTCCCCACTCTTCAACTTGCAGCTGCATACGAGCATCCACACAGGCACGATGACGTTCCAGGCTTTCATCCACTTTATCAACCCGAATGTTCGTTGCATCAATTTTATCTACCAATTTTTTTCGTATATTTTCCCCCTCCAATGTAATTTCTACCTTTGTTTCCTCCAATCTATCCTCGAATTTACTTTGTGTTTCTCCCAATTTAACATCCACACACTCCTGCATCTCAGTTTTCATTTTCTCCATCTTTTCCCCCAATTCATCCCTCCTTAAATCAATCCGTGCACCCAACTGTACCCCCATTTGATCTGTCATTTCTGCCCTCTGTGCCGTCATGTCTGCCCTCTGTGTCACGAATTGATTTTCCATTTGTGCCGTCATTTCTGCCATTTGTGCCCCCTGTGCCGTCATGTCTGCCCTCTGTGTCACGAATTGATTTTCCATTTGTGCCGTCATTTCTGCCATTTGTGCCCCCTGTGCCGTCATTTTTGCCCCCTGTGCTGTAATTGCACTCATTAAACGTTCCAACATTGTCCAGATCGTCATCGTGCCGGTTTCCGGCGCTGCCGGCTCCGTTACGGGCGATGAAGCACGGTCCACGCTCGGAATGGGGGAGGTTCCAACCCTACCCCCGTCTCTCCCCTCTTCTCCCGACTCGCTGCCAGACACGTGGCCTTCCTCCTCAAACATCTGCACATCCACCATGGTGCAGAAGTCCCGTTTGCCGCCAATTAATTTAAATTTGAAAAATCCCGCATAAATTTTCCCGCGCTCGCGCGCTTTTCTGTAGTAATTTTAGATTCCAATTCGTGGCGAGATTTTAATCCTGGTATATAATTTAGAGGGGTTCGAACATCCAACACCCTGACACCAATGTGACGTCCACGGGACTTGAACAGTCCCGCCAACGTAGAATGAGCCGAAACGATGGAGGCGATTTATTTGTTTATAACCCAAACATGGCGGTTCTAATCGCTCTACCGCAAACGGGACGAGGAAGGTAGCACGAGTCACTTTTCACTGAATTGATGATGTTTATTTGTTTTTATTTTCACCAGAAATAACAAGACTCGGCAAGAAGAGGGATCCGGGCCGATTCGACGGGATGGTGTGGGATCGGGCGTGTGGAAAAACACAGACTATTCCAATGAATATACAGTTCTCAATCCCTCTAAGGCGCCAAACACACACACACACACACAAAACGTAGCTATCTCTGGTGGTCAGGCTGGACCGTGGTGTGGACGCAACTGTCCCTGGATCGGCGCCGGACGAGCCGGCCTTGCTCTCGTCAGGGTGGGCAGGAGAAACCGTGGTGCTGTCGACCTCCTGGTCTTGGCCCAAGTCCGCTCACAGCCGCCAGGGAGCCAGTTCTGGCGACAAGTTGCGAGCAGGAGAGGAAGGCAGGTCTGCCCGCCATTCGACCCCGTACTCCGAGTCAGCAGAACCCCAGAGCCAACCAAGGCGAGGCACGAGGCTCGGCAAGGCTCCCAGACACGATCAAGAGCACGATCGACTCAGCACAGCAACCAGGACGCTCTCTGCCGCCACAGCTTCCACACCAAAAAAACACGATCGTTCTGGTTGTAATCTTCTTCTTCTTCTTTTTCGACCCCGACAGAACCTTTTTATCCTTCTGTCCTCGTCACTTCAATCGAGCTGTTTATTGGCCCACCGCCATCGCCTTCCGCCAATCGTGATCACGGGGCGGAGCCATCCGCTGCACTGTCCTGTGACGTCACGGCCAGTCTTCAGAGAATACCAAAAGGGGTTTACGCAGACACCCTTACCCTATCCCGTGTCCCTATCTAATTACGTGACATTTATCATTTCCCCCTTGAAGAAATGAACATTTACTAGACAACTTATCACCACTGAATAACTACTTATTACATCGAGATCCTGGTAAACTCGAACAGCATGGCATACCTAATTAAACATCCTAATTACCCTTTAAATGCATACCCCCCCCCTCAAACGTAACAATATATATGAAAATATTTGTATGTATGTATATGTATGTATATATATATATATATATATATATATATATATATATATATATATATATATATATCTATATGTTTGTATATGTATGTATATATGTATATATATATATATATATATATATATATATATATATATATATATATATATATATATATATATATATATATATATATATATATATAAAAATGTGCCAGGTTATGCTCAAACTTTACAGGTTTAGGGCTGGCTAAGGAATTTCCTCCTGATGACTATCTTTGCTCTTTGCTTCTTCAGGTTCCTTCTGA
>NC_140968.1:61835302-61882802 GCF_056783735.1 Eptatretus burgeri
GGGACAAATCGCAGAGAGAGCAGGGGGGCAAGGCTGGAGAGGAGTCGGTAGAAGACAGAAAGACCACCGACCAACCTGCGGTGATTGAGTGAGAGGCCCAAAGACTCAGCTTCATTGCGGGAGATGCCGATGATCTTAAATGCCCTGGTTTCGACAGCGTTAAGCCGAGAAAGGTGGGAGGCAGGAGCACCAGCCCAGAGGGGAGAGCAGTACTCCATCAGGCTACGGACAAAAGCTTTGTAAGTGGTCAGGAGCTCAAGAGGGCCGAGGAAGGACTTAGCACAACGGAGGATTCCCAGTCGGCGACTGGCTTTTGAGGCGAGGTTGGAAATGTGACTTTCCCAGGAAAGGTCATGGCAGATAGTGAGACCTAGAAGCTTGAAAGAAAAGACTTCTTCCAGAGGATTGTTGAGAAAGTGGATGGGGGGGTTTTGTAAGCGGTCCTTTCGAAGAGACATAGTGAGAGTGTGAGATTTGTCTGGATTGAAAGACATGTTCCACGTGTTGGACCAGTTTGTGATTTTATCCAGATCTGCAGTGAGCGAAGAAGCTGCTGCTTGCTGGTCTGAGGGATGACAGATGGTACGGCAGAGGGTGGAGTCGTCGGCAAAGAGAAATAGAGGATTTTCCAGAGAGTCCGAGAGATCATTGATGAAAACCAGAAAAAGAACAGGGCCCAGAACGCTACCTTGAGGAACTCCAACTCGTCTTTTCTTTAATTGAATCTCCATCTTGCTTCACGTAAAGGGTTGGTAGTGGGCTTAATACGCCCGATAATTAATCGGAACCGTCGAGGCCGACGATAACACCGCTCGGTTATCCCGATCGTACGGAACGGGTCACTTAAGCGGCCCGTGTCCGGGGTCGACCTGCGGCGAGGTGCGATCACCCAGTCTACCCTCCGCGTGGGTACTTAGGTAGGTCGAGTTTGGCGAACAACCCTATCCCACGCGGGTGGCCGATTGGCACGATCGTGGTGAGGCCGAAAGGCCCACCCGTGACTAGCTCCCGGCGTTAGTCCGAGAGGGTCACGACAGAATTGTCCGTCCGGTGGGCGACGTGCCGCGATTCGAGTCACGTGGCCGTTCGCACGCCGACGGGTGCGAATTCGCAACAATATTGTTCCAGATTCCAGGGTGGTCGGGATCATGAGAGGCTTTCTCAAATCCACTATCTGGCCAATGACCATGGAAGTCCAACGGACCGCAGATAATTTTGCAGTGCGGCGGGTAACAAGGCAACCACGGATGCCGTCTTCGATGTTTAATTGGGGTAGGGTCCAGCCCCTGAATCTGCTTTAACTTTACAGCAAATTAAACCCCCCAGATGGAGTTCCGTGCTCTCAATGTCCCATGATGATTGATCAAACGGCCGACCGACCGATTCCTTTAGTGGAAACGTTGGCTAATGGCTATCAGAATGAAATAGTGGGGGCGAACTCCCTGTTACCACACACACACACACACACACACACACACACACACACACACACACACACACACACACACACACACACACACACACACACACACACACACACACACACACACACACACACACACACACACACACCAATGCAAACGGAAAATCAGTTTTACCCATTTAACAAGAAGCATGTATTTTCAAGGCAGTGTCACACAACAGAAAGCCTTACTCCAAGCACAGAAGCTCTTCATTTACAGTTATTTGTCACAGGTCTATAAAACAGGTGCTTCAGTCATTCCGGGGAAACGAGGTAATGAAGAAGAATAGAGAGAAAAGTTTGAGGCATATTGTCGGCCTCTTGCTCACCGAATGTAAGCTGGTGGGCTTACTGAGGTCCCAACAAAAGAGGGAGGAGGAGAAGAAAGAAGAGGAGAGTATATGGTGGGATGTGACTTATGAGGAGAGGTGCATGTGGTGACTGCAGTTGGCTTCGAGGAAACGGCATGAGGTGTGAGTCAGTCTGCTCTTAAAAGAACAGTTGGCACTTGCTGATAGCTCCATGCGTCCAAAGTGAGTGATGTAGATTTAGGGAAACCAAGAGACAAATAGCGCGAGTCAGTGTGTATGGAACTATCTGCTGGCTGAGCTTGTTCACTGCAAGGAACTGCTCTCCTCACGCTCTGTCAACAACCCTCTGCTATGCTGTGGTTACCAGCTCATTCTCGTACCACCAGTCTGTTCACGAGATCCCCACACGTGTCAGCTCTCGTTCTGAGCTCAAGCCCGGGTTTTCTTTTTTAATCAGCCATGGGGCGGCGTGGCGTTGCGTTTGTGCAGCTTCCCGAGGATTGTGGCGTTGCTGTTAGGTTTCTGCCAGGGCTTTGCCTTCCCATTGGCCCGCCCTGTCTCCAGGCGACATTCATTGGCTGTCGCAGTTCGACAGCATGGCCGGTGACCAAACAGGGCATTGGGCATTGAAGTCATTGTTGGGGGTTCAGGCAGCTGCTGCTGTGCCAAGCTGCATGGTATGGAGACACCCCATGTAGTTCAGTTTCCATGCAATGTGATGATGCTTCTTTGGTAGATCTCTGGCTTTGTAATGTGGTGTGAAGTGTGTTGTGCAAAGTATGTATGGATGCGCTGCAGTGGTGTGGAGAGAGAGAGAGGAGAGAGAGAGAGAGAGAGAGAGAGAGAGAGAGAGAGAGAGAGAGAGAGAGAGAGAGAGAGAGAGAGAGAGAGAGAGAGAGAGAGAGAGAGAGAGAGGCAGACAGACAGACAGACAGACAGACAGACAGACAGACAGACAGACAGACAGACAGACAGACAGACAGACAGACAGACAGACAGACAGACAGACAGACAGACAGACAGACAGACAGACATATTAGATAGGGAAGAGAAGAGTCACAATGGGATTCACTTATTTTAGAAACACAATGCATATGCCCTTTCCATTGATATGAGGGAGTTTGGGGGGATGGGTGGATGCTGGGGAAGAGGCGTGGATCCAATTTAGCTACACAATATACTACGGAGATAACTACATTAGGTTTCACTGTGTATTGTATATGCTTCTACGGCGTCTCTGAAAACCATCACACTATCATCTCCACTATCTCTTCAACTATAAATGGACGAGGTGTGTGTGTTTTTTGTGGAGTTGTACTGGAGCTTTTTAATGTGGAATGTGATCCAACAAGGTGATTGTCATGATCTCCTGAGTTGATTCGGCGAAATAACTTCAAAGAATGTGAAAGTATTCCCATGTTTTAAACGTACGCCATATTAAGGTGTGTGCAGCAGCTTAATAGGTCCTTCCATGGCATGGTGTTCAAATTTACATGATAAATAACAAATTAATGATAACATTGTAACAAAGCATATATTAATGCTAATAAAATTAACAACAATAATACTAGTATCACTTGGCAATGATAACAACGAATGTATCATCCCACGCTGGTACAAAGCACATCTGGGCTTGATGAAAAGACAACTAATGCTCAAGCAGTCCAGCAATTTTTAAATTATTATTTCAAAAAATATGCCACACCTCCATTGTCGCAATTGTTAACAGCATATTTAGAACAAAATGGTGGTTTCATTAAACATGAAGAGCAGACATTAAAAAAAACAGAATAAAGAAAAAAAAAGGATAGAGACACTTTGAAATTTAAAGTTATTATGTTGATGAATGACAATCTTTCATTGAGTCAGCCTTCATGCTTATTGTTCTTAATCATTATCTTAATGCTCCGGATGTACTCCCCGATTGGATTTGGCCTTGCCTTTCCACTAAGTACACTTTAATTGGCCTACAGGGAACTGCTTATGTTCTCTTAATAGGCCGTGCTTGTTCATCAGGGAAGCTTGTAGAGTGCATGTGCAAGGAGAGGCACAGCAGATGATTCACAAACTGAGCTTCTTGGATGCATGCGCAGCAGCAGCATCAACAGAGGCTTCGTTATATTTGGACAAAATCAGCTCATCTGTTGTTTACATGTAAACATTGTTGTGAATTGAAGTAATACATCAGCTGAACAACCCAGGTGTAAACATTTGGATGCATACTATTGTCACCCTTACCAACACCGTGGCAAGGCAAGCAAAAAAACAACCTTGCAATCAGTCATTTCCATGTTACAATACAATTGGAGTTTATATTTGGCAAACTGCAATTTGCATCAATTCTGTTTTCATCATGCAATTGGTGCTGCAGAAATATGGTATACGTCTTGTAATGGGACAAGTTATCCAATCTCTGCATGATATAATGAAAGCAGAAGTCACAGTTGAGGGAAACAGATCACAAAATTTGTCAAGAAAGGTTTGCACCAAGGCTGGACCATCAACACAACAATTTTCAACCATTATTCCAAAGTGATGATTGAGAGCTGGAGGAAATGCTGTCAAACCTTCAGGGGGAAGATGTACTGCATACAAATGCAGTGGCAGATTCATAGGTGAAAGGACTAGAAGACCTGCAACACTTACAGTGACTGAATTTCTGTTTGCTGATGAGGCAGTTGCAGTTGGTACCAACAGATTGTGGAGAGAGCAGGGTATTCACTTGATGAGGTGACATCAGAGTGAGGGTTATTGATGAGCATGCCAAAAAGGAAGGTAATGGTAGCACGAGTGAAATTTCAGGATCAGGAGGATGTGCAGCTATTGTACATCAGAGGGGAAGCCATCAAAGTTGTGACTTACTTAGGATACCTCAGGGAAATATTGAAATTGAATGTTGGTATCACAAAGAATGTATATGACAAGATTTGCCTGTACCTCGTGTATGCTTAGAGCCCTTTGCAGACCTGTGTTCAGAGACATTGATATTTCTTTGAAGACAAAAAGACTAGTTTACTGTGCCATTGTACTTCACGTGCTCCTCCATTGGGTTGAGGCATGGTCCAATGAGAGATATCTCCAAGAAGATTAAGATCTTCCACAACAAGCACATTAGGTTTCAGTGAGGCTCAATAACGGGCATGGCAAAATGGTATACAAGTGGGGAGACCGTTTTAGATGGAGGAATTACTCAATAATATTATTGCAGCGAGACAAAATCTTGCTCAGATGGAACACAACGCAATCTCTAAGATTACTTGGATGTTTACGCTGTTGGTACATGGAACTAAGCTGAGATGGAGACAAAGTGAATCAATACCTGAAAAAGTTTAACATTGATGAAGGCAGTTGGTTTCATGCAGTGGAAGATGGAGATTCTTGAAGAGAGAAATGAAAAGGAGGGGTTGATGCCTTTGCCGACACCACAAAGAGAGTGGAAATGGACACAGCAAACTGAAATGCTGCTATTCATGCTTTTGCCAGCAAGAACAGACATCAAGTGCTCTTTCCAATTTCACCTGTGATACACGTCAGAGATGCTTCAGAAAAAGACAAGTCATTTCAAAGCATACAAGTCTGAAGACGACGATGGTTCACGAGCGGTATTTGACGATGTAGATTGTTTCAGAAGTCAAGGATGAGACAATGTGATTAATGTTTGACCAAGTTATAAAAATGATCAACATGATGTGTTACGAGTGACAGGTTATTTGCTGCAAAATGTCGAAAACCCAGTTTCGTTCAACAACTTTCAAAATTTGACCTTTGTATAACCTTTAAAGGTCACAGAACAATGTTGTGGACATTAAAATAAGGAAACAGGATACGTGCTATAGCTTATTGGAGTTAGTTTGTCGAAGTAGGTCAAAAACCCGGTTTGATTCCCACAACTTTGAAAATTTGACCTTTGTGAACTTTAAAGGTCAAAGGTCAAGGATTATGACCTTTGTTGCAAAACTTCTTCTGGAACATTCCAGGAACAATATAATGTCATATAGGCTTTATGGCATTTCGCACTCCTCGCATTATCCATTCTATGATGAAATCAGCATAAAAACAAACTTGAAGGGGGCGCCATGGGCAAGGTGTTCAAGAAAGAGCAAAATGGTTTCAAGACTTCAGGTGGGGAATGACCTGAAGATTATGCAAAAAAAATATTGTCATCCTAGCTCTCAAAGTTTGGGCGGTCGTATAATTTTTCTGTCAAAATTCGCAATTTTCTAAGTTCGTGACCTTGTGACCTTGACCTTGGGATGAAAATTAAAAATCGAGCTCTGTGGGGCTATGCATGTGCCATTGGGCTAACCAAATACCGAAACCCCTGCCAGATTCGACAAACCCCTCGGAGAAGAAAATTTTTTACGTCAAAATTCGCAATTTTCTAAGTTTGTGACCTTGTGACCTTGACCTTGGGATGAAAATGAAAAATCGAGCTCTGTGGGGCTATGCAGGTGCCATTGGGCTAACCAAATACCAAAACCCCTGTCAGATTCGACAAACCCCCGAGGAGAAGATGCAAATTGAAATCGGCTACCCCCTAAAAAGACGTGTTTTTTGGGCGTCGCACTGCCGATAATGGGTGCACCATGCCCATTTTCAGGAAAACACAACGAGATCATGATATAAACCTCCCACCAAAATTTTATCAGGATCGGATCAAAACCCACGGAGCTATGCTCGGGACAGACAGACAGACACACAACAATAACTAATATAGTGGTCACTTATTTTTTCGTGAAAATATTTTTTCACTCTTTTCGTGAACCAAAAATGCCTGAAAGCACGTTAATGACAAGATAAGCCGACTAACTAGTTCAGTCTGCACTTTGTAATGGGCATCTGCAGGATGGCCTTCTTTCAAAGTCCAAAGTGTGTGTCTGTGTCTGCACTTGCATCATCTGTATCAGGGTTTGAGTTGAATTTTTTTTATCATTGTGGTGCTCCCGCTTCTCAGCATTGCATTCCAAATCTAACTGTGGTGGTAACCAACATTGCTCTGCAAGATGTGCTTTACAAAAGGATAAGCGAAGGGTTTATCACATAAGCATATGCATTTGTTCCTTGTGTTGACTATATTGGATAAGACCAGACGACTTGAGACTGGACAAGCTGCATTTGCAATGCACCAACCTCGTAGGTCAGATTGGGTAAGACACTTTCTACTAGTGCTGGGCTGATATCGGAATCGGTAATCAGCACAGGTCAATATCGGAAATTTTTTGTTAATAGGCATCAGCCGATTGGAGTCGGTGTGAGTGCCGATTACCGATTACAGTGCTGTATACAACCCAAAAATCTTGAGTAGCCTTCACCTTTGTTTAGGGTGAATTTCAATAACAAATGTTAAAAAAAACAACGTTGCATTATAGACGTTTCAAGGATATGCACATAAATATTATTCTTTATAAACATCTGGCAATCGTTGTGTGATGAGTAGAAAAAATTGGTTCGGTAATTTGGAAAACAAATTAATACAGCAAACTGTTCGGAAATCGGGTGTTATCAAATTTATTTTGCTTTGAAACTTACAAAGAGAAACATAACCTTTCTAAAGCACACCCGGTTCATATAAAATAACCAATTGCTTTAGAAACAGCTGCAAGGAGAAAGGAAAACACGATCGCTCGTGCACTGCTAAAGTTTAAAGTTAAAACCTACTGCATGCACATACAGTAGGTTTCAACTTCAAACCTCAGTAGTGCTTTCTGGCCATACCGAAGTGCATCAAAGCATCAGTTAAAGTTTTTTTTCACATTTAAATGGCAGACCGACAGCATTCTGGGCCCCCGAGCAAAAGGGGGAAAATTTCACATGCAGTCCCGAACAGCCCCACTTTATAACATGTTAACTTATAGAAATGTTATAAGTGCATCCTGCATTTCCGGTTAATGGTGTGCTTCGCACGGAAATACTTGTCACCCATTTCCACCAGCGTACCGAGTGAAAGATTGTTCACTGCTGCTTGTACAACATATGACAACAAAAGGAACTGTCTTTCATCTGACAGGCAGAGAAACTCATCTTTCCCAAAACTAATCTGAACTTTGTGGACTTTAAATATTAAAACTCTTAAATATGGCATTTTCCTTATTTTTTAACTCTGCGATTGTGCGATTTTAACTCTGCAATTCTGGACTCTGCGAAGGTAATTGTTGGTCTCCCGCTGAACTCGTTAATTCACCTGGTGAGTATCCCCACTCGTGCACTGATTATCACCATTTATATCACTGAGTCAACGGGCCGATCAATTTACTTACTGTATGAACGATTTTTCGGAACGGAATCCCTTTGTAATCCAGGGACTCCCTGCACTGCATTTTGTGTCATACTTGTTTTTCACACGACCAGACAAGTATGAAACGCTTCATTTTATATCCGCCAATAGCTTATCGAATGAGCACGTGATAGCTCATTATTTGTTTAGAAATGACAGGATGCTGTGCCATTCGATGCACCAATTGATTAGAGAAGGGATTTAAATTGTATCGATTCACAGCCACTCAATAATGTCAATCCTGGCCATGGCACCGATACGGAAAGGTATCCACTTCGTGTGTGCACAATGCACTGGGATGTTTTTATTTACCAATTTATAACACTGGGAAACAGCAAAAATAAAACTTTTTGTCTGATACTAAGGGAAATGCAGATGTTCTTGGCTAAATCTGGACTGCTGATTTCAAATAGGTAGTGAGAATTTAGCCAGCATATCAGGTTTTAAAAATATGTACATGTATTAATGATACCCAGCATGCAAAAGTAGATACTTTATTATTGCAGATCGCCACATTGTGCATCTAATATCAGTACTTAGTAATTAATTTCACATCATATTTCGAAAACAATGATTGATCTCTGTGTATAATGTGTAGCATACAAACTAAGAGCATAAACGAGTTGCAGAAAAAGAAGTTGATAAAACATTAGAACATAGCAATCTTGGGAAGGGTGTAAACTTGATTGGGAAATGTGCCCCATTGTGAGTGATTCAGAAAATAATTTCAAGTTTACACTCTTCCTTTAAATATAGGTAGCGTAGACACTGTTCAGACGTGTTCAGAAGTGTGTGAGACACTTGCTCTTGCACTTATGTGTGGAATTGATCTCCCGTTGTCGGAACCAGCAGTAATCACCCATCATGTTTGGGTTGAACCAGTCTTAATACCTATTTTCCATGACCGAAATGTCTTGGTGGAACCTTTCGCCATGCTCATCGCTTACCTCACCCAGATTAGGTGGGAAGAAATCAAGATGGGAATGCAAGAAGTGCACTTTAAGAGACATCCTACAGCCCATTCGCTGATAGGCCTTCAGCATGTTGTCCACTAATTCCGCATACTGTTCAGCTCTATGGTTCCCAAGAAAGTTCTCCACAACTAACATAAATGCTTCCCATGCTTCAAACTCAAGTGGGTTCAGTATATTTTTGAACTCTGGATCACACATCAGTTCTCAGATTTAGGGCTTGGTCAGCTTGGTCAGTTTTCATCAATTTTTAATAATTTAAAGTGCATTCTAAAGCTCTTTTTTGAGAAATAATATTTTACAACAGTTATTTTGCTATAATTGAAACCAAAAATACAAAAAATAATAATTTATGATGACTCAAAATCACCCATCGGAGGAAGCTACTGTAATTGGACTATATGGATAACTCAAAATTCTTACGTGTTGAGAAAATTCTGACTTCAAACTTTGAATCAGCATCTTTGGTTTCGTCTATAACATATGTTTCCACCTCAGTAGCAAAGTCGTTATTGTCCAGTGAAATTGGCATCAGAATTGGTATCAGCTCATTATTATAAATTTTTTAAAAAGAAGATTTTTTAGGTCACATTGAACGGAGTTCTGGGGGGTTTATGGGATGGCTCGTAGTCTGTCTGTCTGTCTGTCCATACACAAATACTTGCAACAACTCTGAAACTCAAAACTGAAACGCATATGATTTCGATGAAACTTTGCCACAAAGTTCATCACAGTGTATGTACCAAAGTTTGTTCATGAAGGTTGTTGTCAAGTTTCATCAAAATTGTTTGTGTAGTTTCGGAGAAGAGAGCAAATACCTATTTTGGGGGGTTCAAACCCCACCCCCCTATTAGACCCCTATAATGAGAATAGATTTGATATGGTCGATATACTTTGGTCCATCATGGGTGATGAATGTTGTGCTCATGTTTCATCGAAATCGTGTGTGTAGTTTCGGAGGAGACACAAATACATATTTTGGGGTTTGGGAGAACCACCTCATGTTGATCTGTGTGATATACTGTCCAGCTAACAATGATGACACTCTATACCTTGATTTAATCGAACATGGATCAACTCAAAATATCCCATCCTGACACACTTTCTTATCTGCAGCAATTTCCAATGTCACAATATCAGCTGCCTGGGGGTTAGATTGGCAACAACCAGCCATGACATTGCAGCAAAGGCCTTCGTGACTTTTTTTTTTGTATACCTTGTCGAGGCTCGTATGAGAGGTAACACACAACACACAGCAAGGGGGGGGGGGGATGAGATAAGAGGGGAGGGAGAGGGGAGGACAAAACCGTGGGGAACAGAGACATTAGGATACCTGTGGAAGGGAGAGGGATGGGGCGGGGAACATGGGATATACATGATGGACATTACAGGGACTTTCAGGAAGGAAAGCAGTGAATTTGAAGGAGGTGGGTTTGGATGGATTAACGGGGGTAGAAAAGATCAAGGATTTGGATGGGGGATGATAAGAGGTGATTGTGAAAAGCTGTTTTGAAGGCCTGGAGGGAAGAATAGGATTGAACAGAGTGAGGGAGTTTATTCCAAAGGCGGGAAAAAAGAGGAAAGAAAGAGCGAAGATGAGCAGTGATTCGTGATTTTGGTAGTTTTACCAGAAGGGAGTTGTTGGCGGACCTTGGTTCCCTGCAGAAATATGGTGGGAACAAATCGCAGACACAGCAGGGGGGGGGGGCGAGACCAGAGAGGAGACGGTAGAAGACAGAAAGACCACCAACCTGCTAGTGAGAGAGTGAGAGGCCCAAAGACTCAGCCTCATTGCGGGAGATGCCAATGATCCGAAATGCCTTGGTTTCCACAGCGTGAAGCCGAGAAAGGTAGGAGGCAGGAGCACCAGCCCAGAGGGGAGAGCAGTACTCCATCAGGCTGTAGTCGACTCCATCAGTCGAAAGCTTTGTATATGATCAGGATCTCAGGTGGGCCGAGGAAGGACTTTGCATGATGGAGGATTCCCAGTCGGCGACTGGCTTTGGAGGCGGGGTTTGAAATGTAGCTTTCCCAGGAAAGATCATGGCAGTTAGTGAGACCCAGAAGCTTTAAAGAAAGGACTTCCCGAGGATTGTTGAGAAAGTGGATGGGGATATTTTCCAAATGGTCCTTTCGGAGAGACATAGTGAAAGTGTGAGATTTGTCTGGATTGAAAGACATGTTCCACGTGTTGGACCAATTTGTGATTTTACCCAGATCTGCAGTGAGCAAAGAAGCTGCTGCTTGCTGGTCTGAGGGATGGATGACAGATGGTACAGCAGAGGGTGGAGTCATCAGCAAAGGGATAAAGAGGATTTTCCAGAGAGTCAGAGAGATCATTGATGAAAACCAGAAAAAGAACAGGGCCCAGAACGCTACCTTGAGGAACTCCAGCCTGGACAGGAAGAGGGGATGAAAGAACTCCATTTAGGGCCACACGTTGACTGCGACAGGAGAGGAAGTCTGCGAGCCATGAGTGGAGATTGCTTTGGATACCATAGGAAGATAGTTTGGTGAGCATGGCAGGGTGTCAGACCATATCGAAAGCTCGCAATATATCTTGGGATATGGTTCTGATCTCATGTCTGACATTGAGGACCTCCATCCATTGTTGGGAGAGCAGAAGCAGCATATCTAGGGTGGAGTGACCTGGTCTGAAACCAAATTGATGATCGGAAATCAGGCCATTGGAGAAGAGGAAGGATTTAATGTCTGAAGTAATGATCGATTCCATAACCTTGCTGATGATTGGGAGAAGGCTGATTGGTCTGTTGTTGCAGGGATCCATTTTTGCACCTTTTTATGAAATTGGTACAACAGATTGGTTATTCCCAGTGTTTGTCCACAAATGTCTCATTAATCCTATTGATTCCTGATGCATTTACATAACACCACTTGGGCTGGCAGGATAGCTTTGAGGTGTACATCCATACCTTTGAGTTGTTCAGCCTGCATTTGAATCTCGGCCCAGCTATATCCTCTCATCTTGGTGCTCTCATGCAAGGTGAGGCATCAATGTCTGCCATCCCTTGGATGGATGTTGAGCCAGAGAACCCATGTACCAGCACTGGTTTTTGGTGAATGTTAAAGATCCCACAATATATAATCTTTTACCTCTGTCGCCCCTCTTCACAGGCTTTTAAACGACTTCCATTTCATTATTACAGTTACCCACAATGTTATCACTATGTGCAGATATTGAAGTGCAGAGCAAGCTGAACACTTTCCCAATCTCTATTTTAATGACATTTCCATCAGGATGTATAGTAACCTTTACCTAATTGCTAATTAATGTACTGAATGTACTTATTCTCGTAATGGTGCCCCACTCAGTATTGAAGTTCAATTAACTTTCATCATATTATTATGGAATGACAACACATAAAGTGCAAGATTAATGTCAATTGTGGGGTTGCAGCAAGCCTTTAAAAGTATCGCAAAGGAATTAATTCAATTATAGAATGTTTGGCTTGGACAAGGGAATTCCGCAGAATTACATATGTGTCTTGACAAACAAAAATTCTCACCCACAATTAACAACTCTGTGATCATCGAATTGTTGTTCTCTAACAGCATATAACACTTGGATTGCAAGATGCCATTGATCACTGTTAAATATGGTGTTGTTGCTACAGAACCACTATCCCTCTGCACCCTCTCCCCCCCCACCCCTCCCCCACCCAACTATTCTTTCACGACAATCTTCCAGACATTTGTTTGGCCTGTCATGTAAAGACGTGGCTCAGGACAATTTTATTTGCAACAATATTAGTTCTTTACATGTAGAACAGGTCCCGAATAGCAAGGGTGAAAGCAGTCAATAGTCATGGTTGTTAATTTACAAAGGACTGCTAAGATGGCAGTTCCACCATGACTGGAATAAACAACTTAAAAACGAGAATCAATTATATTCGACTTTGAAACACAAATTTTCAGAATACCAACAAAGGATTTTTTTTTTTTTGGAAAGAAGATAAAAGATAATAGGAAGTATCGACTCGTCAATGGTTTGCAAAATTTTGATCGCAATGAATAAAGCTTACTTGCAATAGTCAACATAAGGACAAAAAAATACACCATTATCTGTGCGATTCAATTATCCGTTCAATGAACTTGCATTGGTACAATAGATTAGTTATTCCCATTATTTGTCCACAAATGTCTCATTAATCCTATTGATTACTCATGCATTTACACAACACCACTTGGGCTGGCAAGATAGCTTTGAGGTGTGCATCCATACCTTTGAGTTGTTCAGCCTGGGTTTGAATCTCGGCCCAGCTATAAACTGTCATCTTGGTGCTTCTCATGGAGGGTGAGGCATCATTGTGTCTGCTGTTCCTTGGATGCATGTTAAGCCAGAGAACCCATGTACCAGCACTGGTTTTTGGTGAATGTTAAAGATCCCACATTGTCTTTTGCAAATGGTTGGTGACATATAGCCGGATCACTTAACATATTCCAAATTCCTGCTAAAAAATAAGTCATCTGGTCTTCTTGGAGGCTCCTTGCCACCAGGTTACACTGAGTGTGGTTATTGTGTCGGCTGCAGCTCCTGCAATTTATACAAATTCATGCACCCAGGTGTTCACGTCACATGTGAACAGCCATATTTGGCAACAGATGACCTCCATTAATACACAATGATGTTTGATCATTGACTTTTGCCAAATTATGATTTGCAATATTTTATAGAAAATGCTAATGTACCAGAAGCATTCAAAAATTATTTATTTTTGTTTTTTGTTATATTTCTTTTCTTCCTGTTAAACAAATAACTGCATTTTCTTGCATGAGCATTTGAAAAACATGCATAGTACATAGAAAATATATTAAAAAATAAATACGAACAAACAAGAGAGTTCATAGGACACAGTACCCCACACAGGCACACTGTCTTGAGAAACAAGGACATGGGCGGGTTCTAGGAGCAGTTAATTTTATTGGTCGTGATGATACAAAATGCTGTAATATTTTGTCCAAGTACTGCTAAATGGAAGGGTTTTTGAAAGTGCCAATAAAGCGATTTGTGTTCAACAGTGTTGAAGTATCTTATAATAATGTAGCAAACGTATATGGTTATGTACTAGTATGTATGTATTTTTGTGACCAAAACATCTTCAAATTTTCTTTCACAAATTCCACCATGTTGTTTATATGTATATAAAAGGTAACCTAAGAAATACATTTGTGACTTACCTGCATTCATCAGTGCTAATTGTTTTGTTACTTTGACTTGATTAATCGAGATCGAGATATGGTAAATGAAACAAGATAAAGAGCAATCAGAGATTGGAAACCCTCACCAGGACTTCTTTTGACTGGTGTATTTTTATAGGTTTTATGGTAAATCCAATTTGGCTGCTAAACCATGTGACCAATGACATCATATGTGTGAACCTTTTGTTCCTCATGGACAGGCAGTCATACATGTAAAGTTTTGCCTCGATCTGTTCAGCCACTTCAGAGAAGACGATTTTTGAAGGGTTTTTTTTTAACAATATGGCTGCCGAAACACGTGACCGATGACCATGAATTTTTTTCTGTGAACTATTTTATCCTGAGATGACCCTCCAAAATTTTCATACTGATTGGATGTGGCGTTCTACATCTACAATTATGACATCATAACGAGGGCACCTATGATGTCATTAAAAAATCACACTCATTCCACATAAGGAGTACTTACTATTTGCCAAGTTTCAATTTTTTCCTTGGTGCAGTTTCAGAGATTTTGGTCCAAAGTTTTTCCGTTTTTCTAATATGGCTGCCACACCACGTGCAATGTGACGTCATAATTATCATTAAAACATTCTGCACAAGTAGTCACATCAATGGTGAAAATTTCGACTTAATCTGACAAGTGGTTGCAGAGAAAAATACAAAAGTTCTGTGCGGACAAACAGACAGACAGACAGACAGACAAACAAACAAACGGACCTAAATGCAATACCCTCTCCGAATCCTTCCGCAAGGGTAAATATGATGTAAAAACCAGGGGGGAGTCCAAGGGAAGCGGTGTATTGGGTGCACGTCTGCTCTGTAAGGCTGGCAGTTAAACTTTCCCATCCAGTTTTTACCTCCACCACCGAAGGTGAAGGAGGTTATGTTTTCACCCCTTTCTGTCTGTTTGTTTGTTTGTGTGCAAAATATTTCAGAAAGTTGTGGACGGATCCAGATGAAATTTTGTGTAGAGGTTAGGTGTGTGACAAGGGCAAATTGATTCAATTTTGGTGAAGATCCGAATCTGGATCTTGATACGGAGATTATTTAACTTTTAAAGTGATTCTTCACCATTGAGAGATTGGGACAAAAACGACATGGTCCTGTATAGCATATTTCAAAAATGTAATGGACCTGATATGGTCCAACCTGACAGATCTCTCAATTCAGGCTGCTGCTGATAAACCAGACATCATCTGTTTAACAGAATCCTTCTTTGCACAGGACATCACTGACTCCCTAATGTTGCTCCCTGGCAAATTTCTCCTCTCCGAATCCTTCCGCAAGGGTAAATATGATGTAAAAACCAGGGGGGAGTCCAAGGGAAGCAGTGTATTGGGTGCCGAGTCTATCAGCCTATCACTTTGCTATTTCAGACAGGTCAGTGGTCTGTCTTCTTCCGCCTCCTTTCTGGTCTTGACCTTCTGCCTTTTCCATGTTTGCCCCCCCCTGCCCCCCAGGTATCTGCAGGGCACACGGGGTCCACCAGTAACCCCCTTCTGTTAAACGTGAAATCATCTCATTCCAGGATCACTGCTCACCTCCACTTATTTGTTCCTCTTTTTTCCCCACATGTGGAACCACTTTCCACATTCTCTTCACTCTCATTCTTCCCTCCAGATCATCAAGACAGCTGTTCACCACCCCCTCAGATCATCCCCAATCCAAAACCATAATCCTTTCTCCACCTGTTAAACCCTCCCCTCAAATTTGGCTTCTGTATGCATCTTACCCACCCAATATATTCTCCACTGTCCCTCTTACCAGCGCAACCTTACCCACACATCCCTCGTTTGTCCATCTTCCTTTGTTTTCTCCCCCATCCCTGCTGTCAGCATTCCTTTTGTTATGTTGTGTCCTGATCCAATTTGTGTTCTGGCTCTTCCATGAGCCTTGACTCTATACAAAAAAATTAAATAATTTATCCACTATAATTTTGCTTGAAATCTCATATGCACACTTTATTACCACACTGGTGCAGTGGACACACTGGTACAGTCACTTCTTTTGTTAGTCTCGCCCCGAAGGAGTTGTGAGACTATTGCAACGTGTGTGTGTGTGTGTGTGTGTGTGTGTGTGTGTGTGTGTGTGTGTGTGTGTGTGTGTGTGTGTGTGTGTGTGTGTGTGTGTGTGTGTGTGTGTGTGTGTGTGTGTGTGTGTGTGTGTGTGTGTGTGAGTGAGATAGAATTGTTCGAAATAGTTATGAATGAAAAAAGAGATGTGTATGATGATGACATTTGCTTTAGTGATGCTTCTCCCACTGATTTGTCATTATCTTTTGGTGGAAAATCTACTGTTCTGTTTCTTCAATATTTATATGTTTCTTATGTATTAATTTGATTGTTGTGTACTTGTGAAATGTATGGGTTGACTGCCTGGACACAACTGAGGCTGTGGATCTACTGATGTAGGTAATCTAATGATGTGGATCCATGACCTAGGATGTGGATCCGTGACCGAGGTTGTGGATTCACTGTTTGGAGAGGGTCTAGGCTGAAACGATCAAAACCTCGAGGAAGAACGGTGCTCAGCTCATGATCCATGCGGTCGGGAAAATGGGTGGATGTGTTTGTTTTTTGTTCGTGTGTGTGTGTGTGTGTGTGTGTGTGTGTGTGTGTGTGTGTGTGTGTGTGTGTGCATCTATACATCTTTGCTTGTGTTTTAGTTTTTGTTTATTTTGTGGTGTGTGGTGTGGTGTGTGCTGGTTACAAGTCCAATCCTTTCTCAGGGTGGTAACTGGGTGAACAGCGGTGTATCCATCACCTGCCAGCTAATAGGGCTGTGGCATCATCATGCTCGAGGATTATAATGAACCCAGGCCCAAGGTGCCAGGTAATGCCATCTGAATGTTCCCATGAGTGCTCACCTTTGGAGAGCTTCCAGCATCTCAAGTAAAGATGAAGTCTCCACAGAGAGCAAAGCAAAGCAAGACAAGGGCTGAGGGAACTGTGTCGACCACAACACCACTTGAACTCTTTAGCTTTGCTCCCTCTGTCAGAGGTGGAGTGATTGAATTAGGCAGAGAATGACAGGTATGGGTATGGTTGTACCATTGTTGTTTTTACAATGCGCACATGAAGCGAAAAGCTCTGCCCGTCTACAAACGTCAGTTTATGATCGAGGAAAACTTCATTTGAATTGAATATTATATTTTGAACACAAATGAGAACACAAATCAGAAAGCGAACCTCTAGTTTAGCTGTACTTTGCTTCCAAATTTGTCCCGATTGCACATGCGCAGAGAGGAGTGAGATAATTTTATTACTCTATCTGCCTGCCTGGCAGTCAAACAAAAATGAAAATCATTCCAAACAGGAAACTCGTAACTGTTTTTCAGGACGTCAAAAAGGACACAAACAAAAGGCACAGTTAACTTATTTAACGTACTGTTGCGGACCTGGGGTCGGGCGAAGACCACGAGGGGTTCCCACTTGACTCACCGGAATTGCAGGCCGTCACACATGAATAACTTTGTGACACGGCGGGCCACAAATCGACCGCGAACACCAATAACTCGACCCCTGACTTAGGGTCCTCCATCGAATACCGTTTACCTAAAGGTTACATGATCAAATTACCAGGGACATGCCCTCGGTACACACTTGTTTAAACTGAATCACCTTACCAGATCAGATGCAGCCGAGTGGAATTGCAGATTATTGGGGAAACAGATTATTGGGGAATAACGTCCCAGCTAAACTTGGGTACGGGCCATGCTGGTCCAATGAAAGAAAACATGAAAACGAGCTGGGAATGTTTCTATACAACATATTTATTTACAACCAAACGAGGAATGGTATGTGGCACAGTGAATGGGGGTTATATTTTATGTACAATAAGGGATAGCAAGGAATTTGTGGGGTGTGGCAAAAGACAACTTCAAAAAGCGGACACAGAGCAGGATTATCTCAACTGTCTTCTACAATCTTACTTACTCTAAGACAGGTGCCAGCACGCACGCACGCATGCACGCACGCACACACACACACATGAAAAGTTGGATAGCCAAGAAAGAGAGAGAGAAAGGTGATGATAAGTGCCCTCAAAATACCTGGCACAGTCGGTTGATTAACGTGGCCCAGGACGCTTCGGGAGGGGTAAGTGGGAAAGATACTGGTGACTACGGTGTGAGAGTGGGGGGTGCGTGGATACGATGTGAGGCATGTGCAGTGTCATGCCAGAAGAAAATGTGATTGCGTATCAGTAACACATTCTTCTTTGTTAATCCACAGTAGGCAGGATAGAGGGGTGTATATAGATAGAGAAGAATAGATGTGTGAGAAGGAAGATCCCTAACCTAACCATGTAAAGATCTGGATATGGAAGCGTGTACCTCCGTGGGACGCTCTGCCTGAGCATTCTCACCTCGTGATATGGTGCCATTATCTCCTCATTATTTATTTGCTGGGACTCGTGGCAACATGCGCTCTGCACTGGTCTGCCATCTGTGACCGGTGGTGAGTCCATCTGGCTTCGTGGGGGTGGCGGCTTGTCGACAGCATGGCAGGGAGTCCACTGTATGCTCTCAAAGAACGGCAGTCACGCATGGATAATGTTCTCGAAGTAGAAGCTCTCTTAACAGCTCAGTGCTGCTCTCTTTTATAAGCCCCAGTTGAGGGATGGGACGAGGACCGGAAAGTGATGCACAGTGGCCCAAATACCGCTCCTCTATTGGGCCACAGTGGCTCTAGCCACACCCCGCCAGGCTCCAGGATTAGAAAGCGGCTCAGATGCCCACCAGCTTTGGCATGGTTTGGAGCACCCGGCTTAACATGACAAGCATGCTCCTCGAGCTGGCACCCTGGCCTCAAATGTGCACTGAGTGTGATTTGTATGTGGAATGGTAGTGGACTTTCTCCACTACCCACGGACTTCTTCACGAGCCACAATGCACATTCGGGACTCGAACCATATTTCTGGATCGCCATTCCTGCGACCCCTCCTCTTTGCTTATGGTCTTGCCATGGTTTGATGATGGGATGAGGGCTGTAATAATTCTGGACGCTCACCCGGGATGTTACCGGTGAGATGAGGTGGAGAATATAGTGTCTGTTGCATGGTCGAGTGCCGTGCAGTGCTAAGAACAATGGCCGATGCCATGCGGTGCTCGAAATAGAGTGGTGAATTGTAATGATGCAGAGGTACGAGGGGGTGCGGGAGTATTTTTCCCTTGTGCGGGAGGCGTTTGTGGTCAAAGTGGTGAGATTTGGTGAGTGAGGTGAGGAGTAAGGTGAGATGCCAGTTGTGAATTGGCACACAGATTTGAATGGAAAATAGCACGCAAATTCCCGGAGAAGGTTGTCATGTGTGCAACGGTGATGATCCGAGCCACGGGAGGCATCATGGTGCGCCTATTGAACAATTGTCTGTTGAATGGCGTATGTGCTTGCATGCTTGTCATGTATTGTGGCTAAAAGGAAAGGGTTCGAGTCGATGTCAGAGAATGGATCAGAGATATTTATTAGACTTTAATATGAGTCCCATGCAACGCAATTCATCCAGTTTACCCACTATACATGAGGGGAAGGACTAATTACACGAATACTGATGAAATAACTTCCTGGGTATCACTGTGTGTTGGGTGCCATTGCCTTTGAGGCATGCTGTTTTGCAGAACCGCAACAGTACTAACCCTTACGAGGATATCCTCATCACATAATAACATCTGGGCAATCTGTGGTTGTTCGGAGCACCCTCCCCCCCAAGGAAATTTATTTTTAGAAAAAAAATGTTCTCATCTTTTTTTGCAATAACATGATGTACATATCAAATTGAAACCCTTGGCAATATTGTAACACTAAAACTAGATTAATCTATTAACGGTTCTTATTATTTTTTTGAAAAAAACAAGAAAAAATTGTTAATTTTTTTTTGAAAACATATTGTTATGGTTTTGAAACTTACCACAGGGGGAGAGCATACATAGACATGTAGGTGACCCGAGGATCAGTTATTTCATTAGTCTTCGTGTGGATAGTCCTTGGCCCATTGTCAAAGGGATGTTTGGGTGGCATGCATTGGCTGGGCTGTATTTTTCCAGTGCAATGTCTCTCCCCCCCCCCACTCCCCCTCTGTTATTTTCAATCTTTCTTCCTTCACACCGTCGTTCTGTTCAATCCCTCTGTTACTTTCAATCTTCCCTCCTTTACCACATTGGCCCATTTCAACAGTCCACCAATAATCTCCGCTCCATCAAACATCCTCTTAACAGTCCCTCCTTCACCCCATCGGTCTTCCCTTCAATCCTGTGGCTGTTTGGTCATCCCTCGTTCAGGCGGAATTCCTTTCTGTGTTTCCTCCATCCACGCATGGCTTAATAATCCAGTGGGTGCTCTTGCATGCATGTTCGTGATGCATCTCACATGCATGTTCATGACGCTTGGTGCTCGTCGTGGCCTATGAGGTGCGGCGCTTCTTGCAGGCGTAGTTCAGTGCATAACAGTGCGAGTGGGTGACTTGCAGATGCAGGTAGGGGGCTGGGAGCTCTCATCGCGGCTTTGGGCGCATAGAGGGTGGGGCAGGGGCTTCGTTGAAAGTTCCCTCTGAATGGCGTGGCAATTTTCACAAGTGACGTCGTGCACCTTCCCCCATCGGCTGTGGACCAATGAGAGGGGGAGAGGGCTTGTGGGAAGAGAGAAGAAGAAGTAGAAAGGGAGACGTGGAGGGACAGGTGAGCATGGACAAAAAGCGCTCCTGAGCAGATGGATCAGAAAGCAGAAAGGCTGAGACAAGAGAAAGGCAGAAAGCAGATGTAGAAGGCTGAAGAAGCAGAAGTGAACGTGACAAGCTTGCATGAGCAGAAGACTAAAAGACTGAGAAGGCTCAATTGGGAAGGAAAAAAAGCATGTGAGGCTAAACTAAAGGAAGGAAGGTATCACCAGCAGTTCATGTCAAGCTTCTGCGGAAAAAGAGCACTCCTTTCATGAGCGTCATTCTGCCCTCTCGATCCTGTCAGTCACGAAGGACAAGGAGGGTGAATGGTGGCACCTCATCATTGGAGGCCTGAGGAGGAAGAATCTGAGGCAGAGGAAGGCGAGTCGCACATCCAGCTCGCATATCTGGGACACCGGAGGGGGACTCACGTACTGGGTCTGGGCACGACGCGGCTGCATGTCCCCATCGCTTCACGTCGCCACTGCACATATTCCCCATCCATTAACCTCTGAATTATCTTGTATATTTGGGCTGTGTGAGGTGAAGGAGTGAATCAACGACTGCTTTCCTTTTCTCCATACGTTACTTTTATTATATTTTCAAGTCCTTGTTTTATTCTTCTCCCTTGAGTGAATGATGGCCTTTTGTGTAAGATTGAATAAGAATACGTGTTGTGGTGAAATCTGCTCTTATGTGCCTTTTTGCTTTCTTGCTTATCAATACTTGCTTATATATGATTGCTTACTTGTGTGTCTGCAATAAAGCTATTTGTTATTACCCAAACCAAAGGAGAGGGTAGCATTTGGGTCCGTTTGTTTGTTTTTTTGTCCGCACAGAACTTTTGTGTTTTTCTCTGCAACCACTTATTGGATTGAAACGAAAATTTCACCATTAGAGCGATTCCTCAGGTACGATGTTATAATGATAATTATGACGTCATATCTCACATGGTGTGACAGCCATGTTGGAAAAATGGGAAAAATTGGACATCTGTACCGCTGAAACCGCACCAAGGAAAAAAATTGAAACTTTGCACACAGCAAGGACTCCACATGGGGAATAAGTGTGATTTTTATGACATCATAGGTGCCTTCGTTACGACATCATAAATGCATATGTAGAACGCGACATCCAATCAGTATGAAAATTTTTGATGGTCATCTAGGAATAAAATGGTTCACAGAAAAAAATTTGATCATGTCATGAGTCACGAGATTGGGCAGCCACATTGTTTTTTTGTTTTTTTAACAAAAACCTTCAGAAATCTTCTTCTCTGAAGCGGCTGAACAGATCGAGGTAAAACTTTACAAGTACGACCGCCTATCCATAAGGAACAAAAGGACAACACACGTGATGTCATTGGTCACATGGTTTGGCAGCCATGTTGGTTTGACCCTAAAATCGATATAAAAAAAACTTTTTCTCCAGAACAGCGAGACAGATCGAGGGGAAACTTCACACAAATGTTCCCCAAGCCTTGGGTGTACAAGTTTGTTAAGGAAGAATGGAAAGGTCATATGGTTTGGCAGCCATATTGGATTGAAGAAAATATGAAATAATGTTTTCTCTGGAATTGCATAATCAATCCACACGAAACTTCACAATTATGATCTAGTAGTGATGGGGAATATAGATTTTAAAGTTCAACCTGATCGGACACATGGTCGAGCAGCTCGAATTATTTTTTTGTTGATTTGGGATCATTTTTTTTGTTTTTTTTTAAAGGCTCACTTGGCTATGCCTGGATGGGTTTGAGGGTAGAGGAGTAGCAGCTGAAATGCAAGTCCTATCCAGGTTCCTCCTGATGACTTCATCTTTGCTTTTGCTTGTTTCGGTTCCTTCTGATGACGCCATTGCAGGACTGCACCTATTTGGTCTTCCATTTGATTTGAACTTATTTTAATCCCATTGTAAATTCAATTGAATAATAATGAAAAACGTCATGCATCAGGGTCAGGTGTCCAATCAAAGTAGGGTTGCATCAAAGCAGGACATCTTGGTACCCGGTCATCACTGTCAGCAGTTATAAAGTGGCAGTTCTAATTATGTCTCATTAATTATGCACCACACCATATACAAACACCACACAAAATACACCACACAAAACAACACAAACACCACACAAAACAAGTTCTGGCGAGGGTCTGCAATCTCTGATTGCTCTTTATAGTTTCCAATTTGTCTCGGTTGTCTTTTCCTTTATTGGTCCGATGCAGTGCACAAGTAATGTTAGATGGGAAGTTCTACCCCTATAATTTGTTTTGTTAGCCAGAGCACACTCACTGTAATGCTCAGCAGTAATCCGAGTGTGCGCTGAAGACACGTGACCCCAATTAGCCGGCCCACGCAAAGTAGTGTAACGCTGCCAGGAGTGGCCGTGCCAATCGGCGTTCGTGGTTACCTATCAACCTGCCGGTGTGCGGAGTTATCTGTGCCCGGCGACCTCAGGACTGGCCATTCAGAAGGGACCCAAGGGCTTCCCATCGTGGCAGGCCTCGTACCCCGGATCTGCAACAATATGTTGGGCTCAAAATCCCAGGTTACCTTTTAAGGGTTAAATAAGGTGGTATAAAAGATGACTTCTGAAAAAAAGAAAGTTTTCTAAAACCTTTAAAACCCTTTTTTTAATTTCAATACACAGTAATGATTTACAGTACACTAGCGTGGTAGCCTGGCGTTGGCTTGGCGGTTAGGGTGGTGGCTTGGGATCCAAGGGTCCTGAGTTTGAGCCCCGTTGGCTGCTGAATTAACACCAGGGGGTTGATTCAGCCTGCCATCCTTGTGAGGTCCGTGAAATGAGCACCAGTGTACTGGTAATAGGGGCACTGCTGCATCAGTGGCATAGCCGCACCCCAAAACCAATGATGCAACCAGCAGCTAAAAAGTCTGTACACAAAGGGAACTAGTGTGGTGGATTTTGCCGGGCTGGGGAAAATCTAGGAGACTGCGGAGTTGGGGGAGGGAGTTGCGGTGCTGGGGCAAAGCTGAGGGGTGTTGGGCTGGGGAAATGTCGGGGCGTTGTGGGGCTGGGGTGAAGCTGGGAGGGGTGCTGTGGTGGTGTGGTTCTGGGGCAAAGTTTGTGTGAGGGGTGTGGGTTTTGGGGAGCTGTGAAGGTCAGGGCAGGGGTTAAGCTGGGAGCTGGAAAGAGAATTTGAGAGGTGAACGGGCATGGGAGAAACCATGAGGGTTGGGGGCTGGAGGGGAGACAAGAGGCAGGACGAGGAGTGTTTTTTTTTGTTTGTTAAATTTTTTTAATGTTATGAAGACCTTTTAAAGGAAGAAATGTTTTATTCAGTGAATATTCTTCTTGGGGATATTGAAAAGGAGAAGGGATATGGATGGAGAAGTAACTGCGCACAGGAGATTGATTTTGTTTTTATTCTGATGTTATTATTATGTTTTTTTTTTTTTGGAGTGAAGAAGAGTTTTTGTTGTTTGTATTTTTTGGAATGACGAGGGGAAAATGATTCCTCTCGAGGGAAAAATGATGAGGGGGGGGTGGAGAAGTTGAGGATAAGAAGTAACAATACCTGGGATTAAAGGAGTGAAATGGAGGCAGAAGCAACAACCCAACTTGCCCAGCACTTCAAGATTGATTTGCTTTCGAATTTAGCATTGAGACTTCACAAAGCAAACTGGAAAACTCACTCTTCTTCTGTGCAGTAGCAATGCTCAGGGAAGAGCAAGGTATATCTGAACAGTGGGACAAATATCAAGAAAATTAACCGAGAGGAGAAGAGAAAACTGAGGAGGGGATCAGAAACTCTGAAACTAGCAAGTAAGATAAGCCGGGTGTTGGCTTAGTGGTTAGGGTGGTGGCTTGGGATCCCAGGGTCCTGAGTTCAAGCCCCGTTGGTCGCTGAATTAAAAAATACACCAGGAGGTTGACTTAGCCTGTCATCCTTCTGAGGTCGGCAAAATGAGCACCAGTGTACTGGTAAAGGGGACACTACATCAGTGGCATAGCCGCATCCCAACCAATGATGCAACCAGCAGCCACAGGCTGCACTCGATAGAGAGAGAGCAAGTAAGATGGTTTGGTTAAATAACATTATTGGCGGTAAGAAAGATCATGGGACAGATTTGGGGATGAGAAGAGATGGCAGTACACTGCTTGACTGAAGTGCTGGAGAATATATGGGAAGTGGTTCCATATATGGGAGAAGCAAGCAATAAACGAGTTGAGGTGAGCAGTCAGTCTGGATTTTGGAAGTTTACCGAGGAGGGGATTACTGAAATAACAATACCTCCTTGAGGAGACAAGTAGAGTCAGAGGACTGAGAGAGCAGAAGGAGCAACACCAGATAATAGACATAAGAAAACAGACCACAGATCCGGGCCTGCGATGTGAGAGCAAAAGACCTTGTGCTTTGGCCTCATCATGGGAGATTCCAATAATGTTGACAGCTTTATATTCCACAGAATCCTAGAGATAAAGATGTGATGCTGGAGCACCAGCCCATATCAGAGAGAAGTACTCTATTGAGCTGTGGATACGGCCTTGTAAGCTGTGAGCAGTTCTGATTTCCAAGGAAAGACTTGAATTGGCAGAGGATGAACACTCAGTCTGTGCTTTGCTTTGGAGGCCTGCTTTGCTTTGTCATTGGCCCAGGATAGTTAATGGCTGATGGCGAGGCCTCGACGTTCAAGAGACTGAACCTCTTCCAGTGGATGACCAAGTAAACAAATAGGTGCATTCATTTGATGATCTTTCCGGTGAAATAGGGCGAGACAGATTTTCCAGTACAAAGAGAGACAAAGATATAGAGAAATATGCCCTTACATTTGTGGTGACTTTTGAATAATTTACTTAATCAGTAAAATCGATTGTATATCCTGGAAAAGTCCAAAGCAGCAGGATGAAGCCAGATGCAATTGCCGGACTTATCGCTCCAAAGAGAGTGATTATTTCCGTGGTGTCCCACCGGCTCACAGTACAAAATTGCAGAGATCAACTTGACAGTATTACCAAAATCTCTCTGACACAAAAAAATTCAAGGATGTTTGGATGAAATGAAATGCTCCCTTGGCATAAAATCTAGTGACAAAGCAAAATTACCTCCATTCCCTTTGCACAAATGGCTAACAACATCGGCAAAATGCAATAATGAAGTTTTGATTGTTTAATATGCAAATCAGCGAGCACATTCCCATGTAGACCACAGCAGTCTTAGCAAACTGGTAAAATGCTTACTTCACATGATCATATTCACTTCAACCAGAAAATGACAATTTGTAAATCTAGTCTTTAGCGAGATGCCAGGTTTGGAAGGAGGCATTATGCAAATTCTCCTGACAACATTGACATTAGCAGAGCTTAAATGTAATATATTATCCTAAATGGGAAATGCTAACATTTAATTTTTTTACCATCAATGTCTGCATTTAATTGGCCCTGCTCAGGATATGGACGGCAAAATATTTCACATGCCTTACAATAACTAGCCTTCAAATAACATTAACTACTCCTACGGATAGTTCAAGGGGTTACTTGTATGCATTCAGTTAAACATAATTGATTCATCAAATGTTCCTGCAGAAATGTGGCATTAAGAAAAACTGCATTTTCATCCAACCTAATAATCTGCAACACATACTGCAAAGAGATGGCGGTTCAGGCACATGACAAGGCCGGTGTTGTGGAGATTCTGGTAAAGATGTGTGGAAAATTAATGATCTTTCAGTTTATTTAGAGGAGAGTAGAGGCTATAATCACATGTTAGGACATATCTGTGGAAACCTGCCTGTGTCTGAGAAATGCTCTTTTGGGGTCAACCCCTGACTTGTTCAAATTTGAATCGAACAGCTGTTTTCGAGCAATCCCAGGAGAGGGCACTGTATCGTGGAGTGTATATTTTTGAGAGGTTATTAAGCTGGATGTCCCTTCTGCAATCTTATGGAAAAAACAGATTCTTTGAGAGCTGCCGATCACAAGAACACTGTGGCTTAAAATCTGGCCATTGTGGTTGAACAATGTGAGCCAATAAATAATCGGATATTGAAGTTAAGCAAATATAACACTTAATAATTGTTGATTGGTGTCACGTGTAAAAAGTAAACTTGGGAAAGTAAAACTACATGGACATAGCATGGACTTGTTGGATCAAATTAAAATTTCTGTCGCAGTTGTGTACGTTTTTGAAGATGAAAAGACCCATTTCAGACTACATACTGTATATTGAGTTTAACATATTAATTTCCTCGAACTTGTGATATAAACAAAAAAAAAACCTTCATTTGAGAATGTGTAATTAAAAGGTAAAAAGTCAGCAGTATGGTGCCATTGTTTTAGACAGGCAGTAATGTCACACCTTATCACAATGACCTCTCGTTTTTGCCCGCTTTTACAAGCGGATATTGTTTGCCCATTCGAATTGATGTTTCATGAAGACTCGGCGCTGAAGGCTTAATTAAAGAAGGATATTTCTTGAGTATTAGTTGTTTTTTTAATAAACAAAACAAAATGTCACAATAACTTATTTATAAGTGGTAATGTTACATTTCTGAACGTACACAGTTTTTTTTTTAGCTGCATTCTGCCACTGTCAACCCTCCAGGAATGACCTTTCACTTAGCGTTGTGACTGAATGACCTCCAAGGGTGGTGCATAAATGAATGTATAAGTAATTGTGTCATGTTGCCTTTGGGTTTCACCTGCTGTTGAATCTCTCAGGGTGTTTCTCTCTCATGAGGTGAAAGCGATGTGCGATGGAGGCGTCCTGAGAATGACAAAAAGTATAAGCGATTGAAATAACCTACTGAATCTTTATGGCTTGTCAACATGTGGTGCAGGTGCAGCCCATCAAGAAATGTAGCTCTCAATTGAATCCAAATAAATGAGAAATATATGCAGGACGCCAAAGTTGCAATGCACTTTAAGAGCACGGCATGGTAATCTCAAATAAGGTACTTGCAACTATGAAAAATAAGTTTGAAACTTTTTCTTTGCATGATATCAAGACATTCAAACCTGCAACTTTGTTACAATTCTTGTGCTGTAGAACATAAAACGTTTACCCTGTAGAACAGCCCAGTAACTTTGTGAAATGTTTATTTAGTGCGTCAAGAGTACATATTAAAAATATTAATCCAAATGACATTGCACACAAAATAAACATTTGCACTGATTTTATCAAGTAAAAAAGTTGTTACCATCTATTACTCCAACCATAACCAATATACGAGAATAAATATTCGCTTGACAAGCAAAATGACGGTAAAATGCAGTGCTTTGTTGTGATTTTTTACATGGACATCTTTATCTTTTTTGTTTATTATTTCTTATTTACAAGATCGAGGTTGAAGGAAGAGTGAGATGACAGGGGGAATCAATGAAATGGATGCTTGCAGATTCCCAAAAACAAGGGAATCAATTTCCAAAGTTGAGGCATTGTAGCCAATGATGAACTCAATATGCAAGGGGATGAATGATGGGAAAAAGAGGAGAGGAAACTTATCTTTAATATACATGTCATTTAAATGGCATTTTTTTGCAAAGAGTGTTGAAGCTCTTGGTGGAGCTCGAATGGATCAGGACATAACAGAGCAAAAATAACAGGAGGAAGAGAGTTGGGGTTTGGAATACCCAAAACAGGGTTGATCGACAAAATACAGTGAGACTTGGAGAAATAAGGGACGTGGGGAAGAATGAGAGAAAGGAGATCTAGGACACAACACAGGGGGTGAACAAGAAGGATACCATCACAAAATCTCAATCACAAACGTAGAAGGAGAAACTGGAAAACTGGAAAGAATACTTCAAACTTATTGAGGTCACAATTGGTCTCAATATATCTGTGTGTTGTGGTCATGTGGTTCCCCATGCTTTCCTCCCATGGGAAAAGGCTATAAGGACTGTAAAACATGTGGCTTGCACTTTACTCCTGTGACGAAGGCCACTCAGTCATTGATATGTCAGACCTGAGCCTTTGTGTGAGGCTAAAAAAAGGTTTCTACTGCTATTTTAGCGAATGATTACCTCATACAACTGCAACCATTTTATTTTATTTTATTTTTACAAATACAATATACAGTATATTGTTTTGCAAGGGATTATATTTCAGCATAAAAGGTGCTACATAAAGCAAAAGACAAAGTAATATCAGGTGGTGGTTTTTGAGGCTGATATTAGTGCTGCCATGTTACATCCTTGCTTAAACAGACCCTTTTTATCTTTGAATCGTGTTCTTTTCGATATTGAAAATGTATTGAGAATATTTATTTAATTAAAGCAAGAGTCACAAAATGTCGAAAGAAACAGGCCTCGACTTTCTTGATCTGGGTATGTTTACCTTCTATCGCTCTATCTCAAAATGGAGTCAATGAAAATAAAAGCAGAAGTGGAGAAAATAAAAGGAGTTATCACACAAATGTAGCTGCTCTTCAGAAGAAATAAAAATGCTTTGTTTGTTTTAGATTAAAACTAATGAAAAATAAATGGGTACCATGCCAAGAGAGAAGAAGTTGTTCTTGGTTGTTGTTGTAAGGAGCAACATCTGCCTGCTCTCACAGATCGACACAGCTTATGCATGTGCACACAATATCCAGGTTCCAGCGGTACAACATAATGACTGTAGAATTATCAATATTCTTCATTCCCTGGATCAAATTTTCACATTCATAACCTAGACAAACAAGTAAAAAAGACATAAAGTGTCATTGCCCCTGTTGTTTCAGTAATTTTGCTGCACAGAGTTAAAGGGCTCGCCCATATTTATGTACAACTAAAATGGCTGCCAATCTACCAGTTGGCCATCTTTGATCAGATCACAAAATAGTGAGGGGCATGTGTATGCCATGAGATACTGTGCTTGTGCAAAATTTGAACAAAATCAGACCTTGCATGTCTGAGAAATGGTTGAAATCACATTTAAGTAGCAAAATGGACACCAGTCGGCCATCTTGGATCTGATCTCAAAAATAAATTAAGTGCTTATGTAAGACATCATTATTTATCTGTGTGCCAAGTTTGAACATCAGTAAGTGCATGTCCAAGAAATGATTGAGGACATATTCAACATTGGGTTTTTCACAACTAAAATGGTTGCCAGTCTACCAGTCGGCCATATTTGATCAGAATACAAAATAAAGTGAGTTGCATATGTATGCCATCATGTACTGTACTTTTGCCAAGTTTGAACAAAATCGGACCATGCACGTCTGGGAAATGGTTGGGGACACATTTAAGTAACAAAATGGCCAACAGTCGGTTATCTTGGATCTGATCTCGACAAAAAATGAAAGGCATATGCAAGCCATAATTCAATATCTGCGTTCCAAGTTTGAACATGATCAGGAAATGCATATCTGAGAAATGGTTGAGGACGTGTTCGACACCTGGGTTTTTTAACAACTAAAATGGCCACCAGTTGGCCATCTTGGATCTGATCTCGACAAAAAATGAAAAGCTTATGAAAGCCATAATTCAATATCTGTGTGCCAAGTTTGAACATGACCAGGAAATGCATATCTGAGGAATAGTTGAGGACATGTTTGACAATGGGTTTTTTAACAACTAAAATGGCCACCAGTTGGCCATCTTTGATCGCACCATGAACCAAAATGATCTACATATGTATACCATCATTTTTCTTTTTGCCAAGTATGAATAAAATCAGTCTCTACATGTCCAAGATATGGTTGCAGGCGCACACACTTACGCATGCATGGACACGAAAATCGAGACCAAATCCATGAGCCTCTGTTTTGGGCTCATGTCCAATGTCCAATGGGGGCTCAGAATCCTTATTATAATTCACAGATGGGTGTTTGTATGTGTGTGTGTTTGTCGTGCTACTCCTTCTACAGTTTTGGGCTCATTACATCCAGACTTGCTACATAGGATGAGCATGACCCCAATGAATGTATAGGGGTGTTTTTATCTTTGCTGTTGGTTTTGGAGGAGCGGTGAGGGACGCAAATTCTCTATGTAAATGTGTCTTGAGTAGCGCTGCCTCCAGGTGGGGTCGGTTATGATAAGTCTCCACCATTTAGAGTACAGGATTCCTGTCTCCCCATTGTCCAGTGCAGTGAGGTGTTTTGAATTGCTAGAAATAGGGATGTTTTTGCGTCAAGCACATAACCCGGGTTTTTTTTTTTTGCCTATACAGAGCTGTCAGTTACCTATACACTGCCCAAATAAAGGTATGCATCAGAAGAACGTGATTTTGCTTTGAACAAGATCACTTATAGGGTGGGTACTCTGCTTGTCACATTCATGCAGAATTAACTTTTTGTTAATATTCTGTCCGAATTAATTTAGGAATTTAGCATATTTTGTTCATCAAGATTATATGTAATTACTTAATTTACGAATACAACAATGGTGCTGCTGAACATTGATTAAAACTTGTAACTGAGCAATCGTAACTTTCCAGCAAAAAAGTTGATCAGTCATATTTGCCAGCTTAGCCATGTTGTACAGATCATTGGTTGCCTGTCACTCTCTTAAGCACATTTCACACAAATGAGAGTTGATGCAAAAGCAAGCTTTAAAAGGCAAATGGAAGCTTGCAGATCATTTGCGTTTTTCTCACATCATGCAAAAATTATATGCGAAAAAGAGAGATGTGGTAAACTGTCAACACCTCTGGGAAATTTTTCCTCGCTTCCAAATTATGGAAAAGGTTTTGACAGCTATTTTTTGAGGAAAGACGACCAACGATTGACTCTACAAGTACAGTACATTATCTTCATTAATTAAAGCATGAGAACATGGTCGAAACACTTTCTGGTTGTTTCTTCTCTCGCTCTTGTGTCCACACAGAAAATAACTAGAAGGGCACTCGGAAGAGCACATACCTCCGCCCCACAATGGCTGATCCACGAGACCATATCGGGCCCAATACATTTTTGAAAATAATATCATGCTATATATCGTTTTTGGCCCAATCTCTCAATGATGAAGAATCACTTTAGATATTAAATAATTCTCATATCCAGATCCAGTTTCGGATATTCACCAAAATCAAAACAATTCGTCCTTGTCAAACACCCAACCTGTCCACCAAGTTTCATCCGAATCCGTCCACAACTTTTTGAGATATTATGATATATATCAGCTTAGCCCTAACCTCAATAGTGAAGAATCACTTAAAAAAATCGACTTGCTGGATCCATATCTCCACCAAAATCTAATTACTTCCACCTTGTCACACAGACACACACCCAACCTGCACACCAAATTTCATCCGGATCCGTCCACAACTTTTTGAGATATCCTGCACACAAACAGACAAACAAATGAAAAAAATCACTCATAGTGACACTTGGCAAAACAGAACAAAGTAGAACAGCACTTGGTAGAGCAACACACCTCTGCCAGGCTGAACAGTTTACATTTTCTTTTCCACTGATGGGCTGGATCTGAACCAAAATCTAATCCTCTTGTTCTTGTCACCAAACCAACTCATCCACCTAGTTTTGTCATAACTCATCCATAACTTTTTGAGATCACATAATATGTATAGTTTGTTTTTCCCTAACTCTCAATATTAGAAACTAGGCCCATGTTGATCTTTTGACCTCAAAAATATTTGTTCGTTGAATTCATTGACCTGTTATGCAAAACCTGTTCAAATTTCAAGTCAATCAGATGAAAGTTGAGGATTTTAGAAATTGCACTGAAGTTGTTGACCTTTGGCCTGTGTTGAACTTTTCACCCATGTTAACCTCAAAAATAGTTGGTGGTTAAATTCAGTGACCTCATGTAAATCCTCTTCAAATTTCAAGTCGATGGGATGGAAATTGACAATTTTAGAAATTGGGTCTCTGTTAACCGTTTGGCCTATGTTGACCTTTTAGCATGTTGACCTCAAAAATAATAGTTTGTTGGATTCAGTGATCACGTATGCAAATCCTCTTCAAATTTGAACTCAATCGGATGAAAATTGAAGATTTTAGAAAATTTGGCCCAAATTCACCTTTTGGCCAATGTCGACATTTTGGCCTAAGTTTACCTCAAAATTAGTAGGTGGTTGAATTCATTGACCTGATATGCAAATGCTCTTCAAATTTCACGTTGATTTAATTAAAATTGAGGATTTTAGAAATTTGGCCTATGTTGACCTTTTGGCTTATGGTTACCTCAAAATTAATAGGCGGTTTAATTTGGTGACAACATAAGTGCAGTGTAAATGCTTTTCAAATCCCAAGTCAATCGGATGAAAATTTAGGATTATAGAAATTCGGCCTATGTTGAACTTTTGTTCGATGTTGACCTCAGAATTAATAGGTGGTTGAATTTATCGACCACATATGCAAATGATCTTCAAATTTCAAGTCAATCGGATGAAAATTAAGGATTTTAGAAAATTTGGATCAAATTGGCCAATTGGCCTATGTAGACCTTTTTGGTTGAACGAATTTTACGAAACTTCAATGCGCGACTGTCGCAAGGTCGGTGACATTAATCTTTGAAAATTTCAGAACGATCGGTCAAGCGGTTTGGGCTGGAGGTGAGCAGACAGAGAAACAAAGAAACAAATGAAAAATCACGCAGAGAGTGACAACTTGGCAAAACAGCACAAAGTAGAATGGCACTCAGTAACAGGCTGAAAGGGTGAAAGGGAGTGGCAAGGTATTGTGTACCTCATGCCATGCACAGCTTTCCTTTCCCCAATGATATGCTCATTTCTGATGAAGTTTGACAGCCACCACATGAGGCACAAAATCAGTGTCCAAAGAGTTGTGACAGAGAATCTGTATGCAGGGAACAGCTTAGCCAGGCTGTTATTTCAGGGAGTACTCATTCACCCTTCTGACTTAATGTGGATGCTTATGCATATTCTCCCAGCAGGAGGTTCTGGTACTGCAGCTTCAGCTTTGTCTCCAGCATTCACCAGCTCCACATCAGTCACGCAGACTATAACCATAACACTTTCCACGCTGCTGTGTATATATATTTTTAATAGCAAAATAGCCACCCTTTTCCCCCTGCCAAACCAATCTTTTGTGCCTCATTCCTTTTTGTGCCTGCCAATCCGAAGTTCAACCTGGCCACATGTATGTGGTCAGGTAGGACTATTGGGCTCCATCTCTAGAACCCTCCTGGCCATTTCTTCACTTTTTCTCCGCATATAGCTTGGGCTCTGACATCATTAGCATATCCAGGGGTTGGGATGGGGGTTGGGAGAGTGGGCTGAAACAGCACCCGAGCAGCTGCTCCAATCAGATGTGAATGAGTTCTTTCAAATAACCTAATTTCCATCAATGATTTGGATAGTGAGGTTAAGAGTGTGCTTTCTAAATTTGCTGATGACACAAAGCTTGGAGGTAAGATGGACAGCAGAAAGGATGGTGATAAGATTCAGGAAAGTCGAGATACTTTAATAGATTGGGCAAATGATTCGCAGTTGCAGTTTAACATAAAGAAATGTCATTGATGATGGTGTGAGTTGTCACTTTCGATGACTTGCACCATCATCAATGACATTTCTTTGGCACTAAAGAAATGTAACGTCATGGAGATGGGTAAGAATAATGAAAATAGGGATTACATGATGCAAGGGACAATGTTCGAGTGTGTCACTCAGGAGAGGGATCTGGGGGTGGTGTTATATAACGGGGGGAGGGGGAGGAGGAGCAGGAGTAAGCAGACAACACAGTGCTGAGCAGCTATGGGTAAAGCAAACAGGTTTTGTGTTGTATTCGTCGGGGGATACATTATAAATCAAAAGATGTAGTTTTATCACGGTAAAGGAATTTAGTGAGGCTCATTTGGAATATCGTGTGCAGTTTTAGACACCATATCTGAGGAACACCATATAGCTGCCAGAGAGAGAGGGGTCAGTGTTGAGCAACTCGATTGATTCCAGGGATAGCTAAATTAAGCTATGAGGAACGGTTCAAGGAGAAAGAATTTTCTGTGATTGCGAGGGGATCTGATTGAGATGTTTACGATAATGAAAGGTGTGGACAAGATAAGTGCAGTGGAGTTTTTCATCAGAGTGGATAGTGTTTGGACCAGGTTTCACAGCTTGATGGTAAATATGAGAGCACGGTTTGAAGGAAAGAGTCTTTCAGTCGGTACCGAGAGATTAGTGGGATTTGAATAGGTTCCGAGATGCATCACAGGTAGAGGGATATTGGAATATTGGCATGTGTGGATGGGTAACAATACTGGAGTTGGTTAGTGCAGGCATGATCATGATGGGCCGAATGGCTTACTCCTGCACCAAAGTTCCTTGTGTGTTTACACAGCTGGCCAAAATTAATGAATTGTATTTACCGCATTTTAACTTTGTATATGGTAAATACTATGCACTGTAAGATCCAGATAAAGGACAATAAGGACAAAATAAACTAGAAATAATCTGAAAATGCAAAGCACGTCCAATTTGTAGTCAGACTTCTTCTTCCTCCATATGCTAAATGACCAAACCTTTGACATTTTGACCAAATTCTTAATTTATATTCTCTATATTCTCAGAATGAAGCTTTGTTGAAAATTTGATAACAAAAGCATAAATGATTAAACTTTCAGGTCAACTGGATGAAAATTGATGATTTTTCGTGACATTGACCTTTGACCTTTTGACCAAATTATGAAGCTATCTACTCCATATTCTCATAATAAAGCTTTGTTTAAAATTTGATGTCAAAAGTTACAGCGCGCGCGCGCGCGCGCGCACACACACACACACACACACACACACACACACACACACACACACACACACACACACACACACACACACACACACACACACACACACTTAGAAGTGGTTGCAAAACCCCATCTCCCGCTGTGTGCGGAATAGCTAATCATGCATACTGCAATCTCATCCATTAAAATATGAAAAAAATTACATAAACCATATTCTACACCTCCACATTCTACATCTTGTACGAATAAATGTGTGTGTGTCTCCTCTATAACTCCAAAACCATAAAACCGAGCAGCCTGAAATTTTGCATGCATACTCAGGGAACTCCAAGGAAGTGCCAGAGTCAAAATTGGGTGTTTGGATTAAATAAAACACCCCTATTGAAGATAATTAACGGCCTTATTTAATTACATCCTTTATCAGGTGCATCCTCGGCAACCTCGCTCTTTGAGGTCTTAAAGCATCTCCTGGGTAACCTCGCTGGGGTCTGAACCTGCCATGTGTTTTGGTTTGCACAAGCATGCCTTGACTTGGATCAGGCTGCAACGATTTCTTAATGATAGTTTTTGTTTTTTCACTTTCCTCACTCATATTATTGAATACCTGTTCATCATAGCTCAGAATTGTTGTATACGTCACTTTTGTAATTGCTATCGTTTTCATATTAAGAGCTTGGAGCGATTTCATGCATTATATGATATGATTTTCCACAATCTAATCTCACGGACTAATTAAAGTACATCGAAATATTATCTTGGTTTTAAGGATCGGATATCGTCCGGATTAAACAAGTGTCAATTTGGAGTGAAATCTGATGATTTAAAGAAACAACAAGTCTTATAACTAAGCCAACATGCCTACTTAATTTAAGTAAGCAAGGCTATGTTCCCTCCTCAATATATCAATGATTATCTTCTCAACGCTATCACACAAGAAAATGTGAAATTTCCAAAGCATTAAACTTATATTTTTCTAGTGTTTGGATAATTATATTGAGTGAACAAAAAATTTAGGAACGTGCCAAAATTAACTATCTTCATTGAGCTATACGATTTTATGTATTCACTGTCAGACCTCGCACCCTGTCCCCCAGAGGGACTGCTTATCCATAGCGTCTGCCAGATCTGTGTCTATATTTTCAGAGGTTTTATGAGGTGCTCTATAGGGGATCAAAGCAAATCTAGTGAAAAACAGACGTTTTAAAATAAAGTTATAACATTTGCGCAGACTGCGAACAATGTACCACGTGACGCATGCAGAGACGAGCAGGCGGATTATCTGCAATGTTTATTTCACAGGTGAATAAACTCTCTGATATATTCAGGGTTGTTCCACATTAAACAATAAACAGCAACTCTTTTGTGGATAAAGTCATTATTTGAAGGAATTCATTTGATTTCTTTAACTGCTGCGTGCATGATGAAGACCGACTTTAAAGTTAAAGGGACCATGTATGGTATGCAGCCACAGCCTGGCCAACTGGTCCTTATCAATCACTTAACTGGAGTGCTTGCTTGAGTACTTAAGCCACTTGCCAAGTGCCCTATAGTTGATAGCAGTGCCGCGCTGTCTTTCTGAGAAAATTGTATCACTAACTGTGGACACTTTTGCCATGCCAATATTTTCAGAGTGAGTCGTTATTGCTCCGTCGTTCTGAGTGAGTTGTGAAATAACACCCAATTTCTTTGCCATACTAACGTGTTCTAAATTCCCGAGACAATTTTTTTCCCACCCATCACACGCAGATAGATGTTTATAAAGATTAATGTTTGTGAACATATCTCTGAAACATCGACATATATGCAACATTGTATTTCGGCGAAAGCTACTCAAGAGTTTTGGTCTGTATGCAGTATGTACTTTAGTCAGTAATCACACTGTCTCCAACCTTCTGATTCCCGAAAAATTGCGGATATCGGCCAAGCAGTGTGTGTGTGTGTGTGTGTGTGTGTGTGTGTGTGTGTGTGTGTGTGTGTGTGTGTGTGTGTGTGTGTGTGTGTGTGTTTCGTTCATAAAGTGTAACATATTCTCTCTGCTAACTCCCCGACCCCCCCCTTTCTCTCGCTTTGTCCCATCCTAGCTCTACCCCCTCCCAATACAGTGCAGCACACTTATCCCACACCTCTCTCTCTCTGTCTCTGCCTCTCTGTGTTGCTGTTTCTGTATCTGGACATATCCGGATGGTGGTTATGTCTGGATGGGGTTTGTCTCCGGACGGGAGTTTAACTCTGGACAGCTCAGGATGCGTCCGGGTGGTGTTTGTCTCTGAGCATATCTGGGTGGTATTTATGTCCAGACGGGAGTTTGTCTTTGGACATGTCCAGTCGGTGTTTGTCTCTGGATGTGTCTGGGCGGTGTTTGTCTCTGGACATGTCTGGGCTGTGTTTGTCTCTGGACGTGTACGGGCGGTGTTTGTCTCTGGACGTGTCCAGGAGGTGTTTGTTATTGGATATGTCAGGGCGGTGTTTGTCTCTGGATGTGTCCGGGTGGTGTTTGTCTCTGGATGTGTCTGGGCAGTGTTTGTCTCTTGATGCGTCCGGGTGATGTTTCTCTCTTGATGCGTCCGGGCAGGGGTTCGTCTCCAGACACGCCCAGGCAGTGTTTGTCTCTGAATGTGTCCAAGCAGTATTTATGTCCGGACGGGAGTTCATCTCCGGATGAGAGTTTATCTCCAGACAGCTTGGCTCCAGACGCATCCGGGCGGTGTTTGTCTCTGGACAGCTTGGCTCCACTTTTATCATATGACCAATAGAAAATGGATTTCAGACATTATTTTGTTTCCATCTTCACTGTTATTCGATGCAGAAACATTTTGATGAGGCAGTATGAATCCTAACAAGTGGTGACAGGCACAACAAATCCCGCCCATTTAAGGCATAAAGTTATTTTGGGGATCAAATTTAAATTTGATACATCTTTAACCCCGATCTTCACAAATATGCATTTTTCACGATAGGATTGTTAGGATTTTAAGTCACAAATAGAATAAGGTTCACTGTAAGCTTAGTTTGAAGTAAATTGGATGATTTTTGACGAAGTTATGAGCGAAAAACGATTTTGACCTTTTCGTGACCTGAACTTGACCTTTGACCGAATTGGACCCAAAAGTTAATGGGGTCGTCCGAGGTTCATTACCCACCGGTGGATACAATTTGCCAGTGTTTGAGGCAGTCGTTTTCCCGTAAAGTTGAATTTTCGTAACCATGTTTTAGTTTTGATGGAAATTTGTAATTTTGACTGATGACCATGACCCCCAAAACTTCGGACCCTACCGATCTTCACAAATATGCATTTTTCACTATAGGAATGGGTAGAATAAGTGACAATTAGAATAAGGTTCACTACAAGCTTAGTTTGAAGTAAATCAGATCATTTTTGACGAAGTTATGAACGAAAAACGATTTTGATCTTTTCGTGACCTTGACCTTGACCTTTGATCCAATTGGACCCAAAAGTTAATGGGGTCGTCCAAGGTTCATTGCCAACCTGTGGATTAAATTTGATAGTGTTTGCTGAAGCCGTTTTGCTGTAAAGTTGCTAACAGACAGACAGACAAACAAACAGACAAACAAACCGGACGATTACAATATCCCACTCGGGATAATTACAATATCCCGCTCGGGAGGGGGCGGGATAATTAATGCTCCACCATACATCTGTTATGTCTTCCATTCCTCTCACCTCACACTGTCTTCCCTTCCCCAACCCTTCTCTCTCTCTCTCTCTCTCTCTCTCTCTCTCTCTCTCTCTCTCTCTCTCTCTCTCTCTCTCTCTCTCTCTCTCTCTCTCTCTCTCTCTCTCTCTCTCTCTCTCTCTCACTTCCACCCTCTTTTGCTCCCCCCCCCCCGCTCCCTATTTAGTATTTCCGTCAGCGAAGCGACAGGTGGTATTTGCTAGTATTAAATAAAGCACATTACTCCTTATATCTAGCCCCCTTGTTCATAATGAAAATCTTTGTAAATCACTTCAAAAGAGCTGGTTGCGAATTAAAAGTTATTGAACGAGCATGAATCAGTAGTTGGTGGACATTAAATATCAGGTGTCCATGAAGAGTAGGCGAGCTATTACCGGAAGCCAAAACTAATTACAAATTCCTCCTCTAACCTACTTTGTAGAACTTCAGACTGCGCCAGCCAGTTTGTGAAAAATTTGGCCCAAATTTTTTTTGGATGGCTGACCCCACAAGGTGGGAATAACGGTCGCCATTATGGACTCACCATCATCATTGCTTGCATTAATGCAAAGCTTTCTAATTTACCCTGTATTGCATTTTCACAAGGTGTAGTCATCTGTAGATTGCGAAATCAAATGTCCTGTATATTCAATTATACTTAAGAAACCATCTGTAAAGGATGTTTATCAGCGATGTTGTGACTATATGATTTAATGCATATAATATAGGTGTAGCACTGCCAAAACAGTGTACCTCTGCCTGTAATTGATGCTCTGCTACCTTCCAAAACACGAAATACCCTCACATGTCAAACATACAATGCCATCCAGGCCTGATTACATTTGGTCTTTTTCTTGTCGTGCACAGCATTTCAGTTCCTTTCTTGCTTTGTAAAAAGTTTTTCTAGACATTTAAAAAGTAATTTTTGAATAATTAAGGACACATCAGTGGAATTCTTTTTCTGAACTTCATATTATAACGACCATAGACGAATTGTATAATTAATTTTGCTATTTATACAATGAGATGAGGAATTTAGTTAAGTTATGTGGAGATGTTTGTGTCACTTTGTAATCAGTAATTTAACAACTTGTTTCCCACAACTTCTGCCACAACTGCTATTTGATATGTTCACAGAAAACTTTCTGCTGTAGTGCAAAATACACCTTTTTGATTTGCAAAAGGGTAATCTTAAAATGGCTACACTGGCAGACAATAGAGCAATGTCTGAATCAAATTTAATATGTCTGCCTGGGTTCAAGTATGAAAGGAGATGATGTAAATGATTCCCCCACCTGGCACTAGCCTCTGACAGGTTTCAAAGTCCTTAATCAATGAAAAATCAAACAACAGAATTCTGATCTTATTAGTACAGAGGCCCCCTCAAAAAATATTCTGCAGAAATTGCATAGAAAATTTCTATAGACATTGTATAGAAATCCTGTGGAATTTTATGGCCAAATTCTACAGAACTGTATTTTCTGTAGAACAGAATTTATATGGAACTTTAGGACCAAATGCTATGGAACCAAGTTCGACAGAGACTGAAAGAGACTTGATGTCCTGCAAACTCATGTTCTCCGAGCCATCGACTGTATCCATCAGTCCTGGAGAGATGTGGATGAGAAATTTTGATGTGGATGAGAAATATTCTATAGAAATTACAGTTCAATAGCATTTGGTCAGAATGTATCATCTAATTTCTCTCGAATGTAAATTCAATAGAAATTATCGTTCTATATAATTTGGTCCTAAAGTTCTGCAGAATTTCTAGACAGGTCATATAGAATGTCGAAATAATTACTTAGAACACCCATTCTCTGCAGAGTTATATAGACAATGCAATGTTTGGATTTCAGCCTTATTTGCCTCTTTTGAAGGTGCCTTTTTTTTTATAGAAACAAGGTAAAAAAAACATCAAACATTTAAACAGTTTGGGACGTGCACCTTGACCCCATGGCCAAAGTACACAGTCTCGCAAGACTTATTCCATTAGTATACACATGCACATCAGCCTGAAGGCTGGAACAGATGGTCAATCAAGCACACACATTCTAACCCTGAAGAGCCAGAATGCATGGTCATGCAATTGGACCCCTCCTCCATATGAGTGAGACCCCATGACTTGAACGGTGTGCCATCCGAATTCTCCTTTTGAAGGAGCCTTTTTATATAAAAAGGTTTCTATATATATATATATCAAAACATTTCAACAACTTGGGACATGCACCTTGACCCCATGGCCAAAGTACACAGTCCAACAAGACTAGCTACTTCATAAAGACATCTGATGGATCAAGGGATCATTCAGTCATTGAATCTGAAGTTCAGGAAGAGACAGTTGAGAAGCATTTTGCTAAAACTTGAGACTGAAAGAGACTTGATGTCCTGAAAACCCATGTTCTGCAAGCTGTATCCATGATACTGATGAACTGTATCCATCAGTCATGGAGGATGAAGAGATAATACAAAAGTGTTTCAAGAGCTGTGGAGTTGGAGCTTCAGATGATAATAACATGGAGGCAAACAAAAATGAGGATGAAGAACTTAACTCTCCCTGAAAAGACACTTACCAGATGTGTCTCAGCAAACTTGTGGTTATAGATGCTGGAATTGCAACTCCATCTGACAATTGGCTGGCAGCAACCATTGAGGATCTGCAGCGCAGGCTGGCTGACGATGATGAGGATTAAAAAAAATGATGAATGAAGATGAGGAGGAAGAGGATGTCAGTTTACCAGCAGAGAACAAGATCAAGAGCATCCCCAAGTTTGCTGCAAAGCTTGCCGACATGAATGCTTTTTGCAGTGAGCAAAGGTTATAGTGCTTCGTAGGAGAGTTGCATGGAGATGGAGGAAAAGGTTCTCATTCACGCATTCTCGGCAGAGTTTTGCAAATATTTAAATGGATCTTCTCTTGAACAACAGAACTCCTCAGAGTTCTACACAATTTCATCAGGTTCCATAAAAATGATGTAAAGTTATTGTGAAATTCTATTGAGCTCGACATAATTTCTACAGAACATTTTTTTGAAGGGACTTTGACCTTTACCCTCTCAATGGGTTGTCATGGGATATAAAAGGCACAGCTCCAGAGAAGATAACTTGGGTTTCTGCTTCAACCTTTCAACTTTAGTCAAACGATACATTGCAGCACTTTCTTTTGCACTAACTTCTTCTAAGACCGACTGCATGCTCCAAATTATGTGTGTGATTCTGGTATGATATCTAACCACCAGTTGGTGTTATCTCGAGTGTTGAGAATGAAGCATATTGCTGTGGCGATGCCTTGGTAATATCTGCTGTCCATCCATAACATGAAATCTTCACGAGGGTTTGTTTCATGCGCTTTTTGCTGACCTGTCAGTGATAACTACATTGTGGCTTACCCTGCTATGAGCACTGTTTCCAGCATTGCAGTCTTTCCATTCGATTAACATCATCACAGGCTTCGACCTCATCTGCTGTGGCAGACATAGGTGTGGTTGCAGGCTGGTTGATTTAATCTGCTTAGCAGTGGAATATCTTTCTGTGCTATTCCCTGGCCGAAATTAGTGAAGAACGAGTTCACAAACTGTAAATTATTTGCCCCACACATTTATGAGCCAAAGATCCTTCATCCAACAAGCCAGTTTCTACATATGGACACATTCCAACATTCCACTTCTGCCTGATGGCTCCTATGAAATACAGCTGTGAATGGAACCCTCTGAGTTTGGACAAACAACATGTGTCTTCTGTGCTTTTTGCACGAACGAATTAAGAAATATGTTGTGATGAGCACTTGGCATGGTCTGTGATTAAAGAGATGTGTTCACCATTATGCTCTGTTACTGCAAAGTGAAAAAGTTGCTGTGTGTTCATTTAATGGTAACCCAAAGGCTGTGAAAGATTTGCATGTACAATGACATTTATAGATTGACATGGACTGGTTATCATAGAGAACAGACAAAATATAGTTAAATGCTGAACTTTTGTGCAATGATGAGTAATTTACATAATTGCTGGTTAAACCTTAAATCACCATGGTAGTGAACAGTTATATGTATTATAGAATTATGGTGGATCAGTAATTTCCTTGCAAAAGGGGTCAAACCAGATGAAATTCATAGGACACTGTCTGCATAATTTGGTTATGCATGTCTTTCAGGTGGTTGTGTGTTTAAACAATGGAGTGAGTTCAAAAATGGCTGTGAATTGGGAAGCAGTCTTAAGCATTCTCACAAGCAACCAATCTGTCACTCAATCAAACATTAAACCTGTTAAACAGCTAAATTTGGAGAATTGCTTGATGACTTTACATGAAACTGTAGAAGCATTGGAAGTTAGTGTGGGAAGTGTGGAAATAATATTTCATTCAATTGCCCTAAATCTTATTGAATTTTGAGTTAGACTGAATGATTTCTCCCACATTTCCCACACAAACATCCAATTCATATGCTACAGACAGTCCTTACATCTCTTCCCAGCCTTTACTCTATTGTCATATCAATCTCCTTTCCCATCTTTTGCTCTAATCTTCCAAAACTTTCTTCCTCCCTTCTCCTTTCTATCCTTCACAATTCCCTTCTTTTACTCAATTTTCATTCAATCTGAAGTTTATCAATTTAGCCCATTTGGCTGTGCATCTAAAATGATAAGTGTGTGTGTGTGTGTATGTGTGTGTGTGTGTGTGTGTGTGTGTGTGTGTGTGTGTGTGTGTGTCAGTTAGTCAGTGTGTCTCCTCCATAACTCCAAAACCATGAAACACAGCAGCCGGAAACTTTGCATGCCGACTAAGGGAACTCTCAGGGAGTGCATACATGAAAATTGGGTGTTTGGGTACATTTACGCACCCCTTTCAAATATAATTTTTTGGGTGCTCATCACAAAAACAAAACAAAACAAAAACTTTACCAAGATGGCGGCACAGCATCTTGGTCAGCCCTCTGTGACATCGCGATGTTCTTAAGCCACAATTTTGTTTGGTCTACTGATCTGCTCAAAAATTCCTTAATATGGAACAGGCCGCAACTGTTTCTTAATGATAAAGTGCTCAATTTTTCTTTTTCCACTTTCCTCACTCACATCATCGAATGTCTGATCTTCATACCTATGAAAAACTGTAAACATCACTTTTGTAAGTGCTATAGTTTTCAAACGAGGAGCTTGAAGGGATTTTATGAATATATGATGCAATTTTCCATGATGACCTTCCACAGGCAAATTAAAGTATATAATCAAAACATTATTTCAGCTTTGAGGATTGGATCTCATGGACTAAACAAATGTCAAAATCTGGAGTGAAATCTGAAGGTGTTAAGAAATCGGTGATGTTTTTGTTTTTGTGGGTGTGTCCCATGAACAATCACCTTGCTATCACTTGCCAAGCCAGCATTCCTCTTCAACCGTTTTGTTGGAGTGCTTGCTTTATTGCTTATGTCACTTGTTGAGTGCTCTTCTACAAGCTGCTTGGTTGTTTGTTTGCAAGCCATAGCGATAAACGGCAAAAGTACCCACAGTCACATTTCACTCTCCCTCTGCAAAATACAACCAAAAATACATCAACTAACGGATGAAGTTCAGACCCCACCCACCTGCATTGAGCCCCATGGTGCATTGAGTGGTGCTTCACCTACTGAAAATGATGTGCAATGTTTTTTTGAACACAACAGCTCCACAACCTGCATGGTTGTTCGTTTGCAAGCTATGTTATAAATTACTTAAAGGCTCCTTTGTTCACCACTGTTATATCTGGGTGCCTCGCAGCTCGGAAAACACTATGAAACTTAAGAAGAATAATAAAATCTATCCTCCATATTCAGTGAAGTGAAGGGTGGAATTTGCTGAATTGTCTTATAAGTCTTCTTGGGTTGGTTTACGCAGCTTCTGCGGCGAGAGGAGTGTGGGAGGGGTCAATCATTTATATAATCCTAGTCACCTGGGTGTAGTCGATTAGGTGAAAGCTGATTAGCTCTTCCCTCCATTCACAGGTGAGAGATGTGGGTGGGTCTTTATGCACACACACACACACATATATATATATATATATATATATATATATATATATATATATATATATATATATATATATATATATATATATATATAAAAAAATATATATATATATATATATATATATATATATATATATAATTTTTCTTCTTCTTCTTCTTTCGGCTCACTCCCGTTCGGGATCGCCACAGCGGATCAACCGTCTCCATTTCGCTCTATCCTCCACATCTTCCATTGACACTCCAACCACCCGCATGTCTGCCCTCACCGTATCCATGAACCTCTTCTTTGGCCTTCCTCTTCTCCTCCTGCCTGGCGGCTCCATCTTCAACATCCTTCTCCCGATATACTCCGCTTCCCTCCTGAGCACATGTCCAAACCATCTCAATCTCGCTTCTCTCACTTTGTCTACAAACCGTCCTACCTGCGCTGTCCCTCTAATATACTCATTCCTTATCCTGTCCATCCTCGTCAATCCCAACGAGAATCGCAGCATCTTTAACTCTGCCACCTCCAGCTACGCTTCCTGTCTTCCAGATTCACTATCTCCACCTCTTCCAACCTTATCTCTATCTCTCATTTTCTTTATTCATCAGCTCCTCAAAGTACTCCATCCACCTTCTCAACACACTCTCCTCGCTCGTCAGAACATTCCCATTTGCGTCCTTTATCACCCTAACCTGCAGCACATCCTTCCCAGCTCGGTCCCTCTGTCTTGCCAATCGGTATAAATCCTTTTCCCCTTCTTTTGTATCCAACTTCTCATACAGCTCGTCATATGCCTTTTCCTTGGCCTTTGCCACCTCTCTTTTTGCCTTTCGCCGCCACTCCTTGTACTCCTGCCTACTTTCTTCATCTCTCTGACTATCCCACTTCTTTTTCGCTAACCCCTTCTTCCTTATACTTTCCTGTACTTCCTCATTCCACCACCAAGTCTCCTTGTCTTCCTTCCTCTGTCCAGATGTCACACCAAGTACCTTCCTAGCTATCTCCCTCACAACTTCTGCTGTCGTTGCCCAATCATCCAACCCATCTTTATCACCATCCAACGACTGTCTCACCTCCTACCTAAATTTCACGCAACAGTCTTCCTCCTTCAGCTTCCACCATCTGGTCCTTGGTTCAGCCCTCACTCTCTTCCTCAACCTCACCTCTAAAGTCATCCTGCAGACCACCAATCGATGCTGTCGAGCTACACTCTCCCCTGCCACCACCTTACAATCACTAATCTCTTTCAGCTTGCATCTCCTGCTTAAGATGTAATCCACCTGTGTGCACTTTCCTCCACTCTTGTATGTCACCCTGTGTTCCTCCTTCTTCTTGAAATACGTATTTACCACTGCCATTTCCATTCTTTTTGCAAACTCTACCACCATTTGCCTTTCCACATTTCTCTTGTTGAGACCGTACCTCCCCATCACCTCCTCATCCTCTTATTCCCTTCCCCAACATGCCCATTGAAATCTGCTCCAATCACCACTCTTTCATCCTTGGATACACTCTCCACCACTTCATCTAACTCGCTCCAGAAATCTTCTTTATACTCCATCTCACACCCCATGTGTGGGGCATATGCACTGATGACATTCATCACCCCTTCAATTTCCAACTTCACACTCATCACTCGGTCAGACACTCTCCTCACCTCCAATACCCTCTTGACATAATCTTCCTTCAGGATTACCCCAACACCATTTCTCCTCCCATCCACACCATGGTAGAACAGTTTGAAACCACCTCCAATGCTCCTAGCCTTACTCCCCATCCACTTGGTCTCATGTACACACAGTATGTCCACCTTTCTTCTCTCCATCATATCAGCCAACTCTCAACCTTTGCCAGTCATCGTCCCACCATTCAGAGTTCCAACTCTCACCTGCACACTTCTACCCTTCCCCCTCTCCCACTGCCTCTGGACTCCCCTTCGCCGTCTCCTTCTCCTCCTTCGCCCAGCAGTAGCACAATTTCCACTGGTACCCTGCTGACCACCGGTACCGGTGGCGGTCGTTGGTAACCCGGGCCTCGACCGATCCGGTATGGAAATTCCTTTTGTTGTCCGCATAATGATTTGGCATAGGTTTTTACGCCGGATGCCCTTCCTGACGCAACCCTGGTCGCCTCTTACGACACACAGGGATATGGTACACCTATTCTAACCTGGGCATACACCGGGCCCAGTACAACTGATACTCATTTCGCCGACCTCGGAAGGATGGCAGGCTGAGTCAACCCCCTGGTGTTTTCGACTTGGTATATATATATATATATATATATATATATATATATATATATATATATATATATATATATATATATATATATATATATATATA
>NC_140968.1:61885302-61962802 GCF_056783735.1 Eptatretus burgeri
TATATATATATATATATATATATATATATATATATATATATATATATATATATACATATATATACATATATATATATATATATATATATACATATATACATACATATGTATATATATACTGAACCAAGTATATATATATATATATATATATATATATATATATATATATATATATATATAGCTATGTATATACATATTTGGTGTAAAAGTGTAAAAATGATAGGACTTACTTTTCTTCTATAAAATTTCATAATGTACCACACCGTTCTCCCACCCCACCCCTTCCAACGATTTTTGCATATACGGGCTGTTTCAAAAGTTTTGGTACAATTTTTATTGTATGTATTGACCATTATTCATTGTCATTTTAATTGCTTTCCAAGTTATGTTCTTGGTAGTTGGGAAATTGTCTCTAGCAAGTTTCATTAGTCTAAAATAAATATATCGTACACAGCACAACAACGAATTAAAATGGTAGAATGGTACCTTGAGACAAATTCTGTGATGAAGACCCAGTGGCATTATCGCAAATATTTTAAAGTGAGGGACCACCCAGCAAGAATTGTATTCTACACAATCTGAAGAAGTTCCAGAAAGAAGGCACTGTTCACAACCTTAAACGAGAAGGGCACTCGGGAGAGCGCATACCTCTGCCACGTAATGCCTGATCCACGAGAACATATCTGGTCCATTACGTTTTTGAAATATCATGCTGTACAGAACTATATAGTTTTTGGCCTTATCTCTCAATGGTGAAGAATCACTTTAAAAATTCTAGTAGTCGGATCCGAATCCGGATCTTCAACAAAAAATCTAATCAGTTCATCCTTGTCACACACCCAACCTGTACGAAAAATTTAATCTGGATCCGTCCACAACTTTTTGAGATATCCTGCACACAAACAGACAAACATACAAACAAACAAAAACAGAGAGGGGTGAAAACATAACCTCCTTCACCTTCGGTGGCAGAGGTAATAGTCATGGAGAAAGAAGACTGAGCGTTCAGAAGAGAACATTGAGCCAGTAAGACAATCTGTCACTCAAAGTCCAAGGAGATCCTCTTGCCGGCACTCACAAGAGCTTGGTCTTTTGCACACTACTGTCTTTCAAATCCTGAGGCAGGACATGAAACTTTATCCCTACAAAGTGCAGATCAATCATTCTCTCACAGACACTGACAAGGCAGAGGAGGTGAGTGACAGGGTAATCTTCAAGATAGAGCACATGATCTGTTCTCCCCATTCCTGGACCTCAACCTTCTGGACTTCTTTCTGTGGGTCTATGCGAAGGACAATGTTTATAAAGACAACCCTCATAACATCCAGAATGTTGATGATGTTTATATAGCGTATCCTCATGAGAGAACTTTGCTGTCAGAGTGAACGCTCATCTGGCATGCTGTGGAGGTCACATGTAACAGGTCATTCATGTTGTCTCATCATTGTAAGTGAAGCCATTGTGTCATTGTAAATCAAAGTGCCAAACAAATCTCCCAAGTCTCTACTTTACGATTTGTGATTGTTACTTTTGAATATTGTGTGCCTTTTCTCAAAATAAAGCACTGAAATAGGACCAGGACTTTTGAAACACCCTGTATTAAGGTGATAGATGGCTATTACATTTTGTAAGAAGATTAGGGATGATTATGAAACATCACACCACATGCTTTGTCTGATCTACCCTGCCATTGAACCTTCTTTTGCAAGGTTATACGCCTGTCATGGATTGAGACAGGACTGAAACTTCTGCAAGATTCTGTAAAAAAACATCACCAATCACAATCGTTGGAAATTGCCTCTCCAGGTCTATGACAATGTGAACATGTGGTAATCTTCTCATTATGGTAGAGTGTGAAGTTTGAGGTAGGTTTTTGAGAACAAAAGTGTTAACTTTGAATCATGTAACAGTTTATCAGCAGTCAGGCAGCTTCTGGCAGTTGAAATGCCTTAAGGTGTTTTATGTTCAAGATTTTTTTTTTAAATCAAAAAACCTACTTGTCTCCTTGTCTTCCTCCACTTTTTGGGTTCAGAAAAACCAGGAGTGGATAATTTCCAGGAACTGGGCATATCTGTAAAAATATATATATATATATGTATATATATATATATATATATATATATATATATATATATATATATATATATATATATATATATATATATATATATATATATATATATATATATATATCTGGAGGGAAGCAGCAGATTTTATGTCATACCAATCTGTAATCTGTTGTCCGATACCTTCCATTTATGCTTCAGAATATCGCTTTAATGATTCATCAAGAAAGATGTGTTTGAGCAACACTGTAGGTTGACCACATTGGCATAAAATTACACTCTAATTTAGAAACAACATTAAAAGAAGTGGGTTCGGGTTACTACATATTAATTTTGAGAACACTTCACTGACTTCATACGAAATCATGGCCATATTTAAGTGCATACACAGCCCTATCAAAATCAGTGCTATCTTGAACTAACCTGTAGTCCTTGACCTTCCAATGTCATCGAGTCCATATGTTGTCGATGACAATCCACAGTCCGATAACCACTATGTGGTGTATCACTGTCAACCTCTGCACGTTTGCCTTTCAATCCTTGTCAGAGAGAGGGATGTAGATCGAGAGTGATAGTTTTTTTTTCAAGGAAAATATTTCGTATAATTTTATTCCATGAGAAAAAATGTGACCAAGGACAAATGCATTGTATAAATACCAGTGCAGACAAAAGGGGGTAGAAATAGAAAAGACATACAAGATAGAGATGGGAGATGCGTTAAGGACAACGGTATGGATCACAATGTGACTTTTGATATGGTATTCTCAGTAAAATCGTGAAGGCATTATTCAGTAAAGCTGTCCGAGTGTTGCAATACTTATTGTTGCAGAGGCCGACACACCTTTCAGGCAAAAATTAAATGTTGCAAAATTTATCCTTTCCTTCGTGATTTTGTGAGACAAGCGATTTGAAATTTACCTCTCACGAGTTTGAAACTTTTTATATTCAAGTAAATTGCCAGACTTGGTGGTGTAATGTTTAGAGTTTCTCCCTTAAGTCTGGGAGGTTGGTGGTTCTAACCCCAGCTCAGTCATGCCAAAGATTTTTTTTTAATGGTGCATGCTGCTCCATTGCTTGATGCTTTGCATTTAAAAAGATCCATCATGGACATTCCCCATTGGAATTTGGTATCCATGGGGAAGAGGAATTCCTCCTGAGGAAATCCCGCACTGAATGCGTTGGCAAAAGTGGCATCATTGTTGTGATGTCGCTGGTACCCAGAGTCTCCCTGAAAGTGATGGCACTTCCCCCAAGATCAATGGCTGTGTTAAGTGTTTGTCTCATCAGTATGCCCATGTGTGTTTGTGAGTGGCTGCTCCATTGCAAGCCTTCGACCTTGCATCTAAAAAGAGTGCTTGATAAATTGGTCAGTGTTCCTATAAACTGAGTTGTGTATAACCATGGTTGAAACGGCTAAGAAATAACAGGCACTCTCTCCAGCCTTTGTGTGTCATGGTCGACTGCTATACATTGTTTTTTTTTTAGCCCTCAAGCAGGCACCAGTCCGGCTGGGGGCTTATATTTTGGATCTTGTCAGCCCTTCCATTTGTCCGTATGTCCATGCATCCATCTGGAGACTCTTTTCAAACATAATAATAAAAAAAAATAATTGGAACCATACTCTCCACAAGAGAGTGTCGGTGCTGCTGAAGCAGTTTCCTGGACTGTTGGGCACAATCCTGTACAAGTTGCCACTCTGTCGCAGGATACTTGAGTGGCTCAATTATCCCAGCAAGCTGGTACTCAATTTGCCAACCTCAGAAGGATGACAGGCTGGTGTGTATTAATTCAGCAGCCAATGGGACTTGAACTCAGGACCCTTGGATCCCAAGCCACTACCTGAACCACTGAGCCAACACCAGGCTTCTATTCAAACATGAATGGATGCATTTCTTTCATATTCAGTACCTGTATCAATCATATTTGGATTTGGAAGAGCCAATTTGGAATTTTTGCCATTTAAAAAAATTACAGGATAGAATTGTGCAGGACTGTGTATGCTTTTTGGAATCATTATTTAATTACATACACTTTTTATATCATACAGTGGTTTACTCAACAAAGAAAAACACAGACAACCTTTCATTGAAAGACAAATTAAAGAGGTGAAAGCATCAATATTGGTCTTCAGACGAGTCACAATAAAATCTTTGTAAAGCAAGTCTGGTAAAGTAGATTTAACACAATCATATTTTAATGTGCTACAAGAAAAAGCAAGTCGACTACTACTACTACTACAACTTTAAAGACCACAATTATTCCCATCTTCTTGTGGAAGAATTTTTGTCCAAATCTTGTACAAATATTTGACTGGAGTTGATTTGGGCAGCAATTTGTAAGTTATTTGGGGTGCCGGCTATAACTCGCCTACTCTTAGGATCTTTAACGTCCATCAACAATGCTAGCAGACAGGGTATTAGGTATAACATCCATTTGAGTGATGGAGCACATTGTGATGCAATCAAGTGCCCACGAGACAATCCTGTTGGATGACAACAAAAGGGAATAACCTCTTAACTGAGCCATTATTTCCAGTTATTTTTTTTTCCTGTCACTTTCACAATGAGCTTTGTAATTCGGTTTGGCCAACAAATCATGCAGTAAAGTCTGTCTGATTAAGAGGTCAAGCCAAGCCAGATCACCATGACTAAAAACAATTGTTTCCAAGTAAAAATTTCTGCTGTTAATGCAAAACACAGAAAAAATGATTAAGCAGAAAGAGAGAAGGGGGAAGGAAGATGGCTTCAACAGGCTTGGCCCACCGTAGTTTGACACCAGACACACTGGAGACCCGCGAGGCCTTGGCAGCCCTTAATGGTTTTGTGACACCGATCACATTTCGTATGGCAGTTTCTTTCAACCCAGAAATGAGGCATTGGCTTATGTAAGAGGAATCAGGACAGATATAAAAATGGTGATTGCATTGTGATGAGAACGAGCGGCATGATGCAAGTGAGGATGTTACACAGAAAGAATTTTGATAGTCAGAAGGTTTGTCATGTAATTCTGGATTACTCGATGGCAATTTCTATGCCAAAAAGGTTTGCTTTTATATTATTTTTCCTCCAAACTCCCAAGTTTCCTCAAAGTCATTCCAAGTTTGAAATGATGTATCAGTGTTCAATTCCAGAATGATTTTACTACTCCAGGTAGGAATCGTAACCAATACATATATATTAAATATTTTGTTTATTTCAAGACTATATTTTGAGGATCCCTTTTCAGGATGTTTAAGCAACAAAAATGCTGAGTTTTGAATCTGATCAATGTAACCATTAGACCTTTTTTTTTGCTAGAAGCATCGGTGCTTAATATGGTAACAAAAATCATTTTGGGTATGAGGAGTTAAGTATTCAGTAGTTATATCTTAATGAGTGTCAGTATAAATTTTTGTAAACCCCAATTAGCATCACCCAGAATCAGAGAGGTCCACTGAGATTCCATGTCACCCTTTATCCATCCGTCCATCCATTGGGACCATACTCTATGCAGAGTGTTGGCGCTGCCGAAACAGTCTCCTGGGCTATTGGGCACAATCCTGGACAGGTCACCACTCCAACACAGGATACCAGCAAGCAGGCACTCATTTTGCCAACCTCAGAAGGATAACAGGCCAAATCATCCCCACCTGGTATTAATTCAACAGCCAAACAGGATTTGAACTCAGGACCCTGGGATCCAAAGCCCACCACCCTAACCATTAATCCAACACCAGGCATACAGAAAGAGAGAAAGAGAGAAAGAGAGAAATAGTCCATGGGCCCAGGCATATATCGGTACCATCTGAGGAAACCAAACTTCAGGGCGACTAAGTTATTGGTAGGGACTATATGATTATTTAGATATGTGATAACCATTCCAGAAGAGCAGCTTAGTGTATGTATTTTGCATTTTTACCATTTTACCATTGAGATATTGACGTTTTGGGGAAAAAATAAAAAAAAAACAACCAAGGACCACTGGGAGGAAGTGGCAGAGCTGAAGTCCACGCAGGAGGAAGCAGACACCCGAATGCTTCTGCATGCTCTGCATGCAGCAGAGGCTGTGTACAAGGCTGTGGTGATCACTGCCGAAGATAGAGATGTCCTTGTGCTGTGTCTTGCCTTCAATAAGGACATCCCATGCCCTGTGTATCAGATGTGTGGTACGCAAACCCGCACACGGTTCCTAGACATTGACAAGCTTGCTAGATCGATGGGAGACAGTGTCTGTGATGCCCTGGTTGGACTGCACGTGTTCTCCGGTTGTGATACAGTCAGTGCCTTTGCAGGCCAGGGAAAGATGGGCACTTTGAAGCAAATGAAGTCGGATAAGACCGACCAAGAGGCCTTCAGTCAGCTGGGTCATTCATGGGAAGTATCCACCGAGCTCTTTCAGAAGCTGCAAGAGGTCACCTGCCACATGTACGTGCCGTCTACCAACACCACGAAAGTCAATGAACTCCGACATCAACTCTTCTGTGCCAGACGGGGAGAGATAGAGTCCAGTCAGCTTCCACCATGTGAAGACTGCCTCTTCATGCACGTCCTCCGTGCAAACTACCAGGCTGCTATTTGGAGGCACTGTCTGCAATGCCAACCCTATGTTCCAAGTCCCAAGGGTTGTGGATGGACCACTGATGATGACGGGAAGCTGGCCATCAAGTGGATGCAGGGTTCTCCAGCACCGGATGCAGTGTTGCAACTGCTTTCCTGCAAGTGTGGACGGTCATGCAAACTCCCAGACTGCACGTGCCTTGCCAATAGCCTGAAGTGCACTGACATGTGCAAGTTGCGAACCTACAGCAACCAGTCCGCTGATGTTGAGGAAGAGGTTGTAGACTTCGTAGGACTCTAATGCTGATAACAGTAATGAAGACTAAACTACTGATCCATGGTGTGAATGTTTTGGCACAATCACAAGGACATTCATGGCTAGAAATATGCATGAGTAAAACATAGTACATAAACATGCCACAGTAGTGTGTTGAAATTTGGGTTATCCGTAAATTTCACATTTTGGATGCTTGTTGGAACTCAGGTAAGGGAAGGGCAATTCCTTTAACTGTGGTAAAAACTGTGGTAAAATGTCATCCATCTGGAGTTGAAGGAGCAATACCGCTTCACTTATTTTTCTCAGATGTTCAATCAGACTCAGACTGAACCTGGCCATGGAAGAATCTGTGTTTGTACTGCAAGCAGAGTGTGGAGAGAAACGCAATGCTGTAGCACAGTGTTCACCGGGAAGTATTGACTTCACCCAAGCTTATCGCTGCCTTTGTCTCATCTAATAGTCCTGTGCTGTGTCTCGTGTATGTCATGTGTATTCAGCCTGACTATGAGCCTTAGATCTCTTCTTCTTTCGGCTAGCTCCCATTAGGGGTCGCCACAGCGGATCAACTGTCTAATTCGTTTTTGTTGTCCGCATAATGATTTGGCATAGGTTTTTATGCCGGATGCCCTTCCTGACGCAACCCTGGTCGCCTCTTACGACACACAGAGATATGGGTACACCTATTCAAACCGGGGCATATACCGGGCCCAGTACAACTGGTACTCATTTCGCCGACCTCGGGAGGATGGCAGGCTGAGTCAACCCCCTGGTGTTTTCGACTTGGTTTATATATACATATATACATACTGTATATATTAATTCAGTGTCCCAAAGGGGCTTGAACTCAGGACCTTTTGGGTCCCAAGCCACTGCCCTAACCACTGCGCCAACACCAGACTCACCATGACTATGAGCCTTAGATCCCATTTAAAAAAAAGTTTTGTTTGCAGAAATGAGTGCCAGTCACACGCATGTGGTGGTGCTGCAAGCCATGCAAGTTACTCCTGAGTATCTCGTACCATCCAACTCATTTTCGTGCTTGATATCGGAAAATAAAAATCGATATTTTGCTGCATTTTGCTACTTTTGTCCATTTTGCAAGTAAAAGTGGGAAATTTCAGCGGTCGGTTGAAAAGCGGGACACAAAACGTTAATTCGGGACTGTCCTGTCCAATTTGGGATGGTTGGAAAGTACGATATTTCAGTCATCACAAAATATTTTTTATCGGGTCAGGATATACATATGGTTACCGATCAGAGGCCACATTTCCCCTGACACGAATGTTCATGGGTTGCCTTTGAATCAAGTTATTTCGCAGGTATCCACGTTGGTAAAGGCCCGGTCACACCTTGACGTTTTAGCCAACGTATGCCGATTTTTGAATTTTTTTTCTAAAACGCTGGCAAATGTTGAATACGTTATGGGTAAGTTTTGATAACATTGAGAGCACGCTGAAAAACACTGCCATACGTCGTTGTACGTTGGCTTTAAACGTTGTACTTTTTGGTTGTCCTCAAATTTTTTCATGCTTGAAATTTCACGACGTATGCCGGCGTATGACTCACATGTTCCGCTACGCTGGCCACAAGTTGTATGCACGGTCTGCGATCGTTGACAGACGTCAACACATGCTACTTGTAAGTTAATCATAAGTTGAGACACGCCGAGGTAATGTTTAGCGTACCCGAAACTTATTTCTAACCTATGATTAACGTGTTGTTGGCACGTTACCTGATCGTTGCCACACATCGACAGACGTTACTTTTAAGTTACTCATAGGCTGAAAGACGTCGGTTTAATGGATCGTCCTTGCGTCAGCGTCCATGGCCACGGCCAGGACACTTATTTGCAGCATTCTTCAAACTTTTCTTGGGCATGACGAGGATGTTCACACTTCGATGTCTAGCTTGGCTATGATTCCAATAGTCCATCGGCAGCGTCTATTTAAAATAGTCGAGTTTGAGCGTTTTAACACGTTCAGAAGAAACGCTTCAAATTTCCAAACCCCAGCGTCAAAAAACAAAGGCGAGTGACAGCAATTTAAATCGTTCATTGTGAATAATGAAAATAGCTGAGTGGTACCGTTTAAAAGTCGTTGAGTGTAAAAAAAATCCAATTGTTGAGCGCAAGCGTCTACTTTCAATAGTGGAGATGCAGCCATTTAAATCGTTGAGTTTATCATTTAAATCGTTAAATCGTTAAACGCAAGGACGATCCATCATAACCCACACCCTCCCCCTCACACTCACCTACTACTGCCAACATGAACAAACTACTACTAATACTAATACTAATACTGATACTGATACTGATACTGTTACTGCTGACATGGACATCGACTCAAAAAGGACTCGAAAACACTGTTGAGTTCCCCTTTTATGAGCAGCATTTTTATATACCAATTCCCAAAACCGCTGGGAACACATCTTTATATGGCAGTTGTAAGTTAGAAACACGTTCATTTATTTTTTTGTCGACCGGAAGACGTCACTGGAATACGTCTACATACGTCGATGTGTGTTGGGACTACGTAAAGAATTGGTTCAAAGCACGTCAAACATAAGTTAGAAATAAGTTTCGCGTAAAAAAGACATTACCGCGACGTGTTTCGACTTATGAGTCGCTTATAAGTCGCCTTTGTGGACGTGTGTAAGCGTCCACATATCATGTGTAAAACTTATCCCCATCGCATGTGGAACGTGTGTCATACGCCGAGTACGTCGTAAAATTTTGAACATGTTTAAAATTTCTTGACGTACTCTACTTACTACGACGTATGATAGCGTACTTTAGCGTTGTACTCATGTATACCAAACTTACTCATACCGTATTTGACGTGCCCCCAACGTTTTAGACACATTTTTCTTAGGTCGGCATACACTGCCATATCGCCAAGGTGTGACCGCGATGTTGTCACTTCCATTTATACGGCAGTTATGGTTCGAATCGTTGTGCATCAGCCTTTTAATAGGCTACGTCACGACATCGTCGGCGATGCGTGCAACGCGCTATGCCTAAGTTAGACTATCGTTGGGCATCGGTTGTGTAGGCCGACAACAGGTTCAGCATTCGTTGGTATAAGTTATCTATAACACAACGAAACGTTCTGTGTCCGTTACCAATGCGTTATACATAAGACCAAGTCACTATGAATACGTCCGAATCTTTAAAAAAAACATCAAAAGTTCAACGTAAGCCTGCGTTTTAGATACATTTTAATACGTTGCCCCCGCTGGCTAAAACGTCAAGGTGTGACCGGGCCTTAAGATTGGTACTTTCCATTTGGATGTGGTGGACTGTCTGGAAGATGGATAATCCCTTTAACCATAGTGGAGAATGGTAAGCGACCCAGTGGCCATGAGCGCTGGTGCGCTGTCATCATAGACCTTGGTGAATATGTCATCATTGACCGTACCGCGCACAAGCACGACTGAAAATAATTTACCATGTATTTCCAACCTCATTTTAATTCAATGTTTATTCAACGATTATTTAATGAACATTGTCAACATAAACTCAATTCGCTAATGCCCAGACACCAAGTTCAAAGTCCGAGTGTCAAGTCAATTTTGTCAAGTCATAGTCAAGCCACAAGTCACAAAGTTTTGTGACTTGAGTGCTACTCGAATTCGAGTCGCCGACTCTGCTGTTCGGTCATCTCACTTCCTTTAAATGACATTTTCACTTCCCGTGGCCCCATCCCCATTTTTTATTAAACCATTGTTGCATTTAAAACGAGTGCAATGTATTTTGAGCCACAATTTCGTCCTCTGGCATAACTAAATGTCATGTCTCCGGATGTGTTGGGGCGGTGCTCATCTGTTTCCGGACGCATCATGGTGGTGCTCGTCTGTCTCCGGACGTGTCGGGGCAGTGCTAATTTGTTTCTGGACATGTCGGGTGGTGCTTGTCTGTCTCCAGATGTGTCGGGCGGTACTCATCTGTTTCTGGACGCGTCGGGGTGGTGCTCGTCTGTCTCCGGACGTGTCGGGGCAGTGCTCGTCTGTCTCCGGACGTGTCGGGGCGGTGCTAATTTGTTTCTGGACATGTCGGGTGGTGCTTGTCTGTCTCCAGATGTGTCGGGCGGTACTCGTCTGTCTCCGGACGTGTCGGGGCAGTGCTCGTCTGTCTCCGGACGTGTCGGGGTGGTGCTCGTCTGTCTCCAGACTTGTCGGGGCGGTGCTAATTTGTTTCTGGACATGTCGGGTGGTGCTTGTCTGTCTCCAGATGTGTCGGGCGGTACTCGTCTGTTTCTGGACGCGTCGGGGTGGTGCTCGTCTGTCTCCGGATGTGTCGGGGTGGTCCTTGTCTGTCTCCAGATGCGTCGGGGTGGTGCTCGTCTGTCTCCGGATGTGTCAGGGCAGTGCTCGTCTGTCTCCAGATGTGTCGGGGCGGTGCTCGCCTGTCTCTGGACCCGTCAGGGTGGTGCTTGTCTCTGGGTGGTATTTATAGTATGACCGGTAGAAAATGGATTTCAGACAATATTTCGTTTCCTTCTTCACTGTTATTCTTTGCTAAAGCATTTTGATGAGACAGTATGAATCGTAATTAACGCTCTACCGCATGTCTGCCTTCCCTTCCTCTCACCTCTTGCTGCTTTCCCTTCCCCACCCCTCACTTTCTCGCCCTCCTCGCTCCTCCACCCCTTCTCACTCCCCTCCCACCTCTATCTTTATCTCCCCCCCCAACCCTCTCCCTCCCCCCCCTCACTATTCTTGTCAGCAAAGTGATGGGTGGTATAATATATGAGATTGCGGCTGTTTGTCCGTTTATATAGATTACAAATACTTAAAAAAACTACTCAACCGAATCCAACCAAATTTTGCATGTTGCCTAAGGGCACCCAAAGCATGGTTTCTGTTGGGGTAGCATATCTGAGGCCAGGTGTTCATGTTGGGGGAAGACTCGAATTCTCTCTATGTAAATGTCTGCTTTGTAAAGCGTCCCTGGCGGTATCCGGTGTACATATCATCTTATATGAAGAAAGTTTGAACAACTTGATAATTTGCATTATGGTGATGTTGAAATCTGAGTAAGAGTAATTCGAAATTTTCAAAATGTTTAATTTTACATATTTTAAGTGAAGCTTTAAACCAAAGCATCCAATCTTGAGCTTCGCAGCAAAGCAGAAGTGATTTGTTGTTTTGGCTAGACACAATAACTTCAACTGCAGCAAACAGCTGCAGTGCCAATGATCCTTTAGTTCTATTGTGTTTTACATGGAAGTTTTGCAAGCAGTGAAAAGAATACTCTATTCCACAGTGTGCAAGCATCTGATTGAAAATATTTTGTTTGAGTTAACAGGTAATGCTGGTCCATTGTATTGAACTAAGAGAGGTAATCAGTGACGTGCAGACTCTCTTGAAAGGGAGGTGGTTTCAGATGTGGAATCCAAAAGGGGGCAGACGTGTGAATGGCAAAGAGGGAAGGGTCCTGAGGAGTTACGCGGTTTGATAGGCAAAGAGCGAGGATCCGGTAATGGATGGGTAACTGGAGTTAAAGAAAGGTCAAAAGATGAATTGATAGATGGAGGGATTAATAAGCAATTGAACATGCCAACTCACAAAGCATCTCCCTCCCAAAATATCCCTCTATACAAAAGGGTAAGAATCTGTCTCGCATAAACGAAAGAAATATCTGTCTTGGGAAAATCCTATTTGTCTCTGAATGCATGAGGGTCTTTTCCAAAACCGCAACAATATATTGTTGTGGTGCAGGGGGTCGGGTGCAAGGACGACCGCTAGATGGAGCAGTCGGACCATCTCCCACCGAACACCAGAATTGCAAGGTCGTCATCCCGGATAACTCCGGAGTCGACGGGTCGCTTAAAGGACCATGGTCGCTAATATTTTGATGGCGTGAGGTAGGGTCCACTTGTCTAACTCCAATTTACCTAAGTACCCACGCCGTCTAACTACCGGGGAAGCCACACCCTCGGCCGACTTTGTCTGAACCGAGTCGCTGTTACCGACTCGGATCCCGGCGTAACCGAGTGGAAGTTACCAAAGCCGCGCCGGACCAAATTAACAATTTACGGCACACATAGCCTCACTAATTCTCAAGCCCGCACCATGCTGGGTCAATGGTAGAAACGACATGCAACGAGCTGGTACATTTAACAGGGGTTTATTTATAATAGGGAGGGAGACACAGAGCAGACTTAATCACGAATATGCAGGGAAATGTAAAGTGAGCAAAGCACTTAACAATTTCTACTTATAGGACGGCGCCACCACAGACACACACACACACACCAAAAGAAAATGGACCCCACCGGGTCTTTATTTTGACCCTCAAAGCCTAGGGGATAGACAGGCTGGAGGTCAGAGTTTGGCCAGGTACCTGGCCGCATCGTACGGTTGCACCGACTCCAACCCACCACAGTGGGACTCGAATCCACGACCCGGAATCCAATGCTGCCACGAATGATGATTGAGCACCACGGTCCTGACTGCCACAACCACCACCACCAAGAGGAACCCCGGAAAAGACCGCAGACCAAGACTGCAGACGACGACGAGTGCAGACCAAAAGACCAAAGAGCAAAGAGCAAAAAGCCCAGACGACGATGACTACCACGAGGAACATTGCACACTGCACACCAAGAGCAATGGCGACCCCTTTCTCCTCCGACAATTCCAACCCAACTCCAGTGAACATTCAGGGGAGCCCAGCGATTCTTATCCCTCCCCCGCACAGGGTTGGGTAATCGGTACTCTGAGGTATTCTTTGCCCTGATTGGACAGGGTTTCGTGGGGTGATGTGCTGGCCATCCGTGATTGGACAGGGGGGAACTCCCTCCTTTCCTGGGCGGAGTCAGTGTTCTGAGGTGAGGAAAACTCCACCCACGTCCGTGGTCGAACGCACGTGGGCAATGGCATCGATGGTGCGAAAAAGTGAAGGATTGATTTGTTGGCATTGGGTATTGCAAAAATCTAACTAGAAAGAAACCTGCAGCGCACGGGCACTTATCAACCTATTAAACATCGGGGAGGGTTCTAACTATAAACACATACTTATCGAAATAACTGAACTGTGGAGACTCTGGCTGTTGTGTGCAAATGGCTGCCAGATTCGTAACAATATATCCATATTCTTTAATTTACCGTTTTACAGTTTACTGTTTAAATTTACTTGAATACATTATTGCTATTATTCACTGACAATCCCATAGTAATTGCAATCTCTTTATGGCATAATTGTAACTATTACTTTGCCATTGATTAAAAAATAGAAAATAAAAAAGGAAGTAAAAATTCATCATGCAAGATGCATAACATCGAGGTAAGTGGTGAACAGTTTAACTACGTATATGTTGACAAGAAAGAAAATGTACAATTTGTGCATTAATAAAGGTCAATGAGATTAAATGTGTGTTTGCTTGACGGAGCCAATTTACTTGCATGAAAGCAGGCAGCTGAATCACATCATGTTTTCAGCAGAGATAAAGCATGTAATTGCTCCATTTACACATCTCTAATATTATGTCACTGCATAAAGAAACACTTTTCTCAAACTACTTAAGAGCTCTGGGAAGGCAAACACTTTTCAAAGTGTTTTATCTACATTCTGTTTCTGGCTTAAAAGCATTTCTTGTAAAAAAAAAAAAAATAATAATAATAATAATAAATGAACGTGTAATTAAAGTGGTTGGCTTTTAGCGTACAAAAAAAAACCAAACAACGACCAAATGTGTAATTTTTTTTACTGCAGATAAAGGTGGGGTTTAAATATAAAGATTACACTCAGGACTCATTAGAAAGAAAAAAAGAAGTTAGTTTTGGTTTTATTCGAATAATTTTGAAACCAGCATGCACTTTGTTTTTTTCTACGTTGGCCTCAGACTTATTGTGGAGCTCGTACATAAATCATATGCAAGACAAAGACATTGGTATACATCAATGAACTTTAATGTGAATTGCAAGGATATTAATAGATCATAGGCAAATTCTCAAGGTATATATATATATATATATATATATATATATATATATATATATATATATATATATATATATATATATATATATATATATATATATATATATATATATATCTCTGGAAAAAATTAAGAGACCACTACAAAATTATCAGTTTTTCTGGTTTTACTATTTATAGGGATGTGTTTGAGTAAAATGAACATTTTTGTTTTATTATATAAACGACTGACATTTCTCCAAAATTCTGAATAAAAATATTGTCATTTGGAGAATTTATTTGCAGAAAATGACAACTGTTCAAAATAACAACAAAGATTCAGTGTTTTCAGACCTCAAATAAAACAAACAAAACAAGTTCATATTCATTTTTCAACAACACAATACTAATGTTTTAACTTCGGAAGAGTTCAGAAATCAATATTTTGTGGAATAACCCTGATTTTCAATCACAGCTTTCATGCGTCTTGGCATGCTCTCCACCAGTCTTTCACATTGCTGTTGGGTGACTTTATGCCACTCCTGGCACAAAAATTCAAGCAGCTCGGCTTTGTTTGATGGCTTCTGACCATCCATCTTCCTCTTGATCACATTCCAGAGGTTTTCATTGGGTTCAGGTCTGGAGATTGGGCTGGCCATGACAGGGTCTTGATCTGATGGTCCTCCATCCACACCTTGATTGACCTGGCTGTGTGGCATGGAGCATTGTCCTGCTGTAAAAACCAATCCTCAGAGTTGGGGAACATTGTCAGAGCAGAAGGAAGCAAGTGTTCTTCCAGGACAACCTTGTACGTGGCTTGATTCATGAGTCCTTCACAAAGACAAATCTGGCCAATTCCAGCCTTGCTGAAGCACCCCCAGTTCATCACAGATCCTCCACCAAATTTCACAGTGTGTGCGAGACACTGTAGCTTGTAGGCCTCTCCAGGTCTCCGTCTATCCATTAGACGACGAGGTGTTGGGCAAAGCTGAAAATTGGACTCATCAGAGAAGATGACCAAACTCCAGTCCTCTACGGTCCAATCCTTGTGGTCTTTTGCAAACCTCAGCCTCGCTCTTCTTTGCTTCTCATTGATGAAGGGCTTTTTTCTAGCTTTGCACGACTTCAGCCCTGCCCCGAGGAGCCTGTTTCGAACCGTCCTCCCCGTGCACTTCACCCCAGCTGCCGTTTGGCATTCTTTTTATAGGTCACTTGATCTCGTCCTACGGTTGTTGAGTGACATTCGAATGAGTTGGCAGTCATCCCGGTCAGTGGAAAGTCGTTTTCGCCCTCTGCCAGTCTGCAGCTTTGTTGTCCCCAATGTCTGCTGCTTGACCTTGTTCTTATGAACCGCCGTCTTTGAAATTTTAAGGATGGAAGCAACGTGACGCTCACTGTATCCCTCTGCCAGTAAAGCCAGAATTGAACCCTTCTTTTCCTCACTCAAAACTTTTCTCTTCAACTCTTTTGGCATGGTCAATAGTTATTTTTTTGAGACCAATTACTTTTGAGGTACGATAAGCACTGTTTTTGCCATCCAGCTGGTCCTATTGCAAGAGGATAGTAATGACCACAGCAGTGGTTTTGATACTTTTCCTTGTTAAATAACATTTGGTTCAGGTGATCACCTAATCAGTACCTCACAAAGTAGAATGAGGTGTGCCTGTGTTGGAATTCAACAGACACTGGAATGGAATGGCTGCCATACATGTAGAGATGCTGATTGAAAAAATTTTTGGAGTGGTCTCTTATTTTTTTCCAGAACTGTATATATATATATATATATATATATATATATATATATATATATATATATATATATATATATATATATATATATATATATATATATATATATATATATATATATATTGTTGTAGATTTCTGCCCGCCGGCGTGCAAACGACCGCATCTAACCAATAGCAGTTGTTTCGCCCACCGAACGGACAATCCAGTCGTGACTTTCTGGAACAACACCAGAAACCAGTTACGGGTGGGTTTTTAATCCCACCACGACCCAGTCCGTATTCTACCCGCGCAAAATAGGGTCAATAGCCGAATATCGATATACCTAAGTACCAGCGCGGGTAACCTACCGAGGGACTGTACCTCGGTGAAGGCCTGCTGGGACACGAACCGCTTAAGTGGTCCGTTCCGTTCTGGGATAACCGAGCGGGTATTATCGCCAGACCTCGCCGGACCCGATTCTATTTATCGGCTATTTAAAAACCAACTATATTCCGAGTGCAAGATGGGGCAGTTCAATGAGGGAATGGACGCAACAAACAGGTTTACATTCACACAAGGACATTTATTATAATAAAGCAGTATGCAATTAAACAAGGCAAAACAGGTATACATTATACAAGCAACATAAACACGACAAAAGAACAATCGTCTACTTATTATGTACAGTCATTTGCACTTAACAGCAGTTCCTACTTCATAGACGGGCCCACAGACACACGTACGCACATACACACACCCAAGAAATGGTGGCAGAGGCCTTTAATAACGAGCTCCAGCTCGGAGGACAGGTGAGCTGAAACCCAGAACCTATCTCGAACCTCTCCACCTCGTGTGGTCTTCAAGTTGCTGGGACCCGGGCTCCAGCGAGAGTGAGCTGGATCCAATAGCCGAGCCGCGATACTTCCCGAGCTCCCGCGAATCCTTCCGCGCTTCTCAACACGTGCTGGTGAGACAAGGCGCTGATCCTTCCCGTCGATGCGTCGCTTCCCCGAGGAACCACCTCCACGAAGAGGTCGATGAGTCGCACCAAGCCAGGAACCAAAATGGAGAACAAAGAGCTCCATGAACCGAGAAGAAGAAGCCACCACTCGCAGCTCGAGCCAAGCGACTGGCTTAACTTCTTCCAAACAGGGCAGCTTGAAGCAAAAAGCTCTCCCGAGCCAGGCCTCAGCCGAAGCTCACTGAGGCAGCCGAAGCAAAAAGCTTCCGAAGGCCTCAACCCGAACGCAAGCCAAGCAGGACCCGAAGGTCTCCTGAACGGCTACTCTCTCAACTCCCTTCTCCAAATCTGCCCTCCAACTCAGCTCTCTCCAACTCAGCTCTCTCCAACTCTCCTAACGACTACTCTCTGCCAAAGCAAAAAGCTTAGTAACCACGAACAAAAGAAAACGATCTCCTCTTATCCTTCTCTGCCCCCCCCTCCTCCCCGCCCGGCGTGACTCATGCCCTCATGATCCATCCCCCTGCTCAACCACGGGTGGGAGGGAGTTGTTGACATCATGAGTCACAGGACGGCAGGGTTCTTCTTGCTCTTCGCAGAAGAGGGGGAGGGATGTCTCCATTGTTCGTTCCCTAACTATTAAATCGATCCGCAGCGCATCTAATCAATTTCTGAACATTTAAACAATGGAAGGTGAACTATCTAGGGAACAAGCACTTTTCGACATAGCTGACTAAAGGAACCTGTATGTTGTGTGCAATCGAATTCCCAAATTCGTAACAATATATATATATATATATATATATATATATATATATATATATTTTCTATACTAATAGATGGCAATGGCAGTGTGTTTGTGTGTGTGTGTGTGTGTGTGTGTGTGTGTGTGTGTGTGTGTGTGTGTGTGTGTGTGTGTGTGTGTGTGTGTGTGTGTGTGTGTGTGCACTTCTTAACTCCAAAACCCTGAAACTTTGCATGCAAACATCGAAAACTGCAAGGAAGTGCAAGAGTGAAAGTTGGATGTTTTGGTAAATTAAAACACCCCTTTTGAAGATAATTCACGGCCTTATTTAATTAATTATTTATCAGGCACCAACCTCAGCCATCTCACTCTGTTGGGTCTGAAGGAATATCCTTGGGTAATGTGCCGCCATGTTTTTTGGCATGCTCAAGCATACCTTAACTTGAAACAGGCCACAACGTTTTCTTAACGATAATTTGTTTTTTTCACTTTCCACACTAATATTATCTAATACCAGTTCATCATAACTATGGATCACTGGGGACATGACGATGCTTATAAACACCCAGAGACACCAGCATATGTGGACCGGGCGTAGTGGCGTGCGCCTGTAATCCGGATACTCGGAGGCTTGGGTTGGAGGATCGCTTGAGGACGGGAGCTCTGCGCTGGGCCGCGCTATGAGAGGGTGGAGGGCAGCCCGGAATCATGGCGAAACCCAATCTGTATCCCTGTGTCGTAAGAGGCGACCAGAGTTGCGTCAGGAAGGGCATCCTGCGTAAAACCTATGCCAAATCAGTATGCGGATCATAACGGATGATCCGCTGTGGCAACCCCTAACGGGAGCAGCCGAAAGAAGAACAACAACAACACCAGCATATGTGGCTTTGTTTCATTTCAGCATATGAATAACCTCGAGAATCTCTTACACAAATCGAATTACAAAAATTAAGCTCCAGATTTAAACTTATCAGCCGCTCTGACTCTTGAAAAAGTGTTCACTGATCTAATTCAGACATAGTTTGGACATTTAAAATCGTTATTACTTGGCAAGCATTCATTGGAGAGCTTGCTTGAGTGCTTAAGCCACTTGCTGAGTGCCCTACAGTGGACGGCAGTGCAGTTCCTGTCCCGATTGCGATGTACAGTAGGCAGTTGCTACAAGGCAGAGGTATATATATATATATATATGTATATATATATATATATATATATATATATATATATATATAGATATATATATATATATATATATATATATATATATATATATATATATATATATATATATATATATATACCAAATAAATTGTTGCGGATTCGCGCCCGCCGGCGTGCGAGCGGCCGCGTAACTCGAATCGCGGCACGTCGCCCACCGGACGGACAATCCCGTCGTGACCCTCTCGGACTAACGCCGGGAACTAGTCATGGGTGGGCCTTTCGGCCTCACCAAGATCGTGCCAATCGGCCCCCCGCGTGGAATAGGGTTGCTCGCCAAATTCGACCTACCTAAGTACCCACACGGAGGGTAGACCGGGCGATCGCACCTCGCCGCAGGTCGACTTCGGACACGGGCCACTTTAAGCGACCCGTTCCGTACTATCGGGATAACCGAGCGGTGTTATCATCAACCTCGACGGTTCGATTAATTATTGGGCGTATTTAGCCCACGACCAACCCTTTACGTGAAGTAAGATGGAGATTCAATAAAGGAAAAGACGAAGCGAAACGGGAAAAACAGTTCAACATAAAGCACATTTATTCCGTGGCAAACAGAAAGCACACATATACAATTATGCACCAAAAGCAAATGTAAAAGTAACACTACAATTCTGCACAAAAAGCAAATGCAACAAAAGAAAAACACACTGCAGATCTACTACCGACTACCGAGCACACGGCAACACTTATACAGTTTTACTTCACAGACGGCGCCGACAACACATATACTCAAAGCAAAAGAAAAAGGAAGGGGCCACCCTCATCGACAAGGGGGCAGACGGGCCTGGGGCCGAGACCGCGTCGAACCTACCCGTCTGGTGATGAGCCGCAAAATGGCGGCGGCGCCCCGACTCCGCGGGCCTCGCTGGCACTGCCTGGAATGGGGTCGGAACGGGGCCCCCTTCTCACACTATCTCAGCGCGGGGGGAAACAGGAGGGGGTTGTTGATGCTCGGGGGAATGAGGATATCTCGCTGGCTTGGGTCCCGCGACGAGCGACTCCACCGCGACCTCGGTCGTGTTACCGGCCTCCCCTCTCCGCAGCTCCCCGACTCTGACACGTGCGCAGACCTCCACAAAGATCCTTGGCTTCTCCAGCCTCCCCGGACCCCGACAGACACTCTCTCAACTGCCTTCGCCGCCGCCACAACTCTCCAACTCTCCCACTCTCCACTCTTCTCAACTCCGTCCAACTGCCTCGATTTGCTCCGTGCTCGGCGCTTTATAGTGCGACAGGAGAAATCATATGCAGATTTTTGGATCAGGAATCGCTCGGGGGCGGAGCCACGCTCCCCATTGGACAGAGGAAAAGTGGGCATGAATGATTCTTGATCTGCGAATCTGCATATAGCGATTATACTCCGACGCACCTGGAGGCGGGGCCAAATCGCCCCACGCTCGCTGATAGGACGGAACAGAAGTGGGCGTGAATCATTCTTGATCCGATTTCTCGGAAAGGCTGGTGTTTTTGCACCCGCTGCTCGGTGCGCGCCCTGTACGAGTCCAGGATCGGTGCCCACAAGCGGCGCGGGAATGGCGGTGATGCGATGGTTGCGAGATCGAGATGTGACGGCAAGGGTCGTGGCTGTTGTTGTGAAGCGGCGTCGCGGTTGGTGGTTGTTGTGGGATGGCTGTTGAGACGTGGTTGGTGGTGGTTGTGGTGGTAGTAATGGCGGCTGGTCCAAAATAAAGATAGTAAAAGAAAAACGGCTATCTAAAAGGGTCGCAGCCCGAATGAATGACATTTATTCCCTCTAAACAACGGGTTTGGGCTACTACACATATACTTACAGAGATATCTCACCTACGGGACCTGAATGGTGGTTTGCGAATTTCGTCAACCACAACAATATATATGTGTATATATATATATATATATATATATATATATATATATATATATATATATATATATATATATATATATATATATATATATATATATATATATATATCTTCTTCTTCTTCCTCTTTCGGCTTGCTCCCGCTAGGGGTCGCCACAGCGGACCAACTGTCTCCATTTTGCTCTATCCTCCACATCTTCCATTGACACTCCAACCACCCGCATGTCCGCCCTCACCGCATCCATGAACCTCTTCTTTGGCCTTCCTCTTCTCCTCCTGCCTGGCGGCTCCATCTTCAACATCCTTCTCCCGATATACTCCGTTTCCCTCCTGTGCACATGTCCAAACCATCGCAATCTCGCCTCTCTCACTTTGTCTCCAAACCGTCCTACCTGTGCTGTCCCTCTAATACACTCATTTCTTATCCTATCCATCCTCGTCACTCCCAACGAGAATCGCAGCATCTTTAACTCTGCCACCTCCAGCTCTGCTTCCTGTCTTTTTGTTAGCGCCACCGCCTCCAAACCATACAACATAGCTGGTCTCACTACCGTCTTGTATACTTTCCCTTCACTCTTGCAGCTACCCTTCTGTCACAAATCACTCCTGCAACTCTTCTCCACCCACTCCATCCTGCCTGCACTCTCTTTTTCACTTCTCTCCCACACTCTCCGTTACTTTGGACAGTTGATCCCAAGTATTTAAACCAATCCACCTTCCCCACCTCAACTCCTTGCAACCGCACCATACCACCACCCTCCCTCTCATTTACGCACATGTACTCCGTCTTTCTCCTACTGACTAACATTCCCCTTCTCTCCAGTGCGTACCTCCACCTCTCAAGGCTCGATTCAGCCTGCTCCCTACTCTCCCTACAGATCATGATGTCATCCGCGAACATCATGGTCCATGGAGACTCCAGTCTGATCTCGTCCGTCAACCTGTCCATCACCATTGCAAACAGGAAAGGGCTCAGAGTCGATCCTTGGTGCAATCCCACTTTAACCTTAAACCGGTCCGTCATTCCTACCGCACACCTCACCGCTGTCACACTGTCCTCATACATAGCCTGCACGATCCTCACATACTTCTCCACCACTCCCGACTTCCTCATACAATGCCACAACTCCTCTCTTGGCACCCTATCATAAGCTTTCTCTAAATCCACAAACACACAATGTAACTCTTTCTGGCCTTCCCTATACCTCTCCATCAACATCCTCAAAGCAAACATCGCATCAGTGGTGCTCTTTCCTGGCATAAACCCATATTGCTGCTCACAGATCGTCACCTCTCCTCTCAACCGAGCTTCCACTACTCTTTCCCACAACTTCATGGTGTGGCTTAACAACTTTATCCCTCTGTAATTTCCACAGCTCTGCACATCACCCTTATTCTTGAAAATCGGAATCAGTACACTTAATCTCCACTCCTCCGGCATCCTCTCACTTTCCAAGACTTTATTAAATAATCTGGTTAACAACCCCACTGCCATCTCTCCTAAGCACTTCCATGCCTCCACTGGTATTCCATCTGGGCCAACCGCCTTTCCACTTTTCATCTTCTTCATAGCAGTCCTCACTTCATCCTTACTGATCCACCCCACTTCCAGATTCACTATCTCCACCTCTTCCAACCTTCTCTCTCTCTCATTTTCTTCATTCATCAGCTCCTCAAAGTACTCCATCCACCTTCTCAACACACTCTCCTCGCTCGTCAGCACATTCCCATTTGCGTCCTTTATCACCCGAACCTGCAGCACATCCTTCCCAGCTCGGTCCCTCTGTCTTGCCAATCGGTACAAATCCTTTTCCCCTTCTTTTGTATCCAACTTCTCATACAGCTCGTCATATGCCTTTTCCTTGGCCTTAGCCACCTCTCTTTTTGCTTTTCGACGCCACTCCTTGTACTCCTGCCGACTTTCTTCATCTCTCTAACTATCCCACTTCTTTTTAGCCAACCCCTTCTTCCTTATACTTTCCTGTACTTCCTCATTCCACCACCAAGTCTCCTTATCTTCCTTCCTCTGTCCAGATGTCACACCAAGTACCTTCCTAGCTATCTCCCTCACAACTTCTGCTGTCGTTGCCCAATCATCCCACCCATCTTTACCACCATCCAACGCCTGTCTCACCTCCTCCCTAAATTTCACGCAACAGTCTTCCTCCTTCAGCTTCCACCATCTGGTCCTTGGTTCAGCCCTCACTCTCTTCCTCAACCTCACCTCTAAAGTCATCCTACAGACCACCAATCGATGCTGTCGAGCTACACTCTCCCCTGCCACAACCTTACAGTCACTAATCTCTTTCAGGTTGCATCTCCTACTTAAGATGTAATCCACCTGTGTGCACTTTCCTCCACTCTTGTATGTCACCCTGTGTTCCTCCTTCTTCTTGAAATACGTGTTTACCACTGCCATTTCCATTCTTTTTGCAAACTCTACCTTCCACATTTCTCTTGTTGAGACCGTACCTCCCCATCACCTCCTCATCCTCTTTATTCCCTTCCCCAACATGTCCATTGAAATCTGCTCCAATCACCACTCTTTCATCCTTGGATACACTCTCCACCACTTCATCTAACTCACTCCAGAAATCTTCTTTATATTCCATCTCACACCCCATATGTGGGGCATATGCACTGATGACATTCATCATCACCCCTTCAATTTCCAACTTCACACTCATCACTCGGTCAGACACCCTCCTCACCTCCAATACCCTCTTGACATGATCTTCCTTCAGGATTATCCCGACACCATTTCTCCTCCCATCCACACCATGGTAGAACAGTTTGAAACCACCTCCAATGCTCCTCGCCTTACTCCCCATCCACTTGGTCTCTTGTACACACAGTATGTCCACCTTTCTTCTCTCCATCATATCAGCCAACTCTCGCCCTTTGCCAGTCATCGTCCCAACATTCAGAGTTCCAACTCTCACCTCCACACTTCTACCCTTCCCCCTCTCCCACTGCCTCCGGACTCGCCTTCCCCGTCTCCTTCTCCTCCTTCGCCCAGCAGTAGCACAATTTCCACTGGTACCCTGCTGACCACCGGTACCGGTGGCGGTCGTTGGTAACCCGGGCCTCGACCGATCCGGTATGGAAATTCGTTTTGTTGTCCGCATAATGATTTGGCATAGGTTTTTACGCCGGATGCCCTTCCTGACGCAACCCTGGTCGCCTCTTACGACACACAGGGATATGGTACACCTATTCTAACCGGGGCATACACCGGGCCCAGTACAACTGGTGCTCATTTCGCCGACCTCGGAAGGATGGCAGGCTGAGTCAACCCCCTGGTGTTTTCGACTTGGTTTATATATATTTATATATATATATATATATATATATATATATATATATATATATATATATTTATATATATACATATATATATATATATATATATATATATATATATATATACATATACACACATTATATATATATATATATATATATATATATATATATATATATATATATATATATATATATATATATATATATATACATATACATACATATATTAATTCAGTGTCCCAACGGGGCTTGAACTCAGGACCTCTTGGGTCCCAAGCCACTGCCCTTACCACTGCGCCAACACCAGGCTTTATATATATATATATATATATATATATATATATATATATATATATATATATATATATATATATATATATATATATATATATATATATATATATATATATATATACACATACATATATACATATACATATATACATATATATATATATATATATATATATATATATATACATATATATATATATATATATATATATATATATATATATATATATATATATATATATATATATATATATATATATATATATATATATATATATATATATATATATATATATATATATATATATATATATATATATATATATATATATATATATATATATATATATATATATATATATATATATATATATATATATATATATATATATATACATATGTATATATAGGTATATATGTATATATAGGTATATTTGGATCTGTAAATTAGGGAATCCACAGGTGTGTGTGTGTGTGTGTGTGTGTGTGTGTGTGTGTGTGTGTGTGTGTGTGTGTGTGTGTGTGTGTGTGTGTGTGTGTGTGTGTGTGTGTGTGTGTGTGTGTGTGTGCGTGCGCGCGCCTGCGTGCTTGTTTACGTGGGCACCTTGGTGGCAATGATTCATACCGTTTCTTGGAGGCTTTAATTTTTAACCTCAGTCACATACGAGCAAGCCTGGTGTTAGCTTAATGGCGAGAGTGGTGGGCTTGGGATCCCAACATCCTGAGTTCAAATTCTGCTTTGCTGTTGAATTAATATTCAAATCCTTGCTTTGCTTTGCTGCCGGGGTTGACTCAGCCAGTTAGCCTTCTGAAGTCAGCAAAATGAGTGCCAGCTTGCTCGTATCTTGTCTCGCAGTTGTGACCCATCCAGGATTGTGCCCAATAGCCAAGGAGACTGCTTAAGCAGCACCATTGCTCTGCACAGAGGATAGTCCTCATGGATGGATACGAGCGATCACGTTTTTCTTTGCCGTCGTGACTGTTTCTAAAGCAATTGGATATTTTATATCACTCGGGGTGCTCTCTCTTTGTGAGTTTCAAAGCAAAATATTGTTAAGGATTCGGCGGTGTCGGGATTTGCACCCTACTCTTGACAGCCAAATGTTGAAGATTCAGCGTCACTTAACAGCACCGCTGTCTCCATGGTTGAAATGCCGGCTGGCTCGGCACAGGTCTCGGATTACGCGCCTCAGATCACGATACCAAAATACACCTGTGCCTTGCCAGCTGGGGAAATAGACTCTGGCTACAGACTGGATTTGTCAGAGACCGAGCGGAGTCTGCCAGTCCGTAGCCCGTTTGGGTTTTATATCCAAATCGAGCCGATTGTTCCTCGGTGCAGCACGAATAAACTCAAGTGGCAACTTTCATCCGAATCAGCCAGATTTATTGGGGACACATCGGGGAACCCAGCACAAGCAAAACATTCATGACAATGTTTTAATCAATCTATAACCCACCCTTAACTTGGGAGCTACGGATTACGGGTTTCGAAGGGAACCCTAGTGAGATAAACCTCAGACAACATGCAGACAAGACACACAGTACTTGGCGATGCCTCATGGACAAGAGGAAAAGTGTCAAAGGCACGAATGCGGCTCGTGACAAGCCGGTGTCAATGGATTCGAGCGCCCAAGCTCAAACACGCCACATGGCAAAATGGCGGCGTCGTCTTTTTGTCGCACCGCCCACGCACGCAGCCTCAGCGCGTTCAGCCCCCATAAGGTCGACGGCACAAGAGCGGAAGGTCCACGTGTGCTCCAGCTGGCTTTTCACAAGGTCCAGCATACGAATCCAGGCCTGGCCTGCTCAGCAGAACAGGCCAAATCGGGGTGTTGGGCTCCGCAGGCGGATCGACAAACGTGTCAAGCCGTGCCGGGAGCAAAGACAGTCAGAGGCTCCGTCACTGGACTCCAGATCAAAGTGTCGAGGACCTCCTCATAAAAGTCGATCGCCGACTCCCCTCATGCAGTTCCTCCTGCCTCTTTCATGAAGCAGATCACAGACTCGACTCAAGCAGCCTCTCTTGCCTCTTTCACGAAGCAGATCGCAGACAGACACAGCCGTCCCTTACACAGCCGATCGCGACTCCCACTCGTCGTTTCTCTCCAGCAGAAGGCAGACTGACCTCATCCAGTTCCTCCTGCCTTTCGGGGCGGCCTTTTTACGAGAGCCGATCGCAAAAACCCTCATGCAGCTCCTCCTACTGTTGATTGCCCGACCTGACGCTCAGGAAGATCCACCCCTGCCTTTCCGGCGCTCGCTCTTCTCGAAGCCGACTGCCACTCTCAGAGCGCTGGGCGGGGACTGTAGTCTGGAGAGGGTAAGGAAGAAGAAGAACCTCTCGATACGCCACCACTGCACAAACAATGAACAGCCTGCTACACCTCCCGACACACATGTAACGTCCAATTACCGAACAACCTGGATAAACATGCATTTAATGGGGGATCTGGGCTAATCCTATATTTACTAACACACTAAGGGCCATTTCCGCAACAATATATTTGATGACACCAGATTTCCGATCTGATAGCCGTATGAACGTGTTTTCTCAATTACAGAGCCAAATTCCCCTCTTTCTCCATAACTTCCAGGTACTTATCTAATTCTAATTTAAACTTATCTCCTTTTTCTGCTGCTACTACCTTTCCAGGGAGGCCATTCCATGATTAACTACTCTCTGAGTAAAATTCCCCTGCCTTGCTACTGTCTTAACTCTCCTCTTCTTCACTCTCAGGTTTTTCACCGCACCTTTATTTTGCAATCTGATCAAAGATGGTCGACTGGTAGACTGGTGGCAATTTAAGTTGTAAATAAATATTGGCTCACTCTTTAACTCCGTACAGCAAAATTACGAAAACAACGGGGGCTATGATATTTTATATCTATTTTACTTGTACCTAAAATATTTTGATCTGCTGAATCCAATGAGCCCAGTTGCCAAATTCTCAATCCTCGTTTTTATATACAAAATGTACGATTTTGAGATGGCCGTGATACTAAAAACACAACATATCATTCTCTTTGCTTACCCCACCTCTCGGATCATCATAAATCTCAGGGTAATTAATAAAGTTGGGACATTTATTATTTTACATTGCATAACTTTTGAAACAGCAAGGCTAAGAAGACAATATTGGGATCTATGCATACTGGTTTTGGAATTCTAAATCGATTGGAATGGGTATTTGGACGGTCTGAGAACAAGATCATCCTGAAAATCAAAATGGCGGCCTTCACCACAGGGAAATTTAATGAAAATCTCATCATTTTGAAACGGACAGTGTGAAAAGACGATTTCAGTGGTTATTCATGCACATTTTATATCTTCCAGTCCATTGTAATCGTTTGGAATTAGTTTCTAGTGTTATGATTAAAGACTACAATTGTATGTCTGTGTATTCAGCATTTCGTTTCAATTATCATACATAGAAAAAGAACATACATACAGTACATACATCCATACATCGGGAACATATCTCAAGAGGTCATTACTTCTTCAAGCTCAATTATAATTGTTACAGTTTCCCCCTTCTCTACACTGGCATAATGCAATACATTTTGACCAGATTTCTTCCAACCACATCTGTTTGTGCAATTCCCTTTCCAAAACATGTGATTAGTGCAGCCTTTCAGGAATGGCTTCAGTCTCGTAAAATTGGGCTGCAACTTGCTCTCAACTTCAATCCATCCATATTCGAGAGGGGATGGGAGATTTGGAGTGACCTTAATGGCTTGTCTCTATTCCATTGTCTGGTAATGAGCCCACTGTATATGCAGTTTTGCTGCATCACTTGTAGGGGGCAAAAGGTCAGTTGCTCCATACATTTCAAAAAGCACAACTTGGAGGCAATTACAGGTCTCTGCAGAACCACTGCTTTACATCTTGCAGAGGAAATGCTCAGCTGCTTCGATTGTGCCCTGGTCAAGATCACCTTCTCCGAGGTTAGCAAGTCGGTCATGGCTCTCAATAAATGTTCTCCACACAGTCTTCTTTCATTGCCCATATAAATAAGACAGTGTGTCACAGCCTGTGATGGCATGAAAGCCTAAGATTCTGCTGGGTGTGATATGAAGGTAAGATATTGTGAACTTAGTCCAGATTTCATGAATAGGTAGATACTTCAGCTTTTTCTGAGTCCCACGATTGAGCCATAGTCTGTCAGCGTGCAGGTTCCCATAATGAGACAGTCAGAGTAAGAACACATCAGTATCCTGAGCGATGACCAGTACTGAGTTGGATTTTGAACCCACACAATTTAGAAGTATACGAGTATCTGCCTCTTCGTGATTGCCAGACAATGTTTCTGTGTTTCACTCAGTGTTTTACTGCACTTCGTTGCTCTTTTCGAAACACCAAGAGATAACTCATGTCTTGTCCTCTGGAGAAGCAATCAGCATCCGCTCAGTGTACAACTTCTGTAGTTCTTGCTTATTCACAGGGTAATTTATAAAGTTGGGCCATTTATCAGGAAGTGGCACGCTATTGTTGACTAAAAGCAATGCAACAAAACTGTATATACAGTGGGATCATCACCAGACAATGGTATGTGGACAAGCCATTGAGGTCACTCCAAATCTCTCATTCCCTCTCGACTATGGATGGATTGAAGTTGACGGCAAGTTGCAGCCCAACTTCATGACACTGAAGCCACTCTTGAAAGACGGCACTACCCCAATCACATGTTCTTGTCAAAGGGATTGCACAAACAGGTGTGGTTGGAAGAAATTTGGTCAAAATGTATTTTATTATGCCAGTGTAGGGAAGGGGAAACTGTAACAATTCTTGAGTTAGGAGAAGTAATGATCTCTTGAGACATGTTATTCATGTATCTATGTATGATAATTGAAACCAAGCTGTTGAATACACAATGTCACACAATGTTAGTCTTCAATCATAAAACTATAAACTAATTCCAAACGATTACAATGGACTGGAAGATATAAAATGTGCATGAATAACCACTGAAATCGTCTTTTCACCCTATCCGTTTCAAAATGATGAGATTTTCATTAAATTTGCCTGAGGCTAAGGCTGCCATTTTGAGTTTCAGGATGATCTTGATCTTGGATCATCCAAACACCCATTCTAATCGATTTAGAATGCCAAAATCACTAAGGATAGATCCCAAGATTTTCTTTCTCGCCCTACTGGTTCAAAAGTTATACGATGTTTTAAAATGTATTTTTAGTATGGCAGCCATCTCAAAATCAGCTATTTTGTACATAAAAAACCATGTCATAGAGTTTGACAACTGAGCTCATTTGATTCAGCGGGTCAAAATCCTTTAGAAAACAAGGACAAATGTGTCCAAGAGCCGCGTCCTAAAGGTTTTGTCTTCACCAGAATAATAATAATAATAATAATAATAATAATAATAAGAAGAAGAAGAAGAAGAAGAAGAAGAAAAAGAAGAAGAAACAAGAAGAAGAAGAAGAACAACACGGAGCTTTCTAAGAGCCAGCGTTCGCAACTCGACACGGCTAAAATTCATTACAGAAAGTTGAAACATCAGCATTTTGATCACAATAACAATAACAACAACAACTTCCGATATTTCGTCACGTGCCTTGATGGAGCCAATAGCGAGACCCATCATGGAGGCTTCTCGTTCATGACGACAAAATAGTGTATTTACGAAATTACAACACATTAAATGGATAATCTTTAAATAGTAACGTGAACTTTTCAAAACTTTAAAGCAAATGTCAGAATATATTTAAAAGTTCATGATAGACGCTCTCAAAAGGAGCCCTCAATGCGAGGATGTGTACAGGTGTTTAGTGTTTAAGGAGATCCGGATCCTGTATATAAAAGAGCCACGTCCTAAAGGTTTTGTCTTTACCGGAAGATGAAGAAGAAGAAGAAGAAGAAGAACAACAACAACAACAACAACAACAACAACAACAACAACACGGAGCTCGGAGCTCTCTTAGAGCCAGCGTTCGCTACGCGAGACGCCACTAAAAATGGTTGCCAGGTTTTGGCAAAGAATGCCTACGACTTGAATTTCTAATAGACTACAGTCAAAGCTCGTTACTATGCCACCCGTCGGGACCGAGCAAAAGTGGCATAGTAGCGAGAGTGGCATAGTAACGAGATTTTGTAAAAACGGCCTTATTTTCTCAAGTTACCCATCTGTAGTTAATCTTTAGACAAAATTTATTCCAGCAAGTAAAAGGCACGACTGTTGTATAAGCTAAGCGAACGGAGAACATACACACACTAACAGAGTTCACACACTAACATATGGCATGGCGAGAAATTCACGACACACAAAGCTTTCAAGAATCGTCGGCTGGCGCATATTCTTTCGGCGGATCTCGTGCATCTCGTTGTCTAGCCGATCACACGTTTGCATCACACCGGGCTTCCCGCTTCTCTGCTGCATGAACTTCCGGACGGTGCTACAAGCACGCTGGGCTTCCTCGAACGGAACGATTTCCTCCTCGACAGTTACCTCGTCATCTTCGCTTTCCACCGGCTCCTCACTGCACAGAATCTCCTCCGCAATCTCCTCCAGCGTGAAATACCCGCCAGTCGCGAGGCGCTCGTCGGCTTCGAGAAAGTCAGACAGCTCGATCTCCTCGTTCTCGTGCATCTTTTCCTCGGCAGGCAGAGCTTCCCATATGTCGGGCAGCTCCGCATCCTGTGGCTCAGTTTGGATCTCCTCTTCGATGAACTTGGCCTTCGCGAAACAGTTCCTGATCGTCGACTTGCCGACCTGCTCCCAAGCACACCGGGCGACGTGTAGAGCGTCGAGCAACGTGAACTTGAACTCCTTTCCCTCGTCTATGGCCTCAAGCCGGCGGCATAGCAGGAGCTTCTTGTAGTGGTGCTTGAGGTTCTCTATGATTCCCTGATCCATTGGTTGCGAATTGGCTGTCGTGTTGGGTGGGAAGAAGACCAGTTGGATGTTGTTCAGCTCGAGCTCGGGAGGGTGGCCAGAGAAGTTATCGAGACAGACCAGCACTCTGCGTCCCTGCTGGCCGAGTCGTCCATCCCACGCACGCAACATCTCCTCGAAAAGCTCCGCCGTCATCCACGCCTTCGAGTTTGCCTTGTACTTGACCGGGATCTCTTTGTTCTTGAAGGCACGGGGTTTCTTGGAATTGCCAATCACCAGAAGAGGGAACTTCTCGCTGCCGCTCATGTTTGCCCCAACCAGAAGAGTGATCCTTTGCTTGCTTTTCTTTCCTCCAGTACACCGCTCTCCCCTGAAAGCCATGGTCTTGTTCGGAAGCAGCTGCCAGAAGAGTCCAGTCTCGTCCAGGTTGAAGACGTCGTCTGCGGAGAACTGCCCGAGTAAGGGCCGGAGAACCTGTTGTTGCCACTCAAGAAGGGATTGCGAATCCACCGCTCCAGCTTCGCCCTGCACTGTCTTGAACGTGATGCCGTGGCGCTTCTTGAAATTGCCCAACCAACCGTCGCTCGCCATGAAGTCTGGGATGTGCATCAGCTCGGCCAGTTTCATTGCCTTCTCCTTGATCAGATCGCCGCTGACAGGCACATTCTGTCCTCTTGATTGCTTCAGCCACATGAGCACTCCCTCATCAAGCTTCGGGTCATGAGCCTGCATCAACTTCATGCACTTCGATGGAAATCCAGCTTTGATTGCAGCCTCGATTGCATCCTTCTTGCTGAGAATGCCCTTCACGGTGGTTCTCTTAACTTCGACGCCCCATTTCTTGCTCATCTCCCTGGCCAACTTGGACTGATTCGGCTCCTTCTTCGCGGCATCGATGATCTCCTTCTTCTCCTTCAGCGTAAAGTCGTTTCGCTTGCGTTTCTGACCTGACATTATGGGCTGAATTTGAAAAAAAAATGATGTCACTGTTGTACGTGTGCCTGCGTGTCTGTGTGTGTGCTCGCGCTTTTTTGTGTCTCGTTGTGCGTGTTGTGATTGGCTTGTTGTGGCTGGCATCGGGGAGAAGAATCGCGTGTTTTGACACAGTCTGACTATGCGCGTACGTATTGAGTTATGTTGTGCGCAGCTGGACTGTAGTTCATCGCTTCGCCTTTGGACGTGAGTGTGATAATCGAGCACTGCGCAATACAGACTTTTTCACGACTTGTGCCTTTGAACAGTCACACAGTAGTGGCATGGTAGCGAGAGTAGGGGGTGGCATAGTAAATTTATTTTGTATTGAATTTTGTCGGGACTGAGCAAAAGTGGTATAATAGCGAGAGTGGCATAGAAGCGAGGTGGCATAGTAACGAGCTTTGACTGTATATTGATTGTGGTGTTATCCTTGACAATTTTACGTTTCGTGGATTCCTCGGACACGAAGTGGCCATCTGTGTCCGGTGGGCCAACACAGGTACTCTGGCCCGTGTGGAGGGTGCCCGCTAGTTTGTCAAATTACAGATGGGACAAAATCTCAATATTTTTTACTGCCATACATGAATGACAGAGTCTTGAAAATGAACACTGCTGTGTTAATCACAGTGGTGTTTTGCAAAATTGTGCCCACTTGTGTTTTCATTCCATAAGATCATGTCTTATAGAATCCTCATTTATTGACTTCTCCTTTCACAAATACCATCGCCAAGATGGTGGAAAATCATGTTCAATTAACGCCATGCAGTGCCATTAACATTTTGGGTGTTGAGAAGCTATTTGCTGTTGGAAACTATTTGTTAACTGCATCTGTTAGAAAAGGTCAAAATTCCACCAAAGGGAGCTTATGTTATGCCTCGTGAGAAATTTTCTATGATAGGTGTAAAATAATTCCACAAGCAGGGAAAAGGGGCTATCTATTTATTGTATACACATATAAAAATGAAGAAAACTATCATTCTAATTGAAGGCTTTCCATAAAGCCAGGAGGAAAAATATACTCAGTCAGGCTCTGGGATTCATTGATGTTGCTGAATTGCTTAGGTTGGTTCATATATTGGTCCAGTCAGTGTATGCTGAGGTCATAGCTACACCAATCAAAGTTACCTTTGACCAGCAGGCCACGAAGGTGAAGGATTTCTGAAAAATACTAGGATAATCTCCAAAGTGAGGTCAGAAGATCTGCCATTTAAAAATTTTTAGACCCAGCTAAAATTTTATTCTCTCCCAATTTAATCAAGCTGCAACGTCGAAGAGATTATGACAAACAAGTACTGCAACTGAATAAACTTTCACAAAAGGATTAACAACAACAACTACAATAGCACTGGCAGAGTGCATATCTCCACTAGGCTGAACAGTTTACGTTTTGTATTCCACTGATAGGATGGATCTGCATCCGGGCCTCAACCAAAATCGAATCAGTTTGTTCTTGTCACCGACGAAACTCATCCACCAAGTTATCATAATCCCTCCATAACCTTTTGAGATATTGTGCTCCATATTAATTTTGGCCCTATCTCTCAATGGTGGAGAATCACTTGAAAAATTCTCACATCCGGATCCAGATTCGGATCTTCATCAAAATTAAGCATTGCTGTCCATGGCCAGTCACCGTCAAACACAAAAAATTTTCAGAACGATTGCTGGAAAACTGTGGCCAAAAATCGTGTGACAAACACAAAAAATGACAAACAAACAGACAAATGCTACAAACCAACATACTTTTAGAAAAAAAAATTTGCCAAGTAATACCAGACCAGACCAACCAATATAGTTGCGAATCTTTGATTTTGCAAGTAACAAAGAGATGGGGTGAAAACATAATCTCCACTCACCTTCGATGATGGAGGTAAAAACTGGAATGCCTCCACCACATATCACATGATTTGTTTTAAACAAACATCACGGTCTTTCTACACTCTCTTCTACAAACTACTCGCCTTTATTCTCTCCCCTCCTGTTACCCCCATTACCCCCCCTCCTCCCTCCAATAGCCTCCATTCTTTCCTTGCATTTATAATTCTTGTCCCCCATCCCTCCGACAAGGTCGGAGATGGGAGACATTAAAATGGCCTCTGTCCGACCGACCGATCATCCGTCCATGCATTTTTGTGTACGTGATATTTCAAAAATCGTTGAACATTTCACTTTCATATTGCAGATATCTATTCCTCGTGAAATTATCTCAACGTGAATAGATCACAGCTAATTGGCTAAATTATGTTGCCATGGCAACCATCTTGGTAACGGCTTGTGTATGCGATATTTCGAAAAACATTCAAGATTGAGCTTTCATATTACACAGATCGATTCCTCATACTTTCCAAAAGGTGGGGGAGGGGGTTGAGTATCAGCTCCTTTTTCTTTGTTAATATTTTGTTTGCATTTCCACTTACCCATTCTTTTGCATATCCTTACCTTAGTCTTTCGTCTTTCCCACTCAATCCCGAGCAAGAGGCCAGAAGTTGTCTCCATTCAGCTCTACCAGGCGTCTTAGCATCCAAATCGTTCTCGGTCCCTTTTCATGGTGTCACGCCAAGTCCTCTTGGAACATCACCTTTTACGTTTTCCATTCACAAGTACCCATTTCATTTCCATGCAAGGGATTATTTCATCACTCATTCGATGAATATGTCTGTCCCATTAAGGTCTCCTCCTCAAAAGCTTATATGTGAGGGGTACCTATTGAGCTCTCCTGTAGATTTTATTTGTTAGTCGATCAGATTACGTAACCTTCAAGATTTTTACAAGGCCCCTCTGTTGAAAAGCATCAAGTTGAACATGCTTTTCAGATGCGTACATCGATTTCCTTCTCAATAGAACTGTCCGCCAGATATCACTGCCAAAATATGGAAATAATTTCAACTTCTTAAGGGTCACCCCTTAAGGGTCCAACTTCTATTCTTAAGGGTCCAACTTCTATTTCTCGAGTATTTGTCCATAACCCAACACACATGATGTTGATCTTATCATCACAAATTTTTATCCTGGTCTTGAGAGCTGGTGGATTGAGATCTTCAGTTGCAGCTTTCTGATTGAGGTGCACATTACAACAATATTATCTGCAAAATATAGATCTGTTAAGCGAGTGTTGTTACACCAATGAATACCATATGATTATTTACAGTGATCTTTTCATGATGAAGTTTATCAGTCGATGACAATTAGGAACAAAAGGGGTGATAGAATACAGCCTTGTCTAACTCCTGTGAAGATGTCAAACAAGTCAGTCAGCCCGTTTTCAGTTTTCACACAGCAATTGGAATTTTGATACATGATTTTCACAATGTCGATCCTTTTCTCTGGAATGCCATATAGCCTCACTATCGGGTATATAAACAAGGCAGGTCTGTCTATAAATGCTGTTGAAGGATTTTTTGAGGTCAATAAAAAATATCAGGAGTTTTTGCTTTTAATTTAGCGCAAGTCAAACAAGTTCATTAATGTTGTCCCAGCATGGTAAGAGCGTGAGAAAGCAGGAGAGTGAAAGGAAGAGTAATAACAGTAGTTGATTTAGAGAAATAATCATTCTGGAGGAGGTTGAGCAAATGAAACAAGACAAGAATTGTGAGATAGAAAAATAAATTGATATTGGATCAAAAAGGAAAATCAGTGAAATAACAGTAACTAAGAAAAGAAGCAAAGCAGCCAGAATTATCTAACCAGACTGAGCTGTGTGACATCCCATCCTTGGTATGCAGCTACAGTACATGCATCATTTGAACAATGATCTCATCCACCTTCTGCAACAGTAACAGAATGAATGAGTATTGGAGATTTCGATTGAGGTCATACTCTCACAGTGCAAGGCATCACATCATATTTGTATGTAAATTGTCATAGCCCAGCATTAAACTCAGAAAGTATGTGTTCTTGTGTAGCTCATATTGATAATAGGTATAAGGAGGAAATTTAAGTCATTATTAGCTGGAAGTAAAATTATTGGGAGTCACCATGCTGGTGGTAAATGTATTGGTAAGTGGTATAAGCAGTAATTTTTAAGACTAGAGGCTGAGGATGTGGTTGCAAAATCGGGGCAGCAGGGGTGTTTAATGGAAGGGAAAGGTTGAAGGTATCTTATTCGAATGCCAAGAGTTTCAATGGAAAGATCAACCACTCACTCCACCCTCTCACACCCACTGTAAGTCCTCAACACCTCTATCCCAACTCGTTGTTGCCTTTTTACCCATCCCCCCCCCCCAACCACCCACATCTCTTTGTACTCCCTTCCCCCTTTCTTTCCGTTTTTCAGCAAGAAAGCAAGAGAGCATTCTTACGTCATTGCATATTATTTCTTAACCAGCAATGGTACCCGTGGCGTTGCCGGGCATCGCAAGGCCCCTCCTCCCACCCCTTCCCCTCCCCTATCCCACGCTTCCCCTCTGCCCTCCCACCACCTGCCACCCATTGCTTTTATATAGAAGATAATATCACTCCAAGCTCCTAATGACATGAAATAGCATCCTAGATAAAATCAGATCACACAAAAGGGTGAGACAATATAAACCCAGGTGAGACAGCTTTGAGTGAGTGTGCCTACCTCTTGGCTATCCTGCCATGATGTGGGGATTCATTGCTTTGTAACCACTGAAAACATTTTTAAATTCTCACTTGAACTCATAATTAACTTGTCCCGTTGCTTTACTCCTTCTAATCCTACAATTTATTTTGCCTTCTTAACTCTGGGGATGTTCCCATGGAGAACCCAAGCCCCAGTCGACATGCCCACTGCTCATGCCACTGGAGTCTTCATCTGATTAATTATTTCCATTGCACTCAATGAACTTACACTTTGGGAAAACAGAAGAAAAACAGAACAGTAGAAAAAGTTAAGTTTAATGCTTTGGCAATTTCACATTTTCTTGTGTAACTTTGGAGAAGGAGAGTGCATAGCCTTACTTCAAGCTTAGATGCAGTGTATGCTTTGTTATAAGAATTGCTAATTTCTTTACATTTTCAGATTTCACTCCAGATTTCAACACTTATTTAGTTCACGTGATCCGATCCTTAAATCCAAAATCATATTTCGATTCCGCTATATACTTTAATTAGTCCGTGAGAGTTTGGTATATCGTGTTTCCAAGGCAAAACATATTTATATTAATAGGCCGAATCAAAATGGTGACTTTGACCCCTGCAAGTTTAAGTTGGGCTGACCAAGGATAAGCCTTTCATGAAGGTAAGCCGTTAATTATTTTCAAAGGGGGTGTTTAAATTTACCCAAACACCCAATTTTCATTCATGAAATTCCTTGGAATTCCTTTGGTGTGATTACAAAGTTTGGGTCCGCTAGGTTTTGGAGTTATGGAGGAGACACACTGACAACTGAATGACACACACTGACATTTATTCTTGTAGATTTCCTCATTAAAATCGTGGGATATTTAACTCTCTTTCCCCTCCCCTATCCACCTTAATATTATGCCATTCCAAACTTCACCAACTCCTACCTCCTCATAACCTGTTTACCCACCTTCCCAACTTCTCCTTTCACCATTCTCTCCAGGACTCTATTCACAATCCCATGAGATATGTACCGTGGAAATTCCATGGGATTTCAACTCTCAAATGATTGTGAGAGCCTAATTGTGTTAATAAATGATCGGAATAATTAAGAGACTGGCAGGATAGCTTAGAGGGACGCATACTTGCCTCGAAGCTGTTGAGCCTGGGTTTGAATCCCGACCCAGCTATAAACTGTCACTCTGGTGTTTGGCAGGCTGGGTGATGCATCATTGTGTGTGCAATTTATCGGATGGACCTTAAACTGCATGTCGCATCTGCCAGCATTAGTTGGTGGAGGATAAAGATTCCACTGTGTCCTTTGCAGTGTTGGCGAACTGTTGGTTTATCGTGCATTAGAGCAGTGACCTCTCGAGCTTTGTAACCCCCAAACAATGAAATTGCCTGTAATTTCCTCACTTAACTGTGCAAGGATGATAATAAACATAATATATGAGGTACACAGGAAATGGAGAGGTTGATAAGTTGAGAAAAGGAAAAGCAAGAGAAGGTAGAGTAGAAAATGTAGTGTCAAAGAAACTTAAGGAAGTTAATAAAATGGAAAGCAGGTTTGAATAAGAGTGAATATGGAGATTGGAGGAGGAGGAGAAGGAGGAGGGGGGAGGGGGAGTGGGGGGGGTGAGCAAGTTGGACGAGGCAGGGGGTAATATTTAATATTTAATTATTTTTAAATATTTAGTTATTATGTGAATCTCTTTGTTTCTATACTTATTGAAATAAATCCCACTGAAGTCATGGCTATTGGAGAGTAAACTCTCATTAATAGGAATATTCAGTAAGGCAATTTTACATGACCAGAAACACCCTCTCCCTACATGAGCAGCCAGGGTGTAGGGGGCGTGGGGTAGGGGGTGTGTGCATGTGCACAGCATTCTGCATACTTGAGTTACATTTCTATTCAAAGTTCTTTTCATCTTTATTCTATATTTTAACATTTGCTTAGCCGATGATGCTTTACACACTGCCATGTTATTTTTCTTATGATTACTTATACAGTATAACGACTGTATTATAATTGTTTATATCATTAACATTGTTATTTTGTAAAATGGCGTTAATATTATTATTATTATTATTATTATTATTATTATTATTATTATTATGCTATTATCATTATTGCTGACCTATCATTTTGACCTGAAAAATGTACTCCAAAGGTAAAAATGGGGTCCTTCTGGGGTCAGCAAAATGAATACCAGTGTACTGGTAATTGGGAAACTGCATCAGCGGCATAGCTGCATCCCTTCCCAATGATGCAACCAGCAGCCATAAGGCTGCACTCGAAAGAAAGGGGGATAAAGGCATTAAGAATTGGCTGGTAAAGTGTGCTGATTGCTCTGCTGATGGATGGGTAGGCAATATATCCATGGATAAAGTTTTGACAGCATGTCATTCAAAAGGTACAGAAGTGCCCTTTTGAACTATATTGGGAAGGTTAAAGAAGACAGTCTGAAAGTTGCATGCTCACTTTGTTCAATAGATATTGCTCATCACTTTGACATGTCCAATATGCGAAAAAAAAAGTTGAAAACCAAAACACCAGAGTGAGTACCTAATAGCGACGGTTGTGAATACGGATTCATAAACACCAATGTCTGCTTCCGCAATAAATTTGCTTTCGCAATCGATGATTAATTGAAAGCACTTTCTCCCCGATAATGCCCTGGTACACTGCCTTCACTTCCCTCACGCCACCTTCACTTCACTCCCCTCGTGTTGTCTTGCCTTCCCCTCCCCTCATGCTGCCTTACCTTTCACTCCATGCATGCTGTATTCACTTCCCCCACTCCTTCCTCACTCCCCCACTCCACCTCTCTTCCACACACCTCCTCTCTCTTTCCCACTCTCATAGTATTCTCTTCAGCGAAGCGATGGGTAGTAGTGCGTATATATATATATATATATATATATATATATATATATATATATATATATATATATATATATATATATATATATATATATATATATATATATATATATATATATATATATATATATATATATGTATGTATATATATATATATATATATATATATATATATATATATATATATATATATATATATATATATATATATATATATATATATATATATATATATATATATATATATATATATATATATATATATATATATATATATATATATATATATATATATATATATATATATATATATATATATATATATATATATATATATATATATATATATATATATATATACATATATATATATATACATATACATATATATATATATATATATATATATATATATATATATATATATATATATATATATATATATATATATATATATATATATACATATATATATATATATATATATATATATATATATATATATATATATATATATATATATATATATATATATATATATATATATATATATATATATATATATATATATATATACATATATATATATATATATATATATATATATATATATATATATATATATATATATATATATATATATATATATATATATATATATAAAAGCCTGGTGTTGGGGTAGTGGTTAGGGTAGCAGCTTGGGATCCAAAAGGTCCTGAGTTCAAGCCCCGTTGGCCGCTTGAATTAATACACACCAGGAGGTTGACTCAGCCTGTCATCCTTCCGAGGTCGGCAAAGTGAGTACTGGTGTACTGGGCCCGGTGTATGCCCGTTTAGAATAGGTGTACCATATCCATGTGTCGTAAGAGACGACCAGGGTTGCGTCAGGAAGGGCATCCGGCGTAAAACCTGTGCCAAATCATTATGCGGATCATAACGGATGATCCGCTGTGGCGACCCCTCACGGGAGCAGCCGAAAGAAGATATATATATATATATATATATATATATATATATATATATATATATATATATATATATATATATATATATATATATGTACAGTGTCTTCAGAAAGTATTCACACCCCTCGACTTTTGTCACATTTTGTTGTGTTACAGCCAGAATTAAAAATGGATAATTTTTTTTTTTTTTGAATTGGCACAAAATACCTCATAATGTCAAAGTAAAAACATGTTTTTGGAATTTTTTACGAATTAATTTAAAATGAAAAGCTGAAATGTCTTGCATCATTAAATATTCAACCCCCTGAGTCAATAGTTTGCAGAAGGACCTTTTGCAGCGAATACAGCTTCGTGTATTCTTGGATTCAGCTTCGCACGTCTGTATCAGCTTTGCACATCTGGATTTGAGGATTTTCTCACATTCTTTCTTGCAGATTTGCTCAAGCTCTGTCAAGAGGGATGGGCAGCATCGGTGAACAGCAATCTTCAAGTCTTTCCACAGATTCTCAATAGGATTCAAGTCTAGTTTTTTGGTTGGGCCACTCAAGGACTTTCACGTTCAAGTTCTGAAGCCATTCTAGTGTTGTGTTGGCTGTATGCTTGGGGTCAGTTTCCTGTGGAATGTAAATCTTCGCCACAGTCTGAGGTCTTTTGCACTCTCAAAGAGGTTCTCCTCAAGGATTTGCCTGTTTTGGGCTCCATTCATTGTTCCCTATATCCTTACAAGTCTCCCATTCCCTGCCACTGAAAATCATCCCCATAGCATGATGCTGCCACCACCATGTTTCACAGTAGGGATGCTGTTAGATGGGTGATGAATTGTGCTCGGTTTCTGCCAGATGTCGCGCTTTGCCTTCAGGCTAAAGAGTTCAATTTTTATCGCATCAGACCACAGAATCTTTTGTTTCATGCTCTTAGTCTTTCACGTGCCTTTTTTTAAACTCCAGGAGTGCTGTCATGTAACTTAATTTCAGGAGTGGCTTATGTCTGGCCACTCTCCCATAAAGCTGAGATCTGTGAAGTATTGCAGAGATTGTTGTCCTTCTGGCAGGTTCTCCCATCTCAGCCAAGTGTTACGGTTGTGGAAATTCGCATTACACCATAAAGAGTCCTCAGGTGAGATATCTCGATAAGTCCATGTGTAGTTAGCCCACACCCATTGTATAGAGGGAATTTATGTGATCCATTAGGGCTGCGATCCTTCAGTTAGTCGTTTTTCTTTCTCTATTATTAATTTGAACAAGAACAAAACAAACCAACAACGATGCTTGTGGGTTTTTCCCACCATTTTCCCAGCGCTTGGTGTGAAGGAAGGGGGGAGGGCAGCTCGCCACCGATTGGTGAATGAACAGCGTGAGGCGGTCAGGGTGAGGGAACGCCCCTTTTTGGGAACCTTCTCGAAGGAAGGTGGAGCCGAAAACAGGGCGGGGCGAAAGGCGGAGCCGGCCCCTACAAAAGGGACGAACAAGTTGGTCTTCAGTTGGGTTGGTTCGGAGTTCAGTTTTGGTTGGTTCGGAGTTGGTTTGAGTTCGGAGTGAGCCTTCTGGTTCTTCGCAAGCTCATTGTTCCTGCCTTGTCCTGCGATCCTCGCGCAAGCCCTGGGACCCCGTGCACGAGCGCGAGAAGTAGCGCCGAACGAGCCCCATCCATTCCCCCAAAAACCCAGTCCAAGCTGTTGGGCGGTCGACGTGAGCTACGCGCGGGACGAGCTCAGCGCGCCACGCCAGGAGGAGACAAAGGAGGGACTCGAGGCTGCGGTCCCCCAAAGCTGGACGATGTGCCCAGGGAAGTCGCGACTTCCTTTTCTTTTGGGGTTTTGTGTAAATGTCTGTGGGTGGCGCCAGTCCGTGAAGTAGAAACTGTGTAAGTGTGGCCGTGTGTAAATAAATCCCTCTTATTCGGTTTTAACTCTTTCCTTGCTTTTGTTGCATTTTGACTGTATGGCTGTATGTACGTGCTTGCTTTGTGTCTGTGTGTGTGAATAAAGTGCTGTTTTCCCGTTCCGAGGTCGGCAAAGTGAGTACTGGTGTACTGGGCCCGGTGTATGCCCGTTTAGAATAGGTGTACCATATCCATGTGTCGTAAGAGACGACCAGGGTTGCGTAAAGCGAAACAGGAACTGTTTTCCCGTTTCGCTTCATCTTTTCCTTGTATTGAATCTCCATCTTGCATCACATAAGGGATTGATAGTGGGTTTAAAACACCCGGTAATTTATCGGAAACGTGAAGGCTGACGATAACTCCGCTCGGTTATCCCTGTAATACGGAACGAACCGCTTAAGCAGTTCGTGTCCGGAGTCGGCCTGTGGCGTGGTACGATCGCCCGGTCGACCACTCGCGCAGGTACTTAGGTCGGTCGAATTTGGCGAGCAACCCTATCCTGCGCGGGTAGGCAATTGGCACGATCGTGGTGAGGTTAAACCCCCACCCGTGACTGGCTCCGGGCGGTAGTTCCTGGAGGGTCACGACTGAATTGTCCGTCCGGTGGGCGACGTGTCGGGATTCGAGTTACGTGGCCGATCGCACACCGGCGGGCGCGAATTCGCAACACAAGTAACTCTGTCGTTCTGTCAGACTAGTCATTTGGTTCTTCGTCACCTCCCTCACCAAGGTCCTTCTTGCAGAGTTGCTCAATTTGGTTGGACGTCCAGCTCTAGGTGTCTGTGTCATTCCATATTATTTAGATTCCCTAATGATGGAGCTCACTGTGCTCTTTGGAATTTTCAACACGAGAAATTTTTATATTCTTCCTCAGATCTAGACCTCCTCACAATTCTATCTCTGAGTTCTGCAGACAGTTCCTTGAACTTCATGGTAAAGTTTATGCTCTGACATGCACTGCCAACTGTGGGACCTTATACAGAAAGGTGTGTTTCTTTCAAAATCATGTCCAATCAATTCACTGGCCACAGTTCGCCTCCAATCAAGTTGTCGAGGCGTCTCAAGGATGATCAATGGACATTGGATGCACCTGAGCTTAATTTGTAGTGTTGTAGCAAAGGGGTTGAATACTTATTGATGCAAGACATTTCAGCTTTTCATTTTTTTTAATTAATTTGCAAAAATTTCGAAAAACACATTTTCACATTGACATTATGGGGTATTTTGTGGAGATCGGTGACAAAACATGTAAATTTAATCAATTTTAATTTCAGGATGTAACACAAAAAAATGTGACAAAAGTCGAGGAGTGTGAATACTTTCTGAAGGCACTGTATATATCGCCTCCCCTCTGTACTACTTTCAATCTTTTACTCAATCCACCATCGGTCTGTTCCAACAATCCACCTCCACTTTTTTCAATCCTCCAATAATCCACTTCACCAAACCTCAACTCAATAACCCCTCTTTCATCCCATCGATCTTTCTTTCAACCCTGTATGTTTATTCTCATCCTTCTGGGCGTCTATCTTCCTCACCACTCAAATTCACTCATTATTTTATTAGTCCCAATTAAGCATCTGTTCATTCGACATTCCCTCTCTTATTATTCACCATACAGTGGAATCTGGATAATAAGCATATGTGCCTATTTTTAGATTTAGTGAAGGACATATGCACTTATATTCAAAAAGCCTGACATGTGTGCTTATAATGGTAAATGTTCTTCAGATTATGCCTGGTGTTGGCTTAATGGTTCGGGTGGTGGGCTTTGGATCCTAGGGTCCTGAGTTCAAATCCCGCTCGGCTGTTGAATTAATACCAGGTGGGGTTAACTCGACCTGTCATCCTTCCGAAGTCGTCAAAATGAGTGCCAGCATGCTGGTATACTCTACCGGAGTGGCGACACATCCAGGATTGTGCCAAATAGCCAAGGAGACTGCTTAAGCAGCACCAACGCTCTGCAAAGAGTATGGTCCCAATCTTGCCTCCTTCAGATTGGCTGCATAGATGTCAGTATTTACATCATTAAAATTTTAATTGTCTATACCTCGGAAACAAATTCTCAATACACTTTCTTTCATTCCTCGAGCATGTATCTGTTTAAACTCCATAACAAGTTCGTTTCCATGTCCAGGTAAAAGGTCAGTCTGCCACTCCCTGTCTTCTTTGAACCTTTCACACTTTGAACAAAAATTTCCTCATTCTTCCCCAAACACATCAAAGTCCTTCTGTTAGGTCTGACTTTATTACACGTCTGGTTCTGGTTCTTACAAGAGTTGTAAAACGCGATAATCTCAATCTTTTCACCATTGTATGATGGACGCTTCACTGCAGTGTCCATTTTGTTTGTGATAAAAAACGTTGTTTTGCGACTATCATAAAGGGTAAAAACGTCGTAAACCAATATTTTATAACTCTTGTGGTAAAGCACCCTGTTCTAATTGTTGAGTATTCGTCGTCTTTTCATATTGGGATTTATTGAGGCCTACTCTTCTTCCCGTCAGTGTGCAGGATCTGTTTGTTGTACTTTCTCCTTGTCACCTTCAGTTTTTGTTTGTTTTCCCCCACCATCCCCCGATCACTCCCTCAATTCCTCCCAACTATACACTCTGTTGAATGTCTTAATGTATTTAGAAAAACAAACAAAAACATAAAATAAGAATCTTTTCCCTTCTCAACTTTCCCTCCCGAAACCACGTGACTTCCTCTACGGACTCTTTCTCTTCCTTCTTCTTTGCCTTCCACATTTTCCGATCCCACTTTGATGGTGAAAGTATTCACCACTCATCTTCACAATTTTTTTTCTCCAAACTCTTCCTTTACTCTGCCCCCCCCTCTTCCCAAATTATCAACCCCCCCCCAAAAAAGCGGTCTCTTAAAATACTTCAACTTCCTCTCTCTGCCGTGCTCTTGTTGTTGTTCTTCTTCTTCTTTTTCAAACATCTGAGTAATTTTAAAACTTTCTTTCATCCCATGTCGAAAAATTCCATCTGTTGCAATGCTTCCTTCATTTTCTCAATCCTTATGAACTCCATACATCTTCCAATGTATTTAAATGAATCTTTGACCTGCACGTTTTAAAAGTCCCATTTTGCAATAAGTGTTCATCTTCCATTCATTATTTTTTTCCAACTTCAGTGCAAACTAATCCCACTTCATTAAATATACCTCCTCATAACTCCTACTTTGTTATACCCCCTCTTACTCCTCCCATCTTGCCCCCCATCCTATCTCCTCTCTTTGCTCCTCTCCATTGCCCTCTGCTTTAATAACAGCTGCCCATCTGGTATCCCAAACTGTATGATTTTCAAACAATGCTTGGGCTCTGTTCCTCGCCTATAACGTGGACCAACTTATACCCACTCATCCAAACTCTCTCTTCCTCATATGTGGTGACTTAAATTGTCATCATGTCAGTTGGCTCAGTGTGGGTACCTCTCTCACCTGCCATGGCACTTCAGCAAAGGATTTCTGTGACTCATTGGGACTGACACAATCTGTCAACTTCCCGACCCAGTTCTCAGGAAATGGTACTCCATCTCTTCTGGCTTTGATTTTCAATAATTTCCCAGAAAATGTCTGCTGTTCTTCTGCTCAAATTCGTTCATCTGACCAGATGTTTGATGAAGTGGTCATCACTCTGATCGTTATTAGATAACCACCTCAGTGCCGTCGAGACTGGCATTTCACTCAGGCTGACTGGCAGGAACTTCAAGCAGCCAAAAAACTTCTACACTGGTTTCCCATTTCTACTTTCTCTTTGACATCAACTCATCCTGAGAATACTCTCTCTCATGCACAGATTTATCCCTTCTCATCTTCAGTTGTCCTACACTTCCTCCCGCCCTTGGATCACTGAAGCTTGTGGCGAGGCAGTTGTCCTAAAACAACTTGCTTTCACCTCGTGGAAGGCAAGTCCTCGTGAAGGCAATCTCATTTCCTTCCAGAAAGCAAGGAACAAGTGTGTGTCTTCCCTCAGGACAGCCAGGAAATATCTTTCTAATCTCAAGTGTGAACTATCAAACCAGTCTCCCTCCTCCAAATCCTGGTGACATCTGGTTAAGTCTGTTTCTGGTGTGTGTTCCCCCTCCATCCTTTCCCTTACATGCAATGACTGCAGAGCTGACACTGCACGCGAAAAGGCTGAATGCCTAAACCCTGTGTTTCCTTTTAAATTTTGTGTGCCAAACTCATCGCTTTCTGTACCCAACTTACCCAGTCACACCAAGCTGTGCCTGCACTCTGTGTCCTTTTCTCCTGACAAGGTGGAGAGCTTGCTGTCAAACCTCGACTCAGATTCTGCAACTGGTCCAAATGGCATCAACCCACGTGTCATAAAAACCTGCTCCTCTGCCCTTGCTCACCCTCTCTTTGTTTTATTCACCCTCTGATTTACTCAAGGTCATCTGCCAAATGCTTGGAAATCAGCAAACATTTCTGCTCTGCATAAAATGGTGCAAAAACAGATCCTTGCAAGTACAGATGAATCAGCCTGCTCCCAATAATGAGCAAGGTCAAGGAATCCATCATCGTTTCCAACATCAAATTCTTCCTCTTCTCCAATGGCTTGATTTCCGATCATCAATTTGGATTCAAACCAGATCACTCTACCCTGGATATGCTGCTCCTGCTTTCCCAACAATGGATAGAGGTCCTCGATGCCAAATAGGAGATCAGAGCTATCTCCCGAGACATATCACGTGTTTTCAATATGGTCTGGCACCCAACCTTGCTCACCAAACTCTCTTCCTATGGTATCCAAGGCCATCTCCACTCATGGCTTGCAGACTTCCTCTCTTGTTGCAGTCAATGCCTGGCCCTGAATGGAATTCTCTCATCCTCTCTTCATGTCCAGGCTGGAGTTCCTCAAGGCAGTGTTCTGGGTCTTATACTTTTTCTGGTTTTCGTCAATGAGGTCTCTGACTCTGGAAAATCCTCTTTATCTCTTTGCTGATGTCTCCACCCTCTCCCGTACCATCTGTCATCCCTCAGGTCAGTAATCACCAGCCTCTTCACTCTCTGTAGTTCTGGATAAAATCACAAGCTGGTCCAATACTTGGTTTATGTCTTCAAATAATGACAAATCTCACACTCTCAACGTCTCTCAGAAAGGACCATCTGGAATCCCCCACCCCTCCCCCCCATCTACTTTCTCAACAATCCTCCTGAAGAAGTCCTTTCATTCAAGCTTTTGGGTCTCACTAGCTGCCAAGATCTCTCCTAGGAAAGCAACTGGCCTCCAAAGCCAGTAGCCACCTGGGCATCCTCCATTGTGCAAAGTTCTTCTTTGGCACACTTGAGCTTCTGACCACATACAAAGCTTTCATCTGCAGCCTGATGGAGTCCTGCTTGATGATCCCGGACCTGGGACCACCGCTCACAATTAACGGTGCGGTATGGTGGGTTGTTTTAGAACCTGATGGTCCTGGACCTGGCACCACCGCTCACAATTAACGTTGCGGTATGGTGGGTTGTTTTAGAACCATGAACGCCATCCAGTCAACCACGACTTCCAGTGTCTGTCGTCTAATTATTCCATTTAAATAGAGGTCACGTGGTTACCTGAGCGGGGAGTGTGCCCTCGGCAAAGCACCAATGTTATCTCGATTAGATTTTAATGTGGGCGGCCGAGCGTTTTAACCGCTGGTGCGTGCCGACGATTTTTGGTCAAATCTGTGGTAATTACCTCCCAGTCTATCTCGGTTTGGACAATGCTAGATCAATAGAAGGAAAGGACAAACATGGACAGGTTGGACGTCGACAAATAATTTATTAATAATAAAATAAATAAATAAATAAATAAACTTTTTTATTTTCTGAAGGAAATAGAGAACGAATTTCAAAGCAAAATCAATCAAAATGCCAGGAAAGAGACAAAGAGCAGATGCTTATCGGGGGTTGACTTACTTACAGCTAAACACAGACAAGGATACCCAGCAGATCATTCAGGGGGAGGGAGGGGGGGGAGGAATTGTCTCGCTAACCAGAAAGTCGTCCGTGAAGTGAAAACGCCTGAAAGGTGTGCGTGTGTGTCACGTCTGTTGCCAGCACCCAGCCCCGCCGTGCACCCTCTTGTGGGGCAACCTTGAACGCCAGTCGAAGTCCGGAGGGCACCGAGATCGTCCGTAGCGGGTTTAGACCCTGGTGTTGTTGGTGACCGACCTGTGCCTCACTTGTTGGCGGCACTGCTCACACCCACACGCGCACCACACACTCGCTTGCCGAAGCACTGGGAAGGACGACTTGTCTTGTTGGCGCTGGTCAGACACCCAGACGCGCACCACACGCTCACTTGCCCAAGCACTGGGAAGGACGAATTGTTTCGTCGGCGCTGGTCAGACACCCACTTCTTGCTCACTTCTCTCGCACCTTTACTTTTTCTCCTCACGCTTTTCTCTTCACACTTTGTCTCTCCTCACGCTTTTCTCTCTTCACGCTTTTTCTCTTCACACATTTTCTCTCCTCACACTTTTCTCTGTTCACCCTTTTTCCCTTCACACTTTTTCTCTTCACTTTTTTTTATTCTCACGCTTGTCTCCTCACGCTTTTCTCTTCAGAACGTACCTCTCGCTCGTTTTTATATCTCCGGGCCATCTCCGCGTGGTGCCACCCCAAGCTTACCTCACCCCACTGGTGCACAGTTACCATGACGATCCGTGTGCTCTCAAAAAGGCGGGCGTCGGAGCTCATAAAAGATTGCCGCTGAGGAAGAATGGGGGGCAGGCTTCAGAGCTCGTGAAAGAAATGTGTGTAAACGTGTCTGTCATAAAGAAAAAAGCTTCCCATAACAAAGAGGATCTATCCTTTACCCTTCTCAACGCATCACATTTAAGATCCCATTAGACATGGGGATGGCGCTAATCTGAACATGCATGTAAGGAAATAACTGTCTGAGGACCTGGATGTGTGGATGCATTCATCAGACCGGATTCTGGAATCCGTAACTATATTATATATATATATATATATATATATATATATATATATATATATATATATATATATATATATATATATATATATATATATATATATATATATATATATATATATATATATATATATATATACACATACATATATATATATATATATATATATATATATATATATATATATATATATATACATATATATATATATATATATATATATATATATATATATATATATATATATATATATATATATATATACATATGTCTACTGTCTACCATCTACTCAAAATCTACCATTTCATTGGAATAATAGCCGTCAACCCTTATGCTACAGCAGCATTAAGAGTTCTGACTAATCGGGGCATCTGCCATACAGTATATCCACTCAACTTTGGCATTTATTGCACAGTTTCGGAAGATTTTTTGCAGGTGGGAAATCAGATATTATAGTTAAAATAGCTACTTCCAGCTTCTCATTTCAGTTTGTGAAAGACACAGAAATGGCCACTGCAAACAAGCCGCATTAGTTGCCATGCTGCAACCCACAGTATCATTCAGCCAACCTTTTATATCGATAGCGAGCACATCACTTGGCAATCCATCCATCCATGTATTGTCTATGCTGAGACTCAAACCTAAACAATGCATCGAAGTTTGAAAGTCAAAAAAATAGCTTGCAGTTACATTCACCTATAGCGTGTGACGAGAACACAGAAGAACATTCCAACTCAAGCTGGGAAAACAAAATTTAGGCCATTATATTTCATCAATCCTCTCATTATTATTTCGTATACAGCCTGTGGCTGCTGGTTGCATCATTGCTGGGAGCACAGCTGTGCAGCTGATGCAGCGAAACTTCTCCCTATTCCCAGTAAGCTGGAACTCATTTTGCTGATCTCAGAAGGATGGCAGGTTGAGTAAAACCACCTGGTGTTATTTAATGGTTTGACAGGGGCTAAAATTGAAGACCTCAATACCCTAAGATCTTGAGTTAGCCACCTTAACCATTAGGCCAACACCAGGCTTCATCCTCTATTAATGTTGTGCACAGTGCATTAAAAAAAATATCCCAGGCGTGATCCAATTGTGTTTCGAATCAGATACATGATTTAATTTTGTACTGCAATGTCAAACAAACAATGTTTATCCCATTACATCTACGACAATATCAAACAACAATGGATACAGCTTTTCCTCATGTAAGACACTTTCAAATCTCAGCAGTTCTGATAAACACCTTCAGACACCAATATCTTAATGCCATGGGCATTCATCTGTAATTGGGTTCATAACATGAAAATAACCATAAGATATTATTATTCATTCACAGTATTTTTTAATAGTATATCCACACAACCAAGACTATCTTTCTGAGCAGTTCCAAAGCAAATGTTTCCATACATTAAACAAAAACCAAAAATGCGATGGGACAATAAAACACACATGTGGTACTCTTGTTTCAGTCTAATGCTGCCATCTGCTGTATTTATGTTTATATTACATCATAGCAACGTGTGTGTGGTTGAAAGTGGGAGAGATGGGAACTTATTGAGAACTAAGGAATAACAGGCACTCTACAATTTTAATATTCATGCAAGATGTATCAGGAAGTGAAAGGAAAGAGATTATTCAATGGCTAAACAACTATCTCTAAACTACCATACAATAACTCTTCTCGCCATTTTTTGTGCATACAAAGGTAGCACAACTACCAGCATCAACTTCCAGTGGAAAATTTATTGTGGGTGATTCAACTGTTTCGAGTCAGTCAGTTATGTATGCTTTGATTTGTTACTCCAAAGAAAAGGTATAGCTTCCCGAATACTCCAGGCGATCTCCAAAATAACAGTTGAAAAAAATAAAATGATCCCTCAGGAAGATATGACAAAAAATTCTTTATAATGTGTGGGGTCTTCAAAAATTCTACAAAAGAGATACTCTCTCGAGACCAGAACATGCCAAAGTGTTCTTTACTTTTTCATTTAATAAGTTTATTTAATTAAATTCTCAGCAATTAATATTTAAGTTTATATAATTGATTAATTGATTGTTTTTTTCTTACAAATCCCACTTACTTCTCTTTTGAAATGAGCTAAAGATAATGTTGGTGGGTCTTGGACTATTGCTCGTATAATATTTTGAACGCCTCTCGTATATTAATGATTCAGATTGGTAATTGAGCAACCTCCATCCTACGGCTGACCCTCCTGTACGTAATGTGAACCGCCCACCAACCCCACCCTTTCTAGTGAGTATAGATAAAATAGACGTTATTTAAATGCTAGCTTACACTTTAAGGTGTATTTTTAGGCCCAAGTCAGACATTCGTTGCATCACTTTTTGTTGCTAGAATATGGTTTGTGTTCCGATAATTTCATGATGATTATTATGTATCTGAAAACCCACTCCGTGGGAGTACCTCCTGTGCAGCTTCCCTTCGCAGGGCAGCTCACCGGATGACGGGATTGGGGCAAAGCCTTCGGGACCCCCAATCTTTGATAGGAGGGAAACCACGGGGTAACATCCCTGGGTCAGATTGCGGGAGAGTGTGTCGGAGTGGTGCTAAGGTGTCGTCCACCAGACGGCGGTCTCCTTGGGTTAACCTGAGGCGGTCCCTTCGGGTGGGTGCCTGGAATGTCCTATCCCTAAGAGAGGATGATCACCTGTCTCTGTTATCATCTGAGCTCAAGCGTTTGGACATCGGGATTGCAGCTCTCTCTGAGGTTCGGAGACTGGATTGCGGCGAGATAATGGTGGGTGGTTACACCTACTATTGGTCTGGTCGCTCTGATGGTTACCATACCCAAGGAGTTGCTGTAGCTGTGTCCAATAAGCTGACCCCAATGATAATTGAGGTAACACCGGTCAACGAGCGTATTATGAGATTAAGGATTCGTCACTCCTTAGGTGTCATTTCCCTGGTCTCTGTTTATGCTCCGACTGAGGTGAGTGATCTCACCGTGAAGGATGCATTCTACGCCACACTCGAGTCTGTGGTTGATCAGTGCCCCAGACGAGATACACTTCTAGTCTTGGGGGATTTCAATGCATCGACTGGAACTGATAGGGATGGTTATGAGGTGTGTGTTGGTCCCCATGGGTCAGGAACTATGAACCAGAATGGCACTAAGTTCCTTGACTTTGCAAGAAGTCATGGACTTAGGGTGGCTGGTTCATGGTTTCATCGCCCACAAGCTCATCGCTGGACTTGGTATTCCAACGCTGGCGGTGTGGCAAAGGAGATTGACCATGTCCTCATTGACGGTCATTGGAGGATGATCCAGAACTGCAGGGTCTACCGGAGTGCTCAGTTCCTCAATACTGACCACAGGCTTGTTGTAGCAACTCTAAAGCTGCACCTTAAATCCTGGAGAATGGTACCATCCCAGCCGAGGCTGGATGTTGCCAAGCTCAGGGATGAGAGAGTAGCTGAGGAGTTTGCGAACAGGCTGAGTGGACACTTGGGGGTCTGGGTACTTTGGGGGTCCTGAAGAGTTGTGGAGCGCCTTCAAGACCACCGTCCTTGATGTTGCCGGTGGATGCCTTGGAGCTCACCGCAGGGCAAAGAAGAATTTTGTCTCTCAAGGGACACTGGATACCATTGACCAGAGTCGCAGGGCCAGGCTGAATGGCAGAGCTGAGCTGTTCAGGGAGCTGAGGCGTAAAACTGTACGTGCACTGAGGGTGGACAAGGAGGCCTATGTGCGAGGAATCTGTGAGGGGGTAGAGCATCACCTGTGGACAGGTGATTCTCGTCCCGCTTACAGGGGAATTCACGCATTACGTTCATCCAAGCCCATCCCTCGGAGCACTACAGTTCGAGCAGAGAGTGGTAGGCTCTTGACAGAGGAGTCTGAAGTGAAGGCCCGCTAGGCTGGTTACTTTGAGCGGTTGTACCAGGCTGATCCCCCAACTGTCGAGTTGGACGTCAAGGGTGTTACAATCCCTGTTGCTGACCCTCGAATCAACTGTGGTCCACCTACGCTTGTGGAAACACGGGCTGCGGTGAACCAGTTGAAACGGGGCAAAGCTCCAGGGATCTGTGGCATCCATGCCGAACTTCTCAAGGCTGGTGGAAATGCTGCACTCGTGTCGTTGCATGCAGTTTTGTGCTCTGCCTGGAACACAGGCATCATCCCAACTGACTGGAAGAGGGGCCTTGTTGTCCCTCTCTGGAAAGGGAAGGGTGATCGCCAAGACTGCAACAACTACCGAGGGGTGACGCTGCTCTCAGTGCCGGGCAAGGTCTTTGCTCGGATAATTCTCGATAGGGTTCGCCACCATCTGCTTGAGCACCAGCGTCCAGAGCAGTCAGGCTTTACACCAAAGAGGTCAACGATTGACCGTATCCTTGCACTTCGTGTCCTCACCGAACGCAGACGAGAGTTTCGGCAGGGGCTGCTTGCAGCCTATGTTGATCTCTGTAAAGCGTTCGATTCAGTGAATCGGGATGTCCTCTGGACGATTCTTGGTCTTCGTGGGGTGCCACCAAAACTGATCGATCTGATGTCTGAACTCTACTCTGGTACTGAGAGTGCTGTGAAGTGTGGTGGTACCATCTCTGACTTATTTCCAGTTGTTACTGGAGTTCGTCAGGGATGTGTACTTGCCCCCACACTTTTCAGCACTTGTATGGACTGGATTCTAGGGAGGATGTCGGAGAGATCAAGTTGCGGTGCGTCATTTGGGAATGTCAAGATCTCGGACCTTGACTTTGCAGATGATGCAGTCATCTTTGCGGAGACTTCAGACATCCTCTTGAGGGCCCTCGAGGTGCTGAATGAGGAGTCGGAGCTGTTGGGATTACGGGTTTCTTGGGTCAAAACTAAGATCCAGGCTTTCGGTGACATCTTGGATGCTGCTGTCCTGTCTGTGTCTGTTTGTGGTGAGGATGTTGAGGTCGTGGAGAGATTCACTTACCTTGGCAGTGATATTCATGTCTCTGCTGGCTGCGAGTCAGAGGTCAATAGACGTCTGGGTCGGGCCTGGGGAGTCATGGATTCACTGGATCATGGGGTGTGGCACTGCCGGTACCTGTGCAGGAGGACGAAATTCCGAGTCTTCAGGTCCTTGGTACTTCCAGTCTTGCTCTATGGGTGCGAGACTTGGACTCTGACCAAGGATCTGAGACGGAGACGTAATTCCTTTGGTACCAGGTCTCTTCGGAGAATCCTTGGCTATCGCTGGTCGGATTTTGTGTCCAACGAGCGGTTGCTGAGAGAGACTCGGATGAGATTTGTTACCTGCATAGTCCGTGAGCGTCAGTTGCGGCTGTATGGACATGTGGCTCGTTTTCCTGACTCTGATCCTGCTCACCAGATTCTCTCAGCGAGGGAGTCTCATGAGTGGAGGAGGCCAGTGGGTCGACCACGTGCCTCATGGTTGCAACAGATTGACAATCATCTCAAGGAGATGGGGATGGGCCTGGCATCTGCCTGGGGGATGGCCAGACGGAGGCCCCTGGAGTACCGGCGGAAAGTGGACGCAGCGACGTGCTGTTCTGGCACATGCTCCCATACCTGACCTATTATGTAAAATCATATGAACTTTTTCCCAGCCAAATTTGCTCTGTTTACCTCTAACGGCTGCCATTCAGTAATTGTATTAAAAAAAAATGCAGTCAGGTCAGATTCGATCTGTGACCTGCTACAGGTACCATGTAAACCTGTACTAACCTGTTCCATGGTCGGGTTGTCGGCGACTAAACCGTCTCCCCCACCAGGTTTTCTGGTGAGGAGGGTGTTTGGATATGGACACCCAGCAGGATTAAAAACAAAACCTGTCAAAGGGCGGAGGAGCTCCTTGTGAGCCAACGGCCATCCATATCTAGTGCCCAACTGTGTCTGCGGGCGTCCTCCTGCAGTTGGGTCACTTCTTATTAGGAGGTTGGTGGCAGGATTTGCAATCCGGCCACCGTAAAACCCTTCATTCCGCAAAACGCAAAAACGCAAAAAAATCTGAAAACCCACTCCGTGGGAGTACCTCCTGTGCAGCTTCCCTTCGCAGGGCAGCTCACCAGATGATGGGATTGGGGCAAAGCCTTCGGGACCCCCAATCTTTGATGATAGGAGGGAAACCACGGGGTATCATCCCTGGGTCAGATTGCGGGAGAGTGTGTCGGAGTGGTGCTGAGGTGTCGTCCACCAGACGGCGGTCTCCTTGGGTTAACCTGAGGCGGTCCCTTCAGGTGGTTGCCTGGAATGTCCTATCCCTAAGAGAGGATGATCACCTGTCTCTGTTATCATCTGAGCTCAAGCGTTTGGACATCGGGATTGCAGCTCTCCCTGAGGTTCGGAGACCGGATTGCGGCGAGATAATGGTGGGTGGTTACACCTACTATTGGTCTGGTCGCTCTGATGGTTACCATACCCAAGGAGTTGCTGTAGCTGTGTCCAATAAGCTGACCCCAATGATAATTGAGGTAACACCGGTCAACGAGCGTATTATGAGATTAAGGATTCATCACTCCTTAGGTGTCATTTCCCTGGTCTCTGTTTATGCTCCGACTGAGGCGAGTGATCTCACCGTGAAGGATGCATTCTACGCCACACTCGAGTCTGTGGTTGATCAGTGCCCCAGAAGAGATACACTTCTAGTCTTGGGGGATTTCAATGCATCGACTGGAACTGATAGGGATGGTTATGAGGTGTGTGTTGGTCCCCATGGGTCAGGAACTATGAACCAGAATAGCACTAAGTTCCTTGACTTTGCAAGAAGTCATGGACTTAGGGTGGCTGGTTCATGGTTTCAGCGCCCACAAGCTCATCGCTGGACTTGGTATTCCAACGCTGGCGGTGTGGCAAAGGAGATTGACCATGTCCTCATTGACGGTCATTAGAGGATGATCCAGAACTGCAGGGTCCACCGGAGTGCTCAGTTCCTCAATACTGACCACAGGCTTGTTGTAGCAACTCTAAAGCTGCACCTTAAATTCTGGAGAATGGTACCATCCCAGCCTAGGCTGGATGTTGCCAAGCTCAGGGATGAGAGAGTAGCTGAGGAGTTTGCGAACAGGATGAGTGGACACTTGGGGGGTCTGGGTGCTTTGGGGGGTCCTGAAGAGTTGTGGAGCGCCTTCAAGACCACCGTCCTTGATGTTGCCGGTGGATGCCTTGGAGCTCACCGCAGGGCAAAGAAGAATTTTGTCTCTCAAGGGACACTGGATACCATTGACCAGAGTCACAGGGCCAGGCTGAATGGCAGAGCTGAGCTGTTCAGGTAGCTGAGGCGTAAAACTGTACGTGCACTGAGGGTGGACAAGGAGGCCTATGTGCGAGGAATCTGTGAGGGGGTAGAGCATCACCTGTGGACAGGTGATTCTCGTCCCGCTTACAGGGGAATTTGCGCATTACGTTCATCCAAGCCCATCCCTCGGAGCACTGCAGTTCGAGCAGAGAGTGGTCGGCTCTTGACAGAGGAGTCTGAAGTGAAGGCCCGCTGGGCTCGTTACTTTGAGCGGTTGTACCAGGCTGATCCCCCAGCTGTCGAGTTGGACGTCAAGGGTGTTACAATCCCTGTTGCTGACCCTCGAATCAACTGTGGTCCACCTACGCTTGTGGAAACACGGGCTGCGGCGAACCAGTTGAAACGGGGCAAAGCTCTAGGGATCTGTGGCATCCATGCCGAACTTCTCAAGGCTGGTGGAAATGCTGCACTCGTGTCGTTGCATGCAGTTTTGTGCTCTGCCTGGAACACAGGCATCATCCCAACTGACTGGAAGAGGGGCCTTATTGTCCCTCTCTGGAAAGGGTAGGGTGATCGCCAAGACTGCAACAACTACCGAGGGGTGACGCTGCTCTCAGTGCCGGGCAAGGTCTTTGCTCGGATAATTCTTGATAGGGTTCACCAACATCTGCTTGAGCACCAGCGTCCAGAGCAGTCAGGCTTTACACCAAAGAGGTCAACGATTGACCGTATCCTTGCACTTCGTGTCCTCACCGAACGCAGCCGAGAGTTTCGGCAGGGGCTGCTTGCAGCCTATGTTGATCTCTGTAAAGCATTCGATTCAGTGAATCGGGATGTCCTCTGGACGATTCTTGGTCTTCGTGGGGTGCCACCAAAACTGATCGATCTGATGTCTGAACTCTACTCTGGTACTGAGAGTGCTGTGAAGTGTGGTGGTACCATCTCTGACTCATTTCCAGTTGTTACTGGAGTTCGTCAGGGATGTGTACTTGCCCCCACACCTTTCAGCACTTGTATGGACTGGATTTTCGGGAGGATGTCGGAGAGATCAAGTTGCGGTGCATCATTTGGGAATGTCAAGATCTCGGACCTTGATTTTGCAGATGATGCAGTCATCTTTGCGGAGACTTTAGACATCCTCTTGGGGGCCCTTGAGGTGCTCAATGAGGAGTCGGAGCCATTGGGATTACGGGTTTCTTGGGTCAAAACTAAGATCCAGGCTTTTGGTGACATATTGGATGCTGCTGTCCTGTCTGTGTCTGTTTGTGGTGAGGATGTTGAGGTCGTGGAGAGATTCACTTACCTTGGCAGTGATATTCATGTCTCTGCTGGCTGCGAGTCAGAGGTCAATAGACGTCTGGGTCGGGCCTGGGGAGTCATGGATTCACTGGATCATGGGGTGTGGCGCTGCCGGTACCTGTGCGGGAGGACGAAAGTCCGAGTCTTCAGGTCCTTGGTACTTCCAGTCTTGCTCTATGGGTGCGAGACTTGGACTCTGACCAAGGATCTGAGACAGAGACTTAATTCCTTTGGTACCAGGTCTCTTCGGAGAATCCTTGGCTATTGCTGGTCGGATTGTGTGTCCAACGAGCGGTTGCTGAGAGAGACTCGGATGAGATTTGTTACCTGCATAGTCCGTGAGCGTCAGTTGCGGCTGTATGGACATGTGGCTCGTTTTCCTGACTCTGATCCTGCTCACCAGATTCTCTCAGCGAGGGAGTCTTATGAGTGGAGGAGGCCAGTGGGTCGACCACGTGCCTCATGATTGCAACAGGTTGACAATCATCTCAAGGAGATGGGGATGGGCCTGGCATCTGCCTGGGGGATGGCCAGACGAAGGCCCCTGGAGTACCGGCGGAAAGTGGACGCAGCGACGTGCTGTTCTGGCACATGCTCCCATACCTGACCTATTATGTAAAATCATATGAACTTTTTCCCAGCCAAATTTGCTCTGTTTACCTCTAACGGCTGCCATTCAGTAATTGTATTAAAAAAAAATGCAGTCAGGTCAGGTTCGATCTGTGACCTGCTACAGGTACCATGTAAACCTGTACTAACCTGTTCCATGGTCGGGTTGTCGGCGACTAAACCGTCTCCCCCACCAGGTTTTCTGGTGAGGAGGGTGTTTGGATATGGACACCCAGCATGATTAAAAACAAAACCTGTCAAAGGGCGGAGGAGCTCCTTGTGAGCCAACGGCCATCCATATCTAGTGCCCAACTGTGTCTGCGGGCGTCCTCCTGCAGTTGGGTCACTTCTTATTAGGGGGTTGGTGGCAGGATTTGCACTCCGGCCAACGTAAAATCCTTCATTCCGCAAAACGCAAAAACGCAAAAAAATCTGAAAACCCACTCCGTGGGAGTACCTCCTGTGCAGCTTCCCTTCGCAGGGCAGCTCACTGGATGATGGGATTGGGGCAAAGCCTTCGGGACCCCCAATCTTTGATGATAGGAGGGAAACCACGGGGTAAAATCCCTGGGTCAGATTGCGGGAGAGTGTGTCGGATTGGTGCTGAGGTGTCGTCCACCAGACGGCGGTCTCCTTGGGTTAACCTGAGGCGGTCCCTTCGGCTGGTTGCTTGGAATGTCCTATCCCTAAGAGAGGATGATCACCTGTCTCTGTTATCATCTGAGCTCAAGCGTTTGGACATCGGGATTGCAGCTCTCCCTGAGGTTCGGAGACTGGATTGCGGCGAGATAATGGTGGGTGGTTACACCTACTATTGGTCTGGTCGCTCTGATGGTTACCATACCCAAGGAGTTGCTGTAGCTGTGTCCAATAAGCTGACCCCAATGATAATTGAGGTAACACCGGTCAACGAGCGTATTATGAGATTAAGGATTCATCACTCCTTCGGTGTCATTTCCCTGGTCTCTGTTTATGCTCCGACTGAGGCGAGTGATCTCACCGTGAAGGATGCATTCTACGCCACACTCGAGTCTGTGGTTGATCAGTGCCCCAGACGAGATACACTTCTAGTCTTGGGGGATTTCAATGCATCGACTGGAACTGATAGGGATGGTTATGAGGTGTGTGTTGGTCCCCATGGGTCAGGAACTATGAACCAGAATAGCACTAAGTTCCTTGACTTTGCAAGAAGTCATGGACTTAGGGTGGCTGGTTCATGGTTTCAGCGCCCACAAGCTCATCGCTGGACTTGGTATTCCAACGCTGGCGGTGTGGCAAAGGAGATTGACCATGTCCTCATTGACGTCGTTGGAGGATGATCCAGAACTGCAGGGTCCACCGGAGTGCTCAGTTCCTCAATACTGACCACAGGCTTGTTGTAGCAACTCTAAAGCTGCACCTTAAATCCTGGAGAATGGTACCATCCCAGCCGAGGCTGGATGTTGCCAAGCTCAGGGATGAGAGAGTAGCTGAGGAGTTTGCGAACAGGCTGAGTGGACACTTGGGGGGTCTGGGTGCTTTGGGGGGTCCTGAAGAGTTGTGGAGCGCCTTCAAGACCACCGTCCTTGATGTTGCCAGTGGATGCCTTGGAGCTCACCGCAGGGCAAAGAAGAATTTTGTCTCTCAAGGGACACTGGATACCATTGACCAGAGTCGCAGGGCCAGGCTGAATGGCAGAGCTGAGCTGTTCAGGTAGCTGAGGCGTAAAACTGTACGTGCACTGAGGGTGGACAAGGAGGCCTATGTGCGAGGAATCTGTGAGGGGGTAGAGCATCACCTGTGGACAGGTGATTCTCGTCCCGCTTACAGGGGAATTCGCGCATTACGTTCATCCAAGCCCATCCCTCGGTGTACTGCAGTTCGAGCAGAGAGTGGTCGGCTCTTGACAGAGGAGTCTGAAGTGAAGGCCCGCTGGGCTAGTTACTTTGAGCGGTTGTACCAGGCTGATCCCCCAGCTGTCGAGTTGGACGTCAAGGGTGTTACAATCCCTGTTGCTGACCCTCAAATCAACTGTGGTCCACCTTCGCTTGTGGAAACACGGGCTGCGGTGAACCAGTTGAAACGGGGAAAAGCTCCAGGGATCTATGACATCCATGCCGAACTTCTCAAGGCTGGTGGAAAAGCTGCACTCGTGCCGTTGCATGCAGTTTTGTGCTCTGCCTGGAACACAGGCATCATCCCAACTGACTGGAAGAGGGGCCTTGTTGTCCCTCTCTGGAAAGGGAAGGGTGATCACCAAGACTGCAACAACTACCGAGGGGTGACGCTGCTCTCAGTGCCGTGCAAGGTCTTTGCTCGGATAATTCTTGATAGGGTTCACCACCATCTGCTTGAGCACCAGCGTCCAGAGCAGTCAGGCTTTACACCAAAGAGGTCAACGATTGACCGTATCCTTGCACTCCGTGTCCTCACCGAACGCAGACGAGAGTTTCGGCAGGGGCTGCTTGCAGCCTATGTTGATCTCTGTAAAGCGTTCGATTCAGTGAATCGGGATGTCATCTGGAGGATTCTTGGTCTTCGTGGGGTGCCACCAAAACTGATCGATCTGATGTCTGAACTCTACTCTGGTACTGAGAGTGCTGTGAAGTGTGGTGGTGCCATCTCTGACTTATTTCCAGTTGTTACTGGAGTTCGTCAGGGATGTGTACTTGCCCCCACACCTTTCAGCACTTGTATGGACTGGATTTTCGGGAGGATGTCGGAGAGATCAAGTTGCGGTGCATCATTTGGGAATGTCAAGATCTCGGACCTTGATTTTGCAGATGATGCAGTCATCTTTGCGGAGACTTTAGACATCCTCTTGGGGGCCCTTGAGGTGCTCAATGAGGAGTCGGAGCCGTTGGGATTACGGGTTTCTTGGGTCAAAACTAAGATCCAGGCTTTTGGTGACATATTGGATGCTGCTGTCCTGTCTGTGTCTGTTTGTGGTGAGGATGTTGAGGTCGTGGAGAGATTCACTTACCTTGGCAGTGATATTCATGTCTCTGCTGGCTGCGAGTCAGAGGTCAATAGACGTCTGGGTCGGGCCTGGGGAGTCATGGATTCACTGGATCATGGGGTGTGGCGCTGCCGGTACCTGTGCGGGAGGACGAAAGTCCGAGTCTTCAGGTCCTTGGTACTTCCAGTCTTGCTCTATGGGTGCGAGACTTGGACTCTGACCAAGGATCTGAGACGGAGACTTAATTCCTTTGGTACCAGGTCTCTTCAGAGAATCCTTGGCTATCGCTGGTCGGATTTTGTGTCCAACGAGCGGTTGCTGAGAGAGACTCGGATGAGATTTGTTACCTGCATAGTCCGTGAGCGTCAGTTGCGGCTGTATGGACATATGGCTCGTTTTCCTGATGCTGATCCTGCTCACCAGATTCTCTCAGCGAGGGAGTCTCATGAGTGGAGGAGGCCAGTGGGTCGACCACGTGCCTCATGGTTGCAACAGGTTGACCATCATCTCAAGGAGATGGGGATGGGCCTGGCATCTGCCTGGGGGATGGCCAGACGGAGGCCCCTGGAGTACCAGCGGAAAGTGGACGCAGCGACGCGCTGTTCTGGCACATGCTCCCATACCTGAGCTGATTAAAAAAAAGGGAAACAAGAAAGCATCTGAAAATGCAAAGCCCATCTGCATCTGCTTTGAATTCAGACTTCTTCATCTTCTTCTGTATGCCAAATATGACAAACAGCTAAAAAATTTTTTTTATGATTTTAGTCCACCTTGACTTTTGCCGTTTTCATCTAAAAAAAAAAAATCAGCTTCTAGCTTTTGATTGGTGAACCAATTCAGTGACCCAATATGCTAATTCTTAAAATTTCAGGTCAATTTGATGGAATTGACGATTTCATGTGACACTGACCTTTGACCTTTTAACCAAATTATTAATTTGTCTTTTGCATATTCTCATAATGAAGTTTTGTTGAAAATTTGATGATAAAGCTCCAATGGTAAATTCCAATTGCAGGTGAATGAGTTGAAAATTGATGATTTTTAGCTGATGCTGACCTTTGACCTTTGAACTTTTAACAAATGTATTAATTTGTCTTCTCTATAGTCTCAGAATAAAGCTTTGTTGGAAATTTGTGAACAACAGCTGAAATGGTAAAAAAAAAAAGTTACGGCCCAGGCAGACACTCAGACAGACACACAGACACACAAAAGTGATTGTAAAACTCCATCTTCCGCTGCGTGGGGGACGGGCTAATAATCAACAATGGACATCTTTATGTAAATATTGTGAGTGAAACAACAAATGGATAAAAATCATAACTTTTTTAAAATATTGATATTAAGCTCATCCTTTATGCTCTGGAGAATCATGTGGAGAGAGAAACAAACAAGAAAACAAGTAGAAGTACATTTAAAGCACACCATCCACATGTCAAATAAATAAATAACAAATCCTCCAGCACACGACATTGCCGAGGCACCTTCGGCGCCTGTCAATGCCACCTTGCAGCACATGGAGAGAGAACTGGGAGGGAGCGGTGCACTTTGGAGATGAATATGTACAAATGATGCTTAGTTTCTGTGTACAAATGTACTTCTGAGGTGAATGTGTACAAATGCTACTTACTCACCGTGCAGCATGTGGAGATGTAATTGTGAAGGAGCGGTGGACAATAATTGATTCATTAATTGATTGATTGCATCATTAAAATAAATAAATAATAATCGTAAAATAATTAATTTCATAATCAATTGGCTTTTAGCATATCAAAACCACTACTGTTTCATCCGAATCTGTAACTTTTTGAAAATTATGTAATTAATCGAAAAATTTAATAAATAATTGATTAATCAATAAATCAAAAATATCCTTTGCAGCCAAATCACTTGGTCACCGTCTTGCCATAATATCAGCTTCCGAGCTCAAAAGGTACCTGAGATATTGCCCAGATGAGAAAGAAAATAAATAAGTAATTCATAAATCGATAAAAATTAATTGATTTATCATAAAATAAAATGTGTTTTTGCCAAAGCACATCTTCAGTTTTGTCCCCAAATTTCAGCTTCCGAGCTTGAAGGATGGCTGAGATATCGTCCAGACAAACAAGAAAGAAAAGAAAAAAAAAGGAGTAAAAACTGAGTACTCCCGACGATGACATCATGCATTGCCGGGATATGGAATTGGGAAGGAGCGCTGTACAAAAGTTATTGTTGATTAAAATAAAAATACCCAATGTTCTCTGGGTTTGATATAGCACATTTATGAGCTAAAGCAGCGCCTTATGCCCAATTTAATGTCATCGCATCAAACATCACCCAAGGTTATAAGAAAGAAATCACTGGAGTTATAAAGTGCCAATAAACACGTTTTCCAACGAAATATGTTTGTGGGGTAGATGGAGGAATTTCATGGGAAAGAAAGGATCGTATGGAGTTGCTTGGCCCATGGATGTGTCAGAGATATATCGATGGAAACTAATTAGGGAAACTGTGAGCTTAAGTGTTACTCATGACCACAGCAGGGGGGGGGGGGCGGTGGTGCAATGTTAATTACGTAGGGATTAAGGATAATTTCTCCCAGTATGTAATCGCCCCCTGTGACTTTTCCTTCTGTTTTTGAATTGCAAACCAGCAATGATAGAATTACGTTTTTGTGACGGCAATGGCCATTACAACCGAGCTGCATGACCAAGTAGGAAGAAGCCCGCCTCCAAGGGTGACGGCAGGTGAAGTCACACCCCTGAGGCCGATTGATGGGTGCAACGTGAGCAGGAAGAAGAAGTAGAGCACGTAGGAGGCAGGCAATCAGAGAGGATGGGGAAGCAGCTCATAGCGAGGAGCGAATGCACACGTGGAGGTTGTTGTGAGGGAGGCGATCAGAGAAACCAGAGCGCGTCTCGGCAAGAGCGGTCGAAGAAGCGACACCGTGGTTCGGCAGCCCTGACGTCGAATATTGCCTCACGAATTGCTCGGCGCCATTTTAGGGGTGTGGTTACCTGCACGCTGATGACGCAATTCAATCGTCAAGTCCTCAAAGATCGCCTGGACTCAGCTAAGTGAAGGACCGAAAAGGGATTTCTTTATTTTCTTTATATGACCCCTTGTCTGTGTGTGCGCGTCTGAGTGCGGAGGCACCTCAAATAGGAATTTAGGCTATTGATTACCTCCTATTTTTCTTTCATTATTAGAAATTGAATTATTGTCATTGTACATATTTTATTACTGTCATTAAATTATCCATTCAATTTAATTTAATTTGCTTGTGTCCATGTATCTGTTGTGGGTTCGAGAGTAAAACCTCTGTGCTGTGCTACTTCCCTGGTGAAGTGGCTAGCATTTCTTTCCCGTATGGCATTAATCTCTGGGAGTCTGGGCTGAGAGCCTCCAAGGGAGAACTGCTTGGTAATCCATCGAGGTAGGGGCTAACCCTCTGGACACAATATATAATACAAGGTGATTGTAAAGTCCTAGTGCAACGTTATACTTCAATAACTTTGGATGTACCCATGATTGAAGCAAACTGTAAATGGCTTGTGAAAGCATAATCCACAGGTTGTTTATGTTATGTTAATGTTTAAGTCAAATCGACAAAATAGGCGCATTTCGGCGACAGAAAAAACTCAGGAAGTCTGGCAACATGAAAGAGACTCAACAATGGCACTTTCTTTGAGGACAAAACAGCAGTCACTGGTGAACTTTACTTTGAGATGTTGCAGAATACTTTTGGCCCTGATCTACGATGATTAAATCATTCAGATAACACTTTCTTCAAGCAATACTGTGCTCCTTGCCACTATGTTTCTAATGTGTGACAGTTCATGAATAATGTCTTCTCAGACAAATGGATTGGTAGACTTGGACCAATTGCTGGGCCACCTCATTCACCTGACATGTCCCCATTGGACAAATTTTTATGAGGGCTCTGCTAAAGCTGTTGTTTAATTTAAAAAATACATTATTTTTGAATCAATCCAGTGCAAGGATAACAAATGCAATTCATGAAATCACTCAGCAGCAACTGGAGAATGTGTTTCAACAAGTTGGAAAATCGAGTAAGCCTGGTGTTGACTTAGTGGTTAGTGTGGCTGGCTTGGAATCCTAGGGTCTTGAGTTTGAGCCCCGTTGGCTGCAGAATTAACATCAGGTGGGGTTGACTCAGCCTGTCATCCTTCCGAGGTCAGCAACATGAGCACCAGTGTACTGGTAATAGGGGCACTGCATCAATGGCATAGATGTGTCCCTAACCAATGATGCAACCAGAAGCTACAACGCTGCACACGAGAGTGAGTGTGGAAAATCGAACTGAAAGATATACTGCATTGTGCAAGATGGCAGTTTATTCATTGAAGCCTCAAAATTTGAACTGCACCATATTGTGTAAAAAACATAATGAATTTTACTTTCAAATTCCGTTTACAGTTTGCTTCTATTCAAAATTACTTAAGTTTAATGTTCCATGAGGATTGAAAACACACATACTGGTATTATAATCTACAACCCAGTCTTCTTCTTCGACAGCGTCATTAGCCCACTTCAAGTGGGGTCGCTGACACAGATCCTGCTCCACCACTTGGGTCTGTCGTATACTTATTCATCATCCACACATTTCTTCTTCATGTCTGCTTCCACACAATCACTCCATCTCCTCTTCGGTCTGCCACACCACCTCTTTCGAGTTGGTACTGATCTGTTTCTGAATGACATCCTCAGGCTCCGATCTTTCAATGCCTTCCTCCACTCATCCAATTTCAATTATACCTGTCTCTTATTTTCAGCACACAATACTATGTCATCTGCAAACAGCATGCTCCATGGTGCCTGTGTTCTCACATCAGCTGTCAGAACATCCATCATAATAACAAACAGAAATGAGCTCAATGCAGAGCCTTGATGTACACCAACCATCCATCCATTGGGACCATACTCTGCAGAGCGTTAGTGTTGCCTAAGCAGTCTCCTTGGCTATTTGGTGCAATCCTGGATGTGTCGCCACTCCGACACAGGATACCAGCAAGCTGGCACTCATTTTGCCGACCTCAGAAGGATGACAGGCAGAGTCAACCCCACCTGGAATTAATTCAACAGTCGAGGGGGATTTGAAATCAGGATCCTAGGATCCCAAGCCCACCACCCTAACCATTAAACCAACATCAGGCATGTACACCAACTACTACCATTAAACTATCCGTCACTCCAACACTACTCACTTGTGTAGAGTACCCACCCATTGGACATATCCTGGATCAGCTTCACATGCTTCTCTGGCATGAATCTGAATCAATCTATCTATCTATCTATCTATCTATCTATCTCTCTCTCTCTCTCTCTCTCTCTCTCTCTCTCTCTCTCTCTCTCTCTCTCTCTCTCTCTCTCTCTCTCTCTCTCTCTCTCTCTCTCTCTCTCTCTCTCTCTCTCTAACAGTTCCATATCATAGGACTTTTCCAAATCAATAAACACCAAATAATGTTCAAAGTGCTCCTTCCTGGCGTAAATCCAAATTGCTCTTCTCAAACCATCACTTCCTATCTCAATCTTCCCTCAATAATTATTTCCCAGATCTTAATTGTGTGCAAAATCAGTTTGAGTTCTCCATAGTTATTGCATGCTTGCACATCTCCTTTCTGCTTGTAAATAATGACCAATATACTTTCTCTCCACTCATTCGGCATTCTGCTTGTTCTTAAATGTTCCTGGCCAGCTGTAGCAAGATAACAACACCCTCTTCACCAAACACCATCCACACTTCAACAGGTATTCCATCTGGCCCAACTTTTCTACCACTCTTCGTTCTCACAAATGCTCTCCCGATCTCCTTCTGGATGGTTCTTTTTATCCCTTGGATTGCAGCAGGTTCTACTCTGAATTATTGGGTCCTCCTCATTTAGCAGTTTCTAAAAGTATGATTTTCATGTCTCTTTTTTATCTCTACATTATCTATCAGCACTGTGTTGTCCTCATTTTTGATCAGTATTATCTGGGAGATATCTTTGGATGCACTGTCTCTGGCTTTCGCAATTCTAAAGATATTCTACTGTCCCTCCTCTGTATCAAAATCATTGTACATCCTTCTGCAAGCTTGTGCCTTTGCCTTTGCCATCACGTTCTTTAATTTCGTTTTTTTGCAATCCCATACTCCTCTCGACTTTCTTGGTCATTGACCTCATCCCACTTGTTTTTCGCTTCCTTATTCTCCCAAATCACCTCTTATACTTCCCTATCCCACCACCAGGTCTCCTCATCACATTTTTGCATACCTGTAGTCATACCCAAAACCTCTTTTCCAGCCTTCCTGATTTCGTTTGAAATCTTCTCCCATGCAGAACTCCCTTTTCGTATTTCCTCTGCTCTCATCTTTCTGAAGACTCGTTCAGCAAACACTTCCACCTTATCGTGGTGTTTGTTGCTTACATTGTTTCACTCCGTTGATAACCATATCTAAGACCAACATTCAATGCTGGAGTGTTAGTACATCACCAGATATGACCTTGCAGTCTTTGACCTCTTTGCACTGACACCTTCTGCACAAAATGTAATATATCTGTGAAGCTTTACCCCACTCTAATATGTAATCTGATATTCTTGTGTTTGAAAAAAAAAATGTATTTGCTATTGCCATATTGTATGCAACTGCAAAATCAATGAGAACAAAACTTGGTCGAGCGCATACCTCCACCAGGCTGAACAGTTTGTGTATTGTAGCCCACTGATAGGCTGCATCTGGAGCATCACCAAAATTGAACCAATTCATCCATCATCCAACCTGCCCATCAAGTTTCGTACAAATCCGTCCATAACTTTTTGAGATATCATTCTGTATATCGTTTTGGCCCTGTCTTTCAATGGTGAAGAATCACTAAAACTAAAACGGCACAAGTTTGAGCACATACCTCCGCCAGGCTGAACAGTTTACATTTTGTATCCCACTGATAGGCCAGATCTGGATCCGGACCAAATAAAAATCGAATCACCTTATTGTTGTAGCCGACCCAACTCTTCCAACAAGTTTCGTCCGAATCCATCGACGACATTTGGAAAAATCATGCTATCCAGTACTTATGTAGTTTTTAGCCCGATCTCTCATTGATGAAGAATCACTTAGAAATTAAAAAGTTCTTGTTTCCGGATTTGAATTTTTGCCAAAATCGAATCCATTGGTCCTTGGCACACACCCAACCTGTCCACCAAGTTTTGTTCAAATCAATCCATAACCTTTTGAGATGTATTTCGTTTTTGGCACCATCTCTCAATGGTGAAGAATGACTTTAATAAATTCCAATGTCTGGATCTGGATTTTCACCAAAATCTCATAAATTCGTGCTTGTGACATAATATTTTTCTGCCCATGTGAGAAAATGTGGGCTTTACTGTTTCTGATCGCAATGCTCTTTGCTGTCTACCTTGCATTTCTTCATGCAAGCTTGGTATCATTTGTGAATTTTGAAGTCCTTCGTCCACTCCCCAAATCAACAATATAAATTACAAACAATCTTGGTCCGAGTAATGATCACTGAGATAGCATGACAACTTTCAACTTCTGTCTGACATTCTCTATCTCCCCCCACTCACCTTCACCAACAAACAATTCTTTGCAATTCCTACTAGTTTCATCATTCAAACAAAATAATTCCTTTTCTAAAGACTTTGTCAATATACAGTGTGCAACCAACTATTACAAAGGTACAACTTTCATAGTTTCCTGCTGGCAATTATAAGATCTAATCTTTTTAACGATTTGACACACAATTCTGTCTAATAAGACCACTTGTGGATTTTCTCCACCATGCATGCCAAATTGAATCTCTTTGTGTTACTTTTATCTATTTTTGTCCCCTTTCTCTTCATGCCCCTCTTTACTGTAGCCTAATGCATACATTTTTCTTCTGTTTTGTCTCATTATGATTTTGGGAAAGGAGCCTGTGCCAAACTGCTCATACTAACTGCTGCTATCATATAATTCGCTTACAGGGGGAGCAGGTATTTACTAGTCAATGTTCAATCTTAATTTGTTCATTTCCATTTTTTTATACTCTTTGAATTGTTGGCTCTCCGAAAAACCTTTTCATTTGAAAAGAAAATATATTTTGTTTCTGTTTTGTTTAAAGTGCACATGCATGTCGATGAAAGAACTTTCAGTTCTTTACTGTATGTACATATATATATATATATATATATATATATATATATATATATATATATATATATATATATATATATATATATATCTTCTTCCTCTTTCGGCTTGCTCCCGTTAGGGGTTGCCACAGCGGACCAACCGTCTCCATTTCGCTCTATCCTCCACATCTTCCATTGACACTCCAACCACCCGCATGTCCGCCCTCACCGCATCCATGAACCTCTTTTTTAGCCTTCCTCTTCTCCTCCTGCCTGGCAGCTCCATCTTCAACATCCTTCTCCCGATATACTCCGTTTCCCTCCTGTGCACATGTCCAAACCATCTCAATCTCGCCTCTCATATATATATATATATATATATATATATATATATATATATATATATATATATATATATATATATATATATATATATATATATATATATATGTAACCCTTTCCTCTCATGCTGTCCATTAGGAAGTCATGCATTGGGGTACTTACCATATGACAGAGGCATTAAAAGCTCGACCACTGTCTCTGCATTTTCACGTTTACACTTCTTGTGGGTAAAATAGGTCATCAAACAAAGCTATCAACTACATCTACTAAATCACTTATTACAACAGCCCCAGTTACTTCAACACTCTTATGGGGTCAGCCAGGGGAAAATGTTGGACCAAGTCTTTCACGAACCGATGGCCAGGCCTGACGTTCGATTGAAGGTGGTGGGAATTTGTAATTTGTTCAGGGTGCCGGCGATAATCCACCTATGCTTGGTGAAAGACACTGTGAGATCATTAACATCAACAAGATAATGTTAGAAAACAGGACACCGGCTTAACCTCCATCCGATAGAGGACACATCGTGTGCAACAATCTGCATGTGAAGACAATCCAACAGCTTAGTAGGGTCGGGAATCAAACCCATTATTGACCGTTTGGACGTAAGAGGAAAGTACTCTTCCATTGCACCACCCTGCCAACCAACTATGTACAACTCTTCCTCACGATTTCAAAATGAATAAAATAACATTTCAAAACGAGAACAGCACTCGCAAGAGCACATGCCTCTGTCAGGCTGAACACTTTACAATTTGTGTCCCACTGATAGGCCACATCTGGATTCGGACCTGAACTAAAATCGAATCCGCTTGTTCTTGTCACCTACCCAGCTCATCAATTTGGTTTTGTCGTAACTCATCCACAACTTTTTTGAAATTCCATGCTATGTCTCATTTTTGGTCACAACTCTCAATGGTGATCAAGTATCACTTTAAAAATTAAATAATTCGCATATCCGGACTCGGATAATCACCAGAGTTGAATCAATTCGTCCTTGTCACACACCTAACTTGTCCGCAAAATTTCGACTGAATCCGTCCACAACTTTTTGAAATATCCTGTTCACAGACAGACAAACAGACGGTTGAAAACACAACCTTTGCCCACCAGGGGTGGCACGAGTAACAATACCCGTCTCCCTACAATAACGGCTCACTGAAGACCTAAATCGTGTGCTCAACGGTGCTTATTCTAAGCTCGACAAGTGCCCATGATGAGCTCTTCTCATGACTTGCTGTTAAAATCGACGAAGCTTTTGATTGGTTTAACTTGAAGAGGAAATTTATTTGAGCACATTTTAACATTACCCGGCTTCCACAACTCATGTCTTGCACTTCAGTGGAGGAACCGTTTTCCATTTGAATGCAATGCGGACATGTATAAACCATTCCTGGGATACTGCTTATAAAATGGCCAAACAACAGACCAATTCTTATGAACGCCAGATACACACATCCAAACTGTTTACTCTATTGGGTTTACACCGCATCATCACCAGCATTTTTTCTGGCTCATGTTTCAAACAGTTTATAAATCCAAAGCACTTTAAAACGACTCATGAAAAGTAGCAAAATTTATATTTTCTTATATTTTGCCTTTAATCTGCACTGCAATAAATTTTCCCTAAGCTCATAAATCCTAGAATCCTCAGTGTGTGAACAATAAAAAGTGCACACCGCCGTTCCGTTACCACTTGCTGATTTTGTTCAACATTACCATTACTTCTTTAGTGCCATCACATGCTCTTCTTGTGGCTAAAATGACATCAACCAATCTCTAAGACAATACTGTTGGACGTGACCGAAATAGTAATCCCACTATTAATTTGCAATTTTTCACTGGCTTTCATATCAATCCAAATTTCTATGACGGACCCAAGGCATCAAAAAGCCATATATATATATATATATATATATATATATATATATATATATATATATATATATATATATATATATATATATATATATATATATATATATATATATATAATCAAAAAGCCATCAAATCCTTGTTTAATATATATATATATATATATATATATATATATATATATATATATATATATATATATATATATATATATATATATATATATATATATATAATCAAAAAGCCATCAAATCCTTGTTTAATATATATATATATATATATATATATATATATATATATATATATATATATATATATATATATATATATATATATATATACATACATATATATATATATATATATATATATATATATATATATATATATATATATATATATATATATATATATATATATTGTTACGGCTGTGGAAATTTGCATTACACCATGAAGGACCCGTAGCGTGGGGGAAAAGGTGAGATATCTCTAAGTACATGTGTAGTTAGCCCCAAATCTGTTGTCTAGAGGGAATTTATGTGATTCATTCGGGCTGCGACGCTTTGAGATAGCCGTTTTTCTGTTCTATCTTTATTTTGAACCAACCACATCTCAACCGCCATCACACAACAACCACCTTAACCACAACGACAGCCATCGTCACCAACTACAACCACGCTCCAACCCTCAGACAACAACAACAACGCCAACAGCCATGACCTTTACCTTCACAACTCAATCCCGCAAACATCGCATCACCGTCATTCCCAAACGGCACCATAACCATCAAACCACCACTGATAAACCCTCCACCACTCTCACCTCTCTCCTTCTACGGCCATTCCCGCACCACCTGTGAACACTGAGCGTCGGGCTGTCTTGGGCTCGTTCAGCGATACGCACCGAGCCGCGAGTGCAAATAGCGGCCTTTCCGAGGGAGAATTCGGATCAAGAACGCTACACGCCCACTTCTGATCCGTCCAATTAGCAAGTGTGGAGCGGCTTGGCCCCGCCTCCAAGCGCGTCTGTGTGAAATCGATATATGCAAATTCTAGGATCAGGGGAGGTTCACGCCCACTTTTCCTCCATCCAATTGGCGAGCGTGGCTCCGCCCCCGAGGTCATCCTGATCCGCATATTTGCATATTGTTTTCTCCTGCCGGCCTATAAAATGGCGAGCGCGAGGCGAATCGGGCAGAGTGTGGCAGTAGCAGTGTGTGTCGGCAGTGCAGAGTGAGTCGAGTCATCAGTGTGGCAGAGAGTGGAGTCAGGTGGCGAAGTCATCGGTGTGGCATCGAGTTGGGTTCTGTAGTCGGCTGAGGAGAGTTGCGGGAAGAGGCAAAGGAGCTTGGGTCCGAGGCGAGAAGGACGGCGGTCGGCGACGAGGTCGCGGTGTGAGATCGCTCGTCGCGGGACCCAAGCCAGCCAGCAGGTGGGCAATTGGCACGGTCGTGGTGGGGTTAAACCCCCACCTATGACTAGCTCCCAGCGTTGTTCCGAGAGGGTCACGACAGAATTGTCCGTTCCGGTGGGCGAGACGGCCGATCGCACGCCGGCGGGCGCGAATTCGCAACACTGGTGTCGGGTCGTGGGACACGAACCCATCCCCCTCCTCGCAACACTGGTGTCAGAGAGCGGGAAACAAACTCTCCCGTCTCCAGCTAAATTCACGGGGAATCGGTTCAGCGGTGAGAGGAGCGACCCCCGATTCCCTCCAAATTACGAGCAGGCGAAATTATACCCCTTACGAGAAACAAGATGGCGTTTCAAGGCGAGCGGGAGCCGGGGGTAGATATGAATTTAGAATGTGTAGAATCCATGGTCCAGGATGAGATCCCCATGCAGGAAATGCTTGTTGTACAGGACGAACTTCCCCCCCAACTGAACCCAGAGCTCGAAATGGGCGCAGTGGCTGGGGTGGCGGACGAATGCCCCCCACATGCGAATTCGCCCACGGATCGGACGATGGAAATGTTTGAGGCATTGATGAGAAAAATGGATGGAAATACACAACAGATGAACGAAATAAAAACAAATGTGTGCAGGATGAATAATCAAATGAATGCGAATTTACAACAGGTGAAGAACGGAATGGAAAACAAAATGAGAGAAATGCGGGGTGAGGTGCAGCAAATAGGCCGAAGCCTGCAGGCGGGCATGAAGGCAATAGCGTGTAGTGAAGCATGGACAACGGAGTGCGTAATGGCGACGCCACGTGTGGGAACGAACGAGCTTGAGGAGAGTGCAACGGCTGTCAGGCCAGCGGTGAAGGCAGGAACAAAAAAAATAATTCGGGTGACGTGTTGGGCGAGAAGTGTGAAGGTGACGGAAAAAGTGACGGTGACCTAGAGGGAAAAATTAAATGGGGTGACGGAAACGTGCGAGACGAGACACGAGGTGACGACAAAGGAAATAAAAATAGTGGAGACAAGGGAGATAAGGGAAGAGACGGAAATAACAGAGACACGGGAGGTAGAAACGGTAAAGGAGAGATTACACGATGAAGACGGGGTTAGTGACGAGCACACACACACAGAGTTAGTGGAGGACGATGAGGGGGAGCTGGAAGACTGGTTAGAGACCCGGTGCGAGCAGCTGAATAGCCTCCTCCAGGAACGAGGGGAGGGAGTATTCCCCCTTGAGGCGACTCACGACCAGGTGAGTTCGGTCGTGTCGAGCGAGTTCGAGGGGACGGGTGCTGCGAACGTGTGCACGGAGAGCTTGGGGGGGTATAGAGGCCCCGGAACCCCTTGTGGTGGCACAAATCCCCAGTGTGGTTGTCCCGGTGTGTGTGGTGCAAGGTGTGAGTGCGCCCCCGTGTGTGAGTGGTGTGTTTGCGAGTTTGCCGGAGTGCGTGCTTCCCAGCACGCCATGTGTAAAAGGGGCACAGGAAACGGCACGCGTGTGCGAACAGCCGTGTGGGAGTGAGGCACGGTGTGGGAGTGAGACGCGGGTGAGTGCCCCCGCGTGTGTGAGTGGTATGGTGTGTGAGGGAAATGGCACGAGTGAGTGAGCGGCCGAGTGTAAGGAAAGGAACAGTGTGTGTGAGGTCGCTGTGTGTAAGGGAGATGTCGGTCGGCGTGCGTGAGCATGCAGCCGCGTCTCCCGGTGTGAATGTAATGGAGTGGAGAGTGAGCGTTGTCACACGCAGGTGAGCGTGGATTGAATGGCGACGGAAACGGCGACAGAGGAACGAGGGCCGGGTAGCGGCCGTAGCTATTTTGAGCACCGTGCCGGGTTCACCCAGCAGCGAGCGCGAGGTTCGGGCCGTGCAACGCACGAGGCTGCCACGTGCTCGCTTGCGGGAGTGAAGCCCGGTCCGGAAACGCCAGCGGTGGATTTGCCGATCCCGCGGACGGACAAAGTTTAGGCAGGATTTCGAATTCGGACCGGATGGGTTCTCCTCGCGAGTGTGTGTTTGAAGCTCCAACGGGCAGAGCACATGTATTCGCATGGGGAACCCCTCAAGAAGTGAGGCTTGTGGCTTTTTTATGTGCCGGGTGACGTCATGGCTGCGTGTGTGTGGTTGGAATCCGGCAGGAGGGTGAATCCCTGCCGGATGGTACCGTCCAAGAGGGACGAGGGACGCGAACAGCTGCCATGACGTCACGCCACAGGTGTGTGGCTGTGAATTGCCGTGCTGGTGCGCAGGTTGCGAGTTGCCGCGCTGGTGATGCGCATTAAAAAAAAAAGCAAGCCTCGCTTTCGGGTGAACAGGATTTCCTGAGCAAGGGGTGGAAGACCCCCTTGGTCCAGGTCACAGGATGGAACGAGTTAGGGGGAAGGGTTAGTGATAGCTAGACCGGCTTCATGGGGCAGGGGTAAGTCCTCGTGGGACCCGTAGAATGGATTAGGTAGATGGATTGTAGTGAGATTTAGGAGGGGAAATGATTTTAGGTTGGAAAAATGGGACATTTTGAAGACAGACAGACTTTGGATGTGTAGTGGGGACATAGCTGAGCTTCGTAGTGTTAAAAGGAACGTGCTATAGTTTAAGGGGTGATGTGGGAGCACGAGTTAGTTAGGGGATGCAGATAGCAGAATGGAAGAGTTCAGCGATGTGTGTGTTAAAGAGTTGGTGAGTTGTGTGGAGACATGTTGAGTGAGTGAGGCCAGCGGGTCTGTGTGTATGGAGTGAATGGGGAATGCATGGTGCGATGAGTGATTGGGGGGAGGAGTGACTCCCGCCCAAGGGACCCTGGGGTCAGTGTAGAGTGAGTTAGCTGGGTTAGTTAAATTGACAAAATAGAGGTCGTTTTGTTGTTGGTGGGGAAGTAGGCTCGATACCCATTTGGAGGGGTGCAGGAGCCTTGTTGACGGGCTGGGAGCATGGCTGCGAAAGGTGAGTATCGCTGAGTGGGTACCCCGGGCACCAGGCTAGTTGGCCGTAGTAGGCCAAGGGCCCATGGGGGGCCAGGATAGCGTAGTGGGCACGGGTGCGCCCGCATGATGCGGGGGCCGGGGTGCCGTTCGCTGCGTGGGCAGTGTTGTGGGCACGGGTGACCCTCGGAAAGGGGCCCGGGAAGCCAGCCTGCCACGTGAGCATTTCAGGAGTCGCCAGGGAGGGCACTCCCCGGTGTTTAGGGAGCTGGTAAGCTCAGAGGCAGTGTAGTGCCCGGGGGTGCCATTGTAGGAGAATCAGCAGAGGGTAGTGCCTGCCAAGGGAGCCATGGTGCCCAGCCACGAAATTGTGCAGGGGCACGAGTGTAAGGAGAGACAGGAGAGGAAGCAGGGGATGATGAATCCTCGCGTTTCTGGATAAGTGACCTTCCTGGATAAGTGAACTTCCTGGATAAGCGAACTTCCTGGATAAGCGACCTTCCTGGATAAGTGAACTTCCTGGATAAGCGACCTTCCTGGATAATTGACCTTCCTGGATAAGTGACCTTCCTGGATAAGTGACCTTCCTGGATAAGTGACCTTCCTGGATAAGTGACCTTCCTGGATAAGTGACCTTCCTGGATAAGAGACCCTCTGCATGATCGAGAGCTTGAGAGGCACAATAAAAACTGGAGGGCATGGCCCGGAATGTGAGAAGACACCAACACAGGCGACGGGAATCCTGGTTGCTAGAACCAATAGTTTAAGCGAGAGGCACTTGTTGAAAGCCCCGGGGTAGTTCAGGAGTTAATGGTTAGGGTAGATTAGGAAGTGTAAACCTCCGCACCATCCATCCCTTCGCTCGTTGTGGGCCGCTGGACCCACTTTGGGTTTGAGATC
>NC_140968.1:61967802-62037802 GCF_056783735.1 Eptatretus burgeri
CTGCTGGCCCTGGACACCTGTAGGCCAACAGTGATTAGGTTTAAAACAAACTGTGTAACTTTTGTTGTCACCAGTGCCATTAATATTCTGTGTAAATGCTGAATATTTAGCCCAACCTCATACATTTCAACTCTGCTGAAATATCACAATTCCAAAGATGGCATTTAACTCTTTAGAACCAAACCTGTGTTCCTCAGAACAGTGTCTTAGCGAACCTGGATTGTCATTAGACAAATTTGAAACTTTCAGAGGAAACAAAACCTTTAAGGCCAAGAAAAATAAATTCGTTTCTCATCTGGATTTTCAAAAAAAAGAGGAAGGAGCACCTTACTATTTGATATTTTCCAGATTTTTTATTTTCTTTGCAAGATGGCCACCACATGATGAAGTCTACGAAGACCAAAGATGAGCCCTATAACCAACACACATCCCACATACCATTAAAAATGACGTTGGTCATATACCCGATGCATAAAAATATACTGCAGCAGTGGTACTGTCTGCAGTAATCGACACTTGTATGTATTGAACCGGAACTAGATAAATGCGGACTTGCACTACTGACCTGAGCTGTCTGGTAGTTGTCGTCAATGGGCGATCCCTAGTTGAACTCCCTATTTGAAAATTAGTTGAAAATATCCCTGTCTGGGTTTCATCGGACACCAAACGAGCATATCATGGCTTCAAAAACTTTCTGCCAGCCTTCCGGATACATACACAAATGAAAACCTTTTTTTCTTTTTTGTTTTAGATCTGAAGAGAAAATAGTAAATATTGAAAAAAAGGAGGCGGCCATCAAAAAGGAAGCCTGTGGGGATGATAAATGAATAATTTATTACAGCGCGTGCGCTGTATACAATTGCACCGAGTTTGAAATGTCCCCGGCGTCGTTGACCACGTCTCTGGTGGGTCCGGTGTCCCCCCGTCCCCCCCACATGCCTCAAGACAGCCAATGACGGCCGTCCGGTAGATGCAGTGCGTAACCTCGACGGAAATGGCGACAATTGACGGAAATACCCGAGTATTTCAATGGAAATTTGTGAAACTAATGTGTTATATATGTGAAAAACATTTAATGTATTGCTTGACGGAAAAAAAATGAAGAAACGCTCCCCTCATGTACGAACAAACGAACGAAAGACGTCATTTCCGTCCACCATGGCATTTCGCGCCGAACGCAGAAAGCTAAGTTCTTCTTATACCATCATTCTCTTTAATATTAGCCATAAACAAGTGTTTCGTCATGCATTAGTAGTTGAAATTTACTTACAACAAGAATGAAAAAATAATCTCCTCAGATTCAACAAGAACGAAAAAAAACCCGAAAACATCACGTGCAGGACAAGACCATTCGAGCTGAAGGAAACGATACTGTAACTGCACTGCTCCTGATTGGTCAAAGGACACCACGTGTGTTGTGTGGGTGGTGTTATGCATGAGGATTCCAGGCTAAGTTCTCCTTATGCCATCATTCTATTTAATATTAGCCATAAACAAGTGTTTCGTCATGCATTAGTAGTTGAAATTTACTTACAATCATTCTTTTCCGGCCTCCTGCCACGCTGTATTGAACGATTTCATTCCTTCTGTTATATATATATAGAGGTGCTTATCACAATAATAAGATTTTTACATTTCAAATATTAAGTACGCTTTTTTATTATTTTTCAACTGAAAAAGCAAAAATTGCATCTTTTAACATTAGTGTACTCATTTGATTCACCACACGTGCTGTATTGAAGGATTTCACTTGTTTTACTTGGCCTTACCTGTAACTTCACCAGAAACCAATCAGGTATGTAATCAAAGGTAAAAAGGACAAATTAGTGACAGTAAACTTTATGTGAGGTCCGTGGTCTCTGTCTTCTTCCGCCTCCTTTCTAGTCTTGCAGCCTCTGCCCTCTCTCTGTGCTTTGTCCTCCCCCAGATATCTGCAAGATGCACATGGTTGACTTGCATCCCCCTCCTCTTGAAACTCCGAAAATCCAGAACCACTGCTCACATCCACTCATTTATTCCTCTTTTTTCTCACCTGTGGAACAACCTTCCATAATGTCTTCAATCTCATTCTTCCCTCCAGGTCTTCAACATAGCTGTTCACCACCATCTCAAGTCATCCCCCATCCAAAACCATGACCTTTTCAACACCCATTAAATCACCTCCACACTCTCATAATTTTGCTTCTGTATCCATCTTGTCCACCCAATACATTCATTCTCCCCTACCCCATCATCATTGCCCACATCCCTTGTTTGTCAGTCTCCATCTGTTTTCTCCCTCAGCCCTGCTGTTGGCATTTCCCCCTTCTGCTTTTGCTGTTTCTTTTCTTATGTTGCGTCCTGATCTGTTCTGTGTTTTAGCTCTTCGTCATCCCATGCCTTCTTATGATAAACTGTTATCTTGTGATAAACATTGCAGATTTAGCATATGAGAAACCATTTCGGTGCAGCTTCAATGGCAAATCCACAGGGGAGGTTAAAATTGGTTATGTTCTCTACAAAGAGATCAACGGAATTAACAAGTCTAACCACCTACTCCAGCAGGGGTCAGTAAACACACACAACGCCACATGCTACGTGTAAGAGGGAAAGTTGCAAGTCGTCATCAACAAATGAGTTTTAAAATATTGATTGAAATTGAATTTATAACACTTGTCCCTGTGCCTGCCACACTTTTCTAATCCACAGTCCCCCCATCCCCTCCCTCCCCACCAATGAAACCGAGTCGAGAGCGTTATGCATTTATTGAAATGTAATGGTGGTGTAGTACAGGCACAATGTGCCAAATGGCTTCCTTCATCAAATCTCCTTGTTTAGATTTCTTGGCGTCATATCGAAGTGGTCACCAAACTGTCACGACCAACAGATATTATCAGGTTTTCTATCAGAATCGAGTTTTCACTTCATGCAATTTCACGACAGCACCAGTATTTTCCATGAAGTTCACAGGATCGGTCGTTCAAACATCAGAGCTTTGTGATATTTACGACGGATAACTTTAACCATTCGATTCTCATTTTCCTGGGTAGAGTCGAGGTTCATCTATCAGTCATGAAACCTCTTTCAAGACTTTATCAGAGAAGGAAATGAAGGCCTTTTCTTAACTTCTGATACTCAAACCAAGACATTTTCAGTTGAGCTGCTCAAAATGCATCTTGAACATCCACCCGCACTCAACTGCATCAACCACGTAATCATTGGGCTGAATACTGCCCCTCACCTCCATGGGCAGTGATAAATATATGACTCCTGACATTACTGGGTTCGAATTTTGTTGACATTGCCATCTTTTTGATAAAGGTGGGTAGGCCCGTGGACGTAGGAAGGCTCCCTTAGTTTCTCTGAAGAGCATTCAAAAAGTTCCCCAAACGAAATACAATAGTTGAAGACAAGCCAATGTTCTATTTTAAATTTCTAAATATACTTGTTCAAGTATATTTTATTGGCAGGAAAATATTGTTGCGGCCATGGGTACCGAGACACCAGCTTGTCACTCAGGGGGATTAATCTCCGGTTGTCCTCGGTAGATCCAGACCTGGGACCACCGCTCACAATTAACGTTGTGGTACGGTGGGTTATTTTAGAACCACGAACGCCACCCAGTTATCCACGAGTTCCAGTATCCACCTTCTAATTATTCCGTTTAACTAGAGGTCACGTGGTTACCTGAGCGGGGAGCGTGCCCTCGACAAAGCACCAATGTTATCTGATTAGATTTTAATTTGGGCGGCCGAGCGTTTTAACCGCTGGTGCGTGCCGACTATTTTTGGTCAGATCTGTGGTAATTACCCCCCATTCTATCTCGGTTCAGACAATGTTCGACCAATGGAAGGAAAGGACAAACACGGTAAGGTTGGAAATTGACAGATAATTTATTAATAATAAAATAAATAAATAAAAAGAACTTTTATTCTCTGAGGTAAATAAAGAACGAATTTCAAATCAAAATCAATCAAAATGCCAGGAAAGAGAAAGAGCAGATGCTTATCGGGGGGCGGGGGGGTCGACTTACAGCTAAACTCAGACATAGGTACCCAACGGATCATTCAGGGGGAGGGGGGGGAGGAATCGTCTCGCTCACCAGAAAGTCCTCCGTGAAGCGAAAACGTCCTGAAATGCGTGCGTGGATGCGTGTCACGTCCGTCGCCAGCAACCAGCTTTGCCGTGCACCCTCTCGCAGGGCAGCCTTGAATGCCAGTCAAAGTCTGGAGGGCACCGAGATTGTCTGTCGCGGGTTTAGACCCTGGTATTGTTGGTGACCGACCCGTGCCTCACTTGTTGGCGTCACTGCTCACACCCACACGAGCACCACATGCTCGCTTGCCGAAGCACTGGGAAGGACGAATTGTCTCGTCGGTGCTGGTCCGATACTCGCTTCTCTCACCATCTGCTTTTTCCTCTTTCCTTTCACTTTTTCTTTTTCCACTTTCACTTTTTATCCTCACGCTTTTCTCTCCTCACGCTTTTCTCTTCAGAACGTACCTCTCGCTCGTTTTTATAACTCCGGGCCGTCTCCGCGGGGTGCCGTCCGCCCCAAGCTCACCCCGCCCCACTGGCGCACTGTTACCATGACGAGCCGTGCGCTCTCAAAAAAAGGCATGCGTCGGAGCTCATGAAAGATTGCCGCTGAGGAAGAATGGGGGGCAGGCTTCAGAGCTCGTGAAAGAAATGTGTGTAAACGTCTGTCGTAAAGAAAAAAAAGCTTCCCATAAGAGAGGGGATCTATCCTTTACCCTTCTCAATGAATCACATTTAAGATTAGGCATGGGGATGGGGCTAATCTGAACATGCATTTAAGGAAATAATTGTTTGAGTACCAGGATGTGTGGATGCATTCACCAGACCGGATTCTGAAATCCGTAACACTATATACAAGTATTTCTTTTTTTATAAAAAATTGAGACCATTGGAAGTTTTGTTCCTGTCATATCACCCAACTCAGAAATCCATTGCTTGAATATAATTGAGTAGCCAATAGTGCTGTGTTGGGTTTGTAATTGGCTTGCTCTTTAGTCTTGACTTAAACATTTCTTCATTTACAAAATTTATATACTGAAATTTTGACTTGGCATTATGCACAGGCTCTACCCCTCTGCAGTAAAAAACACATTAATTGAGACTTAATAACTTATTCTCCTTCATCTGATGAGAATCCAGGAACTCTGCCTGATATTTATTTGTTCTCGTAAGTGACAAGGAATTGCTTTATCATTTGTGTTTGTAGAACAAGATATTGACAGTCTTTTCCGTATTTTCCAATGGCTAACAATTATCCATAAAACGAGGATTGCAATTGCCCACTTATGTTGCTTTGGCCATGTAATCTAGATGCCTCTTGAATCAGATCACCAAATGTTTACACCACTTTGATAGAGTTTGAATGGTATCGTTATATTTCAAGAAAAGAGTATCATAATATTCACATGGAATGAACCTACATTGCAATCTTTTAAAAAGGTTTTGGAGGGGGAAGTGTGGGTGGAGTGGGCGAATGGGTGGAGGGGGTCCTTCAATAACCATTTCTAGCTGAAGTTATGCAAGGAATGCATTCAAATGTTTGTAATATGGGAATGAATTAATGTTCCACTCTTTTTCAGAAAGGCATTTGGACATGTCAATGTTTTTGTCCTTGTTTCAAAATCTGCTATAACCCTGGTCTTCAGGTAAGTAATGAAAGAAAAATAAATGGTTAATTAAATTCAAGTGAATGCAGACAGTGTCATTGCATAAGATGCTCAGTAATTATATAATCCAGACATTGGTTTATTTGAAGTGGCATTTGGCATGTAAATGGATTGAAAATGTAATACATGGCTGAAGAAATGCTCTTCCCAAGGTCACGAGAACAGCGCAAGGTCTGCAGGTTGTGGTGAGCAGTCTGTAAAGAAAGCAATGTATTAAGGATGCCAAACAAAATATTTTTTAAATCTCCATCGAGGCTAAAAGATGACAAATACAACCACATAATGAAATGAAAATAGCAAACAACCATATAATACAATGAAATTAACAAAATTCACAACCACATAATGTAATGTCAAGAAGAAACGAAATTATATTTAATACAAGTAAAACAAGAAAAAGAGCAATCAGAGATTGCAGACTCTCACCAGGACTTGTTTTGTGTGGTGTTTGTGTACTGGTATGTTACATAATAAATAAGAGACATAACTGGAACTGCCACTTTATAACTGTTGGCAGTGATGACCGGGTACCAAGACGTCCTGCTTTGATGCAACCTCACTTTGATTGGACACCTGACCCTGACCCATGACGTTTATTATTCAATTGAATTTAGAATGGGATAAAAATAAATTCAATTCAAATCAAATGGGAGACTAAACCAGAACAGTCCTGCATTGGAGTCATCAAAAGGAACCCAAACAAGTAAAAAGCAAAGATGAAGTCATCAGGAGGAACCAGGATAGGATTCCAGTTTCATCTGCGACTTCTCTATGCTCAAACCCATCGAGGCACAACCAATGAACTTAATTTTTTTTTAAACTAGAAAGAGCAACCAGAACACCAGACCCTCACCAGAAAAAAGAAAAAAAAGGAATTAAAGTCCAACCAAATAAATGGGGGTATTTAAAAAGATAAAAAAAAATAAATGAGTAAAACCACCACACCTAAAACCCCAAGAAAAAAAGAAACTTCAAAATGATGTTAATGTGGGATTTTGTTCTTCCCACAACCGAAGCCAGCATACTAATGGCATTTCCCTGCTGGATGGCCAAGTTCAGTCACTGCTTGAACCAGACCAGTTTCTTTATATCGCCAGTGGATGCAACGAGCCTTCTTCCGATATTACTAATGATGTTGGACGTAGATCGGCCATACACTCCGGTTGTTTCAATGGTGATTGGTTCAAATAAATAAGTTTGGCTGAGGCCAGTGTATTTATTGCGTTTCAGAACTTCCGCATCGGTGGCAGTCTCTCCAGCAGTTAAGGCTGTATTATAAATGTGTAATTTGGCAAAAGTGTCGACACAAGTGCAATCCCAGGTTAGGCTTTTCTCATTCTTGTATGGGACAATGGTCAAGCCATCCGGGCGGATGTTTTTGCCAAGATCCACACCAAGGGGTTCCAGGACAGATGGTATCCCTGCCCCATAAAAGGACACGTTTCATCACATCGTTGAAGGCCGAATGCCTAAAAGATCGACCAGCACTGAAACGGCATGACAGACAATGGTGTCCAAGTGTATCCATCATACTGCTGCATCGACATTTATGCCGCTCACAGACTGATGCTCCAACTCGTAGTGCAACCGCAAACCATAAAGACTCAGGGTCAAGCTGTGTTCCCAAACAGGGAACAGGGACTGCATGAAGCCATATCCTGCTTTCTTTAGTGGCTGCGGCCAAAAGACGGGCTCTGATGACCTGATCTGCACTATTCAACAGGCTGACAAAAGACACTCTTGCCGCCTCAGCATCCCATGCTTTTTGGCTGAGCCAATCAAGTTGAAATTTAAAAGATTTATTTCCCATCACTACTAGATCATAATTGTGAAGTTTTATGCTGATGGTTAAGCAGTTCCAGAGAAAACATTATTTAATATTTTCTTCAATTCAATATGGCTGTCAAACCATGTGACCTATCAATGATTCCTTCACAAACTTGTACACCCATGGCTTGGGGAACATTTATATGAAGTTTCCGCTCGATCTGTCTAGCCGTTCTGGAGGAGAAGAAGATTTTTTATAGGTTTAAGAGTAAATCCAACATGGCTGCTAAAAAAATGTGACCTATGATGTCATATGTGTGAACCTTTTGTTCCTCATTGATAGGTGGTCATATGTGTAAAGTTTTGCCTTGATCTGTTCAGCCACTTCAGAGAAGATTTTTGAAGGTTTTTTTTTTTTTTAAACAACATGGCTGCCGAATCATGTGACCGACAATATCATCAAATTTTTTTCTGTGGACCATTCTGTGGACCGAGATGACCCTCAAAAATGTTCATGGATGTGGCGTTCTATGTATGCAATTATGATGTCATAACAAAGGCACCTATGACATCATTAAAAATCACTTATTCCCCATGTGGAGTATTATATTGCCGTGTGCCAATTTCAATTTTTTCCTTGGTGGATTTCCAGAGATACAGAGGTCCAAATTTTTTCTGTTTTACCAATATGACTGCCACATCACGTGACCGATAACATCATAATTATCATTACAACACGGTATTTGAGATGAGTCGTTGCTCCAATGGTGAAAATCTTGTCTCAATCCGACAAGCGGTTGCGGAGAAAAACACTGAAGTTATGTGCAGACAAACAGCAGACAGATAAACAGACAAACAAATGGACCCAAATGCAATACCCTCTCCTCTGCCGAGGGTAATAAAAGCAATCACGTGATGTGAAGTAAAACAACAAAACCACAAACACATCCCGATAATAAAAGATAATAATAATAAAAATATATCAATAAATAAAACAGTAAACAATCATACTCAAATATGTAATTTGCTGTCAGTCTGTCTGACGTTTTTTTGACCACGATACATTCGGTCATTACTTGTCCAATCTCAACCAAGTTTGACAGAAGGACAAGGGATCACACGATGGAGGTTGAAGCGACTTAATTTGCTCACCTACCCAAGGGGGGGGGGGGTTGTGCCTTGTATGAACTCCATGTTGAGGTGTATAATGGGGTATCATGGATTTCATCGGGAACACCTTCTGGAAATAAAAAAATATTACAACCACAAACGTTTCAGTCAATCCTGTCCAACGTACAATTACATTTTTAAACAGTCGCTATGAAACTGAAACTGAAATAATTTTGTAGGAAACTCGACGTGATTAAGGCATTTTGTACTTATTGTTATGGGTGTTTGCTTGTTGTACAATACCGCCTCGTGGAGGACTATGACTAAGGTATATGGTGTACATGTACCTCAGCAGTCACCTCGGACCAGAGGATTCTGGGATGTGCAACGTGGCTTATTTGAAATCAACACTGGGTCAGTGTCCTTTAATAAAAGCATCTGAAACATGGTGTCAGAAGTGGCTCAATGCAGGTTACCTACCCCGTTCTTGAACGGATTCCTTCAAACACCACCGCGCATGCAAAATAGTAAATAACTGCAGACGGAGTAACGTGCTGTGCTGAAATGCCACGGGCATAGGCCTTGACCAACATGGCTGCCAACATTAGACCCCTGGACGTGATGAAAATGAGTGGTGATTGGAGCAGTAATTGGGACAATTTTAGAGCTGAATTGGAGGATTATTTACTAGCAACTGGCCTGAATGAGAAGTCATAGGAATTACAAATGGCAACATTGAGAAGGGTCATGGGCAGCGAATGTCGTCATGTTTATAAGCACAACTTCAATCTCACAGCTAAGCAGGAGAATGGCATGACGGTGATACTCGTTGCATTGGAGACATACTTCAAGCCGGCAAGAAATGTGATTTTTGAACGGTACATGTTCACTAGCTGTAATCAAGAAGAGGGCCAATCAATTGACAGTTTTGTTACATGCCTAAGAGAGAAAACTGCACCTTGTGAAAATGGACTATTGAAAGATGAGCTGATTAGAGAGAAAACAGTTATCTGCGTTACTAATCAAATACATGCCGTCACATCCTAAGGGAACGTGATCTCACTCTAAACGCGGCCATTGAGACGTGTCGGGCGGCCAAGCTCATGGACATGTGGATGAAAACAATGGACGTGATAAAACACCAACGTGCGGAATGACGTGTGATTTTGGTTATTGGAACCACATAGTTTAAAAGAGAGATGTGTTGTATCGTTTAATTGTTGTGTAATGATGGTTAGAATAGTTATGAATGGTTTGTCTTCCTGTTCGCACCATCCACTACTGGAATGATTATACCGGCAACTGGATTTGCCTGCCTGGGGAAGCCTTGGGACCTGCAGACACATCTCAAACTCTCATTGACCCACCTTTTCCTCCGAAGGCATCCTTAGGGAATCAGAGGGATTAATTTTGGAATTGGCACAGATTTAGTCAGAGGCAAGAGACAGACAGATAGTTAGAGACATAGGGATGATTTTGAAACTGGGGGGGGGGGGGCAGGAACAGATAGGGACTGGGGGGAGGGCATGGACCATGATGGGTTAGAGGGGTTTTTTAGGTGAAGGATGAGCCCATCCTTAGATTGGCAGGCACCACCACCACCTCTCTTAGGTATGAGTCCAACCATCAGAGGCCAGCCAGCATCACCAGTCATCCTGGTTTGCTACACCTTGTTGCATGATTGCCTTTGCCATGCCTTTTCTGTGCCTGTTTCCCTGCCTGGTGCTTGCTGCCCTGTTATGGCTCCCCAACAACCACTTGTTTTTGTGCCTGCATGCTGCTCGCCCTTTTGTTGTGTCTTTGTGGACTGTCACTGACAGCTACCAGGACCAATTGTTTTGCGGCTGTGCCAATTGCTTCTGGCCGGTATGGACTGTCATTAACAGCCACCATTACCATTTTAATTTTGGCCAGAGCCACACCCCTTGTACGGACTGTTCAAATGGCCCCACTTCCCCTTATGAAATGTTGCAAAGGAAGAACCGTCTCATTTCATATTATTTTCCAATGGCCACAGCCCTAGTATGGACTGTTTAAAAGTACCAGGACCATTTTCTTATGGCCGCTCCACTCCTGAAGCATGCTGTGGGAAGACCGAAGGGGGGAAATTGTCTGAAAATAACGTGAAATGTAAACCCAACTGGTATGTTTTAGAATTTAGTATGGAATTTAGAACTGTTAAGTACGTGCATCATATGAATGTGAAGGTACAGTAAATACACAATACATTAGGTTTTATTATTTTTGGTCTCCAAGTCCGTCTCCGGTTCGTCGCCGTCTCTTGTGTTGTATCGAAAAAAGTAGGATTGTAGAATGGGCGTCTTACATGCCAAGGCATAACTTATTTTTTCATGTTTCTTTATCTGCCTGTATTGTTTGACTATCATTTGACCATTGCTTTTGCACATTATTGCTTGTAAATATGTACTTGCTTTGGTAAACTATGCTTTCAAACCAAGCTGGTTCTTTTCCTTCATTGGTCTGACATAGTGTGTATGTATTAATTAAATGAGATGTTGTACCGCAGTGATTTGCTCCAGTAGGATAGCCAATGTTCACCCATGGTTCGCTCGGTCGTCTTTACCAATAAGTGTGTGTGTGTGTGTGTGTGTGTGTGTGTGTGTGTGTGTGTGTGTGTGTGTGTGTGTGTGTGTGTGTGTGTGTGTGTGTGTGTGTGTGTGTGTGTGTGTGTGTGTGTGTGTGTGTGTGTGTGTGTGTGTGTGTCTGTCCGCTCGCCTCCAGCTCAATCCGCTCAACGGATCGTTCTGAAATTTTCAGAGATTAATGTTACCGACCATGCGACGTTCCCGCGTTGAAGTTTCGTTAAATTCGGTCGACCAAAAAGTTCTACATCAGCCAATAGGCCAATTTGAGCCAAATTTTCTAAAATCCTCAAATTTCATCCGATTGACTTGAAATTTGAGGACAATTTGTGCATCAGGTCAGTGAATTCAAGCACTTATTACTGTTGAGGTTATCATTGGTCACAAGGTCAGCATAGGCATAAGGTCAACCCAAAATAGGCTGAATGTATAGGTTATTTCTGGAATTGTCAATTTTCATCCGATTCACTTGAAATTTGAAGACCATTTGCAAATGAGGTCAATCAACTCAACCACCTATTAATTTTGAGGTAAACATAGGACAAAAGGTTAACATAGGCCAATACACCAATTTGGGCCAAATTTTCTAAAATCCTCAATTTTAATCCAATTCAATGGAAATTTGAAGAGCATTTGCATATCAGGTCAAGTAATTCAACCACGTACTAATTTTGAGGTAAACATAGGCCAAAAGGTCAAAATGCCAATTTGGGCCAAATTTTCTAAATCCTCAATTTTCATCCGATTGAGATGAAATTTGAAAATGATATACATATCAGGTCAGTGAATTCAACCACCTATTAATTTTGAGGTCAACATAGGCCAAAATGTCAAAATAGGCCAAAAGGCCAATTTGGGCCAAATTTTCTGAAATCCTCAATTTTTATCTGATCGACTTGAAATTTGAAGAGCATTTTCATGTCAGGTCACTGAATTCAACTACCAATTAATTTTAAGGTCAAAAGGTCAACATAGGCCTAATTTCTAAAATTGAGATATAGGGCCAAAAACTAAATATATCACTATATCTCAAAAAGTTGGGGATAAGTTATGACAAAACAAGGTGGATGAGTTGGTTATGTGACAAGAACAAGTGGATTGGATTTTGGTTCAGATCCAGCCCATCAGTGGGATACAAAACGTGAACTGTTCCACCTGGTAGAGGTATGCGCTCTAACTTGTGCCATTCTACTTTGTGCTGTTTTGCCAAGTTCTCTCTATGATTGGTTTTTTTCATTTGTTTGTTTGTCTGTCTCTTTCTTTGTTCACACACAACTTTCGCGTTTTTATCCACAACCGCTTGTCGGATTGAGACCAAATTTTCACCATTGGTGCGACTACTCATGTAGAATGTTTTAATGATAATTATGACATCATAGGTCAAGTGGTGTGGCAGCTATATTGGAAAAAAACGGAAAAAACATTGGACATCTGTATCTCTGAAACCACACCAAGGGAAAAAATTGAAACTTGGCACATAGCAAATACTCCTCATGGGGAATAAGTGTGATTTTTTATGACATCATAGGTGCCCTCGTTATGACGTAATAATTGCATATGTAGAACGCCACATCCATCAACATTTTTGAGGGTTATCTCGGAATAAAATAATCCACAGGAAAAAAAAAATCATGACGTCATCGGTCACTTGATTCGGCAGCCATATTGTTTTTTTAAAAAAAACCTTCAAAAATCTTCTTCGCTGAAGTGGCTGAACAGATTGAGGTGAAACTTGACACGTCTAACCGCCTGTCCATGACGAACAAAAGGTTCACACATATGGTGTCATTGGTCACATGGTTTGGCAGCCATAATGGATTCACCCTAAAACCTATAAAAACACACCACTCAAAAGAAGTCCTGGTGAGGGTTTGCAATCTCTGATTGCTCTATTTCTTGTTCCCATTGTCATAATGCTTAAAACTGAGGATGTGTTCCTGGACAGTAATTTCTTTGGCCATCTCTAGCTAAATAAAGACATAGGAATGACATAAATTCATGCAGAACCTAACGATACGCATCAGTCAGTTAATACAAATTCTAGTAACTAATTAAGTAAATGGAGAACATAAATAAATGTTTATTTTAATAAATTACTGCACATAGATGCATTCTGTGCTTAGCAGAAACACTGATGTGCAATGCATGTCAATGCCTGATAAGTTTGGATGATGATTAAAGAGATTACTGAGACAATGAGGCAGAGCTTTCTTCCTCTTTGTCTGATATCTGGCTGGTTTCATACATGGTTGCAAGGTTCCTTTTCTTGTTGAAGGAGTTGATGGGGTTTCCTGATATTTGAAGAAGGGAAGAATAGCGGTCTGGATAGCTTTGTTCTTATTCTTCTGGTAAACTTTAGCTCCTTAAAATAATTGCACTCATTATGAATGGTTTTGGAAAAGTTTGCCTAAATGTATTCTGAATAAAAGTCAATCACTCGATAACAGACCACATGTGACTGAAACTGAACTCAAACCTGGAACCGATAAATTTTGGAGGGACTGAACCCAGTTCTGGATATGCTAAAAAAAAAAAACAACCATAAAACATACGAATTTAATTCCACATCAGCACTGGCAGTGAGACACGGCCATGAGGGCGAGTGTGAGAGACTTGACTTTTATTACAAAAATATAAAAAGGAGTTATTACAGCAAACTCAAATAAAGCAGAACCAGCAGTTACATCCAGTTCACAAAGAAGGAAACATAAACCACAAAAGCATAGTTAAGCTAACAAAGTAAGCACAAGAAGAAAGTAAGTTCTAGAAAGTGAGTACCAAGCAGCCCTCAGATACTTTACAAAAATCATCATACATACACCGTAGCTTCTCAAAATGGTCCAACTGACTAGAATGAGAGCAACAGTAAAAATCAAGTTTTATTCGGCTTTCAGAAAGTACCTTAAAAATTACCACGGTACCCATGCTGTACAAATTATTCTTTAACTTGGATTTTCTGGTCTTATAAATTGCCAGCTTGGCTTGGGAAATGAGAAAATTAGGCAGAACTACCTTTGGAAGGCAAAAAGGACCACTTGGACAAAAAATAAATATTGCAAAGCTAAAACCAAGAGAAAGGCATGCAAATAGCGCTTTCAAAACCATAAATAGAGGTGTTAAGTGGTCGCATCGAATGTATGTATGTGACAATGTTTCAACTTGTCCACAAAAAGGACACTGCTCACATATTGCTTCTGAAAAGTGCTGAATAAGTGAGTTTGTGGGCAGTATCCAGTGTGCAATTCTCCATTGGAAATCACCAGCCTTTTTAGACACAGGTTTCTTCTAATACCATCCCCAAATAGGGCTGAAAGGAGGGGTACGTGGCAGGACTGTGGACCACTTGTAAGGTGCAGGGGTGGACAGGGAAGGAAAATGGGTTGTCAGACATGGTAAGTGCAGGATTTTGCAATTGTTGCTGGAAAAAGAAAGAGAGCAGCTGAAATCAAATGGTTCTAAGCTGGTAGAAACATAACTGTAGATTAGGGAAAGGGGAAATGCTCGGCTCGGAGGAGGTTACAGGACGATTCCACCGAGTTCGGGAAGTACAGTATGCACAAAGCACTGCTTTTAAACATCTGTCTACCTTGTGACAGGACCCAACGCTGGTCACTGAGGTGGGAGCAGCAATACTTAGCCATGCTCCATTCACATTACTTTTAAGGTGGCAAACCTTAGTGATTGAAGCATTGATAAATTTTGGAATGAAGGTCCTATTATTATCAAAACCTTCAAAGAGTATGCTGAGAAACAATGGCTCACTTAACAACATAGACTGCTCGTACGTAGTGAAGTCACGAGACCAGGTAAAGGATTGCCAGACGTTTAGTATACTTTGGTAAAAGGAAGGTAGTGTATATGAATCAACCCTGTCTTGGTCCACTTGGAAAGGTTCCTTAGTGTACCCGAAGTTCTCCACTTGACATAGTTAGCAAGGTCGCTCCAAGGCAACAAAGGCTCATGCAGGAACTGCCAAAATTGTCCGAAGTCGGAAGGCCATGATTTAGCATTTTATGTTGATTAGTCCTTGGCCACCCTCAGATACAGGGTAGGTTCAAACTTACCCTCTTTCTTGTACATAGCCTTGCCTTACCCCTCTTTCAATACAAAATTTCAATCCATCTCTTCTGGATCTGATTTTGACAAATTTCCCTGACAATATCTGCTGCTCTTCCTTCGCTCCAATTGGTTCTTCTGACCACGTCCTTGTTAAAGTGGACATCTCTCTGGCTGTCATCAGAGAACCACCTCACCGCCGTCGAGTCTGGCATTTCAATCAAGCCGACTGGCAGGGTCTCCGAGCAGCCATCAAACTTACAGACTGGTCTCCTATCACTACTTTCTCAAACATCAACTCATCCTGGGAATTCTTTCAAAGAAACTTGCTCTCCCTCATGCACAGATTTATCCCCTCTCGTGTTCAGTTGTCTTACCCTTCCTCCCGCCCTTGGTTTACTGAAGCTTGTGGTGAGGCAGTTGTCCTGAAACAACTTGCCTTTGCCTCATGGAAAGCAAACCCAACTGAGGGCAATCTCAGTTCTTTCCACAAAGCTCGGAACAAGTGTGTATCTACCCTCAGGAGAGCCAGAAAACAACATCTTTCTCATCTCAAGTCTGAACTCTCAAACCTCTCTCCCTCCTCAAAATCCTGGTGGCGTTTAATCAAATCTGTTTCTGGTGTATGTTCCCCCTCCATCCCCTCCCTTACCTCAAATGGCCGCACTGCTGATTCCACACGTGATAAAGCTGAATGTCTAAACTCGGTGTTTGCAGCTAAATCTTGTGTCCCAAACCCATCACTATCTCTACCCACTTTACCCAGTCGCACCCAACTGTCCCTGGACTCTGTATCCTTTTCTCCTGACAAGGTGGAGAGCTTGCTTTCAAACCTCGAGTCAGATTCTGCAACCGGTCCAGACGGCATCAGCCCACGTGTCCTCAAAGCCTGCTCTTCTGCTCTTGCTCACCCTCTCTCTGTTCTATTCACCCTCTCATTTTCCCAAGGTCATCTGCCATCTGCTTGGAAATCTGCTAACATCACTGCCCTGCATAAAAAAGGTGCAAAAACAGATCCCTGTAACTACAGACCAATCAGCCTTCTCCCAATCATCAGCAAGGTTATGGAATCCATCATTGCTTCAGACATGAAATCCTTCCTCTTCTCCAATGGCTTGATTTCCAATCATCAATTTGGTTTCAGACCAGGTCACTCTACCCTGGATATGCTGCTACTGCTCTCCCATCAATGGATGGAGGTCCTCAATGCCAGACAGGAAATCCGAGCCGTATCCCTGGACATATCACGTGCTTTTGACACAGTCTGGCACCCTGCCCTACTCACCAAACTCTCTTCCCATGGTATTCAAGGCCATCTCCACTCATGGCTCGCAGACTTCCTCTCCTGTCGCAGTCAACGTGTGGCCCTAAATGGAGTTCTTTCATCCCCTCTTCCTGTGCAGGCTGGAGTTCCTCAAGGTAGCGTTCTGGGCCCTGTTCTTTTTCTGGTTTTCATCAATGATCTCTCGGACTCTCTGGAAAATCCTCTATTTCTCTTTGCCGACGACTCCACCCTCTGCCGTACCATCTGTCATCCCTCAGACCGGCAAGCAGCAGCTTCTTCGCTCACTGCAGATCTGGATAAAATCACAAACTGGTCCAACACGTGGAACATGTCTTTCAATCCACACAAATCTCACACTCTCACTATGTCTCTTCGAAAGGACCGTTTACAAAACCCCCCATCCACTTTCTCAACAATCCTCTGGAAGAAGTCTTTTCTTTCAAGCTTCTGGGTCTCACTATCTGCCATGACCTTTCCTGGGAAAGTCACATTTCCAACCTCGCCTCAAAAGCCAGTCGCCGACTGGGAATCCTCCGTCGTGCAAAGTCCTTCCTCGGCCCTCTTGAGCTCCTGACTACTTACAAAGCTTTTGTCCGTAGCCTGATGGAGTACTGCTCTCCCCTCTGGGCTGGTGCTCCTGCCTCCCACCTTTCTCGACTTCACGCTGTCGAAACCAGGGCTTTTAAGATCATTGGCATCTCCCGCAATGAAGCTGAGTCTTTGGGCCTCTCACTCAATCACCGCAGGTTGGTCGGTGGTCTTTCTGTCTTCTACCGACTCCTCTCCAGCCTTGCCCCCCTGCTCTCTCTGCGATTTGTCCCAACCACATTTCCACAGGGCGCTCAAGGTCCGCCAACAACCCCATTCTGGTAAAACTACCAAAATCACGAATCACTGCTCATCTTCACTCTTTCATTCCTCTTTTTCCCGCCTTTGGAATAAACTTCCTCACTCTATTCTTTCCCATTCTTCCCTCCAGGCTTTCAAAACAGCTGTTCACCACCACCTCTTATCTTCCCCCATCCAAATCCTCGATCTTTTCTACCCCCGATAATCCACCCAAGCCCACTTCCTTCAATTCTCCTGCTTTCCTTCCTGAAAGTCCCTGTAATGTCCATCTTCTCCTCGCCATGTTCCCCGTCCCATCCCCATCCCTCTCCCTTCCACAGTTCACCTGTGTCTGTTCCTCAATGTTTTGTCCCTTCCACTCCCACCCCTCTTGTCTCATGCCTCCTTGCTGTGAGTTGTGTGTTAGCTCTCATACGAGCCTCGACCAAGGTATACAAAAAAAAAAAAAAAAAAAAAAAAAAAAAAAAAAAGGCGAGCACCAGTTCATTGTTAATGTTAAGGAGGTCAGATATGTTAGCACAGTGGTTCCCAACCTTTTTTCTGTCGTTTCCCCCTGCACCCAATTCAACCATCCAGATTTCCCCCTTCATGTGTATGAGAGAAAGAACAGTTAAAACACACTGAGACTATTTACTAATTTATTTTTCAAATGCACTAACACAGCTAACATTAAATTGTATTGAATAAGAACACAGCATTTTAGTGTGACTTCTGGCATTGTTTGCCGTTCACGAGTCCTTCAATGTCTGGGGGAGTTATGGAGAGCGCACAGCGAAGATCCGCCTCCACCTCCAACTTGTTGCGTGCCTTTGTTTTGAGGTGTACCAGTGCCGAAAATCCTGTCTCACACAGGTAGGTGGAAGAAAACTGGACCAATATCCGCAGAGCATTGATCGCAAGAAGCGGGTAGGTTCCTCGGACTTGGGTCCAAAACTCTTCCAGTTCCATATTCTGGAAGGCATCCTTCGCTGTAGAGTCGTTTTTCAAGTCAGGAACTCTTCCTGCCACGCTTCTGGCACATCATCAACGTTCCTCTGAAATGGGTCTCTGATAAGCTTGTTCTCATTGCTCTCATTTGTGATCCCCGGGAAGTAATACTTGAATTCTTCCTCCAAGCTTTCGAGGTGTTGTTTGATATCCTCGGCTATTGGATCAGGCAGACCTTCCTCCATATCCTCCACACATTCGTTCAGAGCGAGGAATGAGGAAAAACTTCCACTCCCCGCTCTTTTCTTCCACAGTTCCAGTTTAGCCACGAAAGCTCTGATCTTGTCCGACTTAAAAAGAATGTTGGTCCCTTTGCCCTGCAGTTTCCTGTTGAGCTCGTTCAATGCACTGAAAATATCAGACAAGTAGGACAGCCGCACACGGAAAAACTCACCCTTCAACGCCTCCAGAAGCACAACATTCTCTTGGGCCCGAAGGAAGGCTACCACCTCATCAAACAATTCCAGGACTCGCTGCAACATGTTTCCCTTTGAGAGCCACCTCACCTGAGTATGAAACAGCAGCGATTCGTGGTCGGCTTCCATGCCTTCACAGAGCCGACGGAACAGCCGAGTGTTCAGAGCGGAACCCTTGATAAAGTTGACGACTTTGATGACAGTCTCGAGATGCTGTTTGAAGTTCTTGGGGAGAGTTCTCGAAGCAAGCGCCTCTTTGTGGATCAGACAGTGTGATGATTCCACTGCCGGATTATTTTGCTTGACGAGCGTGACGAACCCCGATCGAGAGCCGAGCATAGCTGGGGCACCATCCGTGCACACCCCAACCAGAGACTCCCAGCTGATGTTGCTGTCTTCGAAAAAGTCATTGATAAGGTCCATCACATCCTGAGCTTTGGTCGTGGTCTGGAGAGGTTTGCAGAAGAGGAATTCTTCTGCAATTCCTTTTTCAGTGGTATAACGAACAAAGACCAACAGCTGGGACAGATTCGCAACATCTGTCGATTCATCGAGTTGAATCGAAAAAAAACTGTGACCCTCGAACCTTCTGAACAACTTGGTTCTTGATGCACTCAGCCATATCATTGATCCGTGACCGAATGGTGTTGTTTGAAAGGGAAATCTGGGTCATCTTGTTGTGGGCAGCCTCACCAAGGACCAACTTCACGCACTGCAGCATACAGGGCTTCACCAATGTTTCACCAATTGTGTGTGGTTTCTTCTCCCTCGCAATCTTGTACGAGACTTCGTATGATGCTTTCACAATAGCGTCCGTTTGCTGACGAAACGTTCCAGTTGAGTCCAGTCTCATCTTCAGATAATTTTGTTTCAGCTTGAAGTATTCACGATCCTTGTTCTGTAGTTCGGGATGGCATCCTTGAAGGTGTTGCTTCATCTGGAATGGCTTCATGCTACCATTCCCAAGGTCTTTGTGCAGATGACACATTGTGGCAGATGTTCCCCATTATTCACAACGAACGTAAAACCGAAGTCTAGATATGCTTCTGAATATATCCGTTTTTTCGACATGATCACTTGCGGACCTGAAAAGAACAAGAGAGATCATATTAAGACATGTAATAGAAAATAAAAAACTAAAAAAGAAGAAAGAAAATAAAACATAAGAATGAAAGCGGGTAAAGTTCAGGAAATGGGTACTTCTGAGAAGAGAAGAACAGAAGGCTATTACTGGAAATTATTTTCTAATTATTTTCTGATAATTTCCAGAATTTTAATTCCAGACTAGAACTTCCCCCTGAAACATCCAAATTTCCCCCCTGGGGGAAATTTCCCCCCGGTTGGGAACCCGTGTGCTAGAATAACACAGCTGTATACATGATAAAACAAAGGGTCCAAAACCAAACCATTTCAGTACTTCAAACAAATATCTATGATAAACATAATCAAATGCCTTTTGTTGATCCGAGAAAACAAGACCAACGCATTCATGATAAATTTGGGAAACCTCATTCACATCGCAAATGACAGAAATGTTGTCGTGGATATTACGACCAGGAACACAATAAGTTTGGTCCACGTTTACAATGTCCTTGCGCCTGGTGTTGGTTTAGTGGTTTGGGTGGCTGGCCTGGGTCCGTAGGGTCTTGAGTTTGAGCCCCTGTCGGCTGTTGAATTAACACCGGGTGGGGTTGACTCAGACCGTCATCCTTCTGAGTTTGGCAAAATGCGTACCAGCTTTCTGGGGTAATAACCATTCAGGGTAACCTGCGTTTGAGTGGTGACCTGTCCAGGACTGTATTCCTTGCTGATGAAACTGCCTTGGCAGCCCTATGTGCCTTATTGGTGTGAAAGGAATCGTATTATTGTTATTATTATATTATAATGTCCTTTAGGAGGGGTGAAAGGCTCAAAGCAATGGCTTTGGAAAAAATATTGTAGTCAGTGCCAAGTAACAAACCAGTGTCCAATGAGCTAGGGATCAGCTTTCTTGGGAAGCAAGGTAAGTACTGCTCTTCTGCAGCTCAGTGGGATGTCGGTCATTCGTTTTGAGACTTCTTGTAGGACTGAAAACAGTTCAGACCCAATGAAGTCCCAAAACATTTCAAAAAACTCTGACTGCAGTCTTTCAAGGCTGGTTGATTTCCTTTTTCCAAGGATCTTGAGATCAATAGAGATTTCCTCAAGTGTGATTGGTTTCTCCAGGCTCGATCTTTGTTCTGGGGTGAGGGTGCAAATACCACCAAACAACTAGGAGACACTATTTACGTCAACCTCCATTGCTTTGTAAAGATGGAGAAATAGAGTTTAGCTTCGGTGCTTAGAATTTAACAAATTAAATCATACATTTTTGAAGGCATGCCTAAATAAGGGGCTGTCCAAAATAGTGACATTAGGTTTCCAAAAATGAGTGGTGACTGGGGAACGGATGTGTGTGGTAGCTGACAGTAATCAGGTGGTGATCTGAGAAGCCAGAAAAATAAATTCCTGCAGTTAGGGAGAGGTTTAAGAAGGGTGAATTGACGTAGAACCAGACAAGCCAAGCTAGGACACCCTGTTATTGGCAGCCTTGCAGCAAGTGAATTTATGTATCCTGGGGTTCTGTTTCTGCCAAATATCATGGAGGCCAAAGTTCCTTGCTATCTCAGCTAGTAATTTAACCAGTCCAAGATGGGGTTCTGCACCATTACAGTCAAGATCGGGTTGCAGGGCGCAGTTAAAATCACCTCCCATTATAATGCACCTTTGTAAGTCGATTTGCCTCATGTAAGATCCAAATCTGGCATAAAACACCTGTTGGTCTGTTATTTGAAGGGGCATAAACATTTAGTCGGGTAAAATTGATATTGTTAGCAGAAAATTCCAAGGAAGGAAAATGTCCTGGAATTATATTTAGAAAAGATAGTTGCGATGGATAAAAATGGAGGTTCACAGAAATGCAACTCCTGCAGTAGAGGAATTTGAATTGCTAAAAAAAAAACCCTGTTCTTTTCATCATACAGCTCCATTCCGCATGAGCTGTTGGAGTAGAATGGATTTCTTGCAAAAACACATCTCAATTTTTTTTTTTTTTGTATTTCAAGGTTTACCACCTAAAGTTTGTGTAGCTGGCTGTATTATGAAGGCGTGTAAATCAGAAGAATGGTCTTTAATGTCAATGTGTCCTTTTCTGAAGGTGTGGTTGAGAAATTTAAGAATTTGAATTGGTGATACATCAGATTCAGTGGTTGGGGGAATTCTTCAATGACATAGGATTCCTCCTTCGACATGGCAGAAGCACTGGCTGGGAAACTTCTGATCGCTGGCTCCTGGGACACTGGAGTAATTGGTGGTGTGCAGGTGTCACCTTGCACTGTTTCTGTAGGAGCATGTTAAGAGGGAGGTTTTAACGAAACCTTGGGTAATGTAGGTGGAGGGGAGATTCTGCAACATGTTCGACAATTTGAGTTTCTTCCTCAGGACTATCATTGTGCTCAGGAATGCTTTCTAAGGCGGCCGGCACAGCGACTATTGGGGATGAAAGTTTTTCATTCAGTAAGTTGGGAAACTGAGATCGAATTTTGATTCTTTTCTCCCCCAGTTGAGTCTTGACTCAACTCGTCATCATTCACACAAAGATTTAAGGCAGTTTGGATTTTAATCTGTTCTGGAGATAGCGCTTGCGAATCCTCCATACTAATCTGAGGGTACGTGTCGGCTTCAGGCAGATAATATACATTGTCATTTACCATTAGCTCATATCGATTACTCATCAATATCTAATCAGTTAACGCTTGAACTGTATCCAATGCCTCAGACTCGAAAACCACCTTCTTCTCCTTATGAGATGAGGGCACATTTTTTTATTGTTTACCAAGTCGAGGCTCGTTTAAGTGCTAATACACAGAAACATATGACAAGGCAGGAAACAAGAGGGATGGGAGATGGAAGCACAAAATAGTGGGGAACAGACAATATGAGATCTGTGGAAGGGAGAGGGATGGGGTGGGTGACATGGCGTAAACAATATGGAACTACAGGGACTTTCAGGAAGGAAAACATGGAATTTGAAGGAGGTGGGTATGGGGTGGATTAGTGTGGCTAGTAAAGATCATGATTTTAGATGGGGAAAGATTTAAGATGGTGGTGAACAGCCTGGAGGACCTGGAGGGAGAAGTGGGATTGAAGAGAGTGTTGGAGTTTGTTCCAGAGGTGGGATAAAGAGGAATGAAAGAGTGAAGGTGAGCAGTGATTCTTGATTTTGGCAGTTTCACCAGAAGGGGATATTTGGTGGATCTTGAGTGCCCTGAAGAAATATAGGGGGAAATTGCCAGACAGAGTAGGGGAGGGGGGCAAGGCCGAAGAGGAGGTGGTGGAAGACAGAAGGACCACCGATCTGCCTCCAGTGAGACAGTGAGAGAACCAAAGGCTCAGCTTCATCGTAGGAGATACCAATGATCCAAAAAGCCTTGGTTTCACATTCCGAGGTGTTTTCCTCTTTCTTACAGACAAAACGAGTGTAAAACCATCCCAAACGAAATTATTATCGGAAGCTTTTGGTGTTGATGGTACATATTCTGAGATAGTAACTACAGTAAGTGCTATAACAGTATCAGGATGAGCAGAAGACACAGCATTGACAAAGGAGGCCATCTGCTTTGCTAAAATCGGGGCAGTTTGGGGACAGAAACGTTTTAAATGACAAAAGTTCACACAGTTAAAGCATTTTAATGTTTCCGTCGATGCATATACTTGATACTCGTGATTTTCAGCACAAAATTTAAATTTTGCGTTATAGTAGAGACAAAATATGGAAAAATTGCCACGTACCCCCAAAAAATTGCAAGAAAACGTTTTGTGGTATTTTTCTTTTCTTTAGGTCTACAGAACAACATATCAAAAGTTGCCAAAAATTGGACCGAAAGAAAGGGTCTCGATAAGAGGTGAGAAAAAGATGGCACCCAATGTTAGAACATGTCTGATATCAACTCATCGCTGGTGAATTGAACACTTTCCAACCACTGTAACCCTTTGAGGTTAATTTTTGGGGGATAATATGACTTTCAGTGAAATAAATCTGTTGTGGACAATAGGAGTACTGATGAATGGGAGTGACCTGAAAGATGGCTTGGAGACGGTTTATAGTACGGTGAAAACACTGTGGTGCACATGATGAATGGAAAAGGTGTGCAGCGCGCATTTCAGGGACACCTTGTTTCTCAGTATCTGATGCACCAGATCGCAACAAAAGTCATTGCAGATGAGCCAGATTTGAGATCCTCATGCAAGAACTTGGCAAACAATATACTATGTTAGATATGAGTGAAATAGATTTGGAAACGTTACTCAAAAGTGATTGTATCAAACGGATTTCCCATACACTGGTTTACAAAAAGTCTGAATTATCTAATAGTTCAAAAACGAGCAAAGTATGGCTAAACTATCTACAAATGTTGGGAGTGGCCTGGGTACTTGTTGAAGCCGATCGCACAGGACCGTTGCAAATACACTTCCACACTATATCTGACTGCTTACCAATATTTGCTGCTGCTGGACATCCCAACTATCTAAAGTTTGCTTATCTTTACCTCCAGAAGATGCAGGCATAATAAACTGAAAAATCTATAGTATTTTCGAAATTCAGAAATGGATTCCATGTGATCCAACGTACCAACTAATACTGGGCTGGCCTTGGATCAAACTTAGTGATTGAACAGACTCTGATACAGTCCCTTAAAAGTACAGGGGGACTGACAAGAGGAAATGGAATGACTGAACATCAACGAACTGTTTGGACAATGTCTTCTCCTGTATCCTATGCTACAACTACGCCATGCAGGAATTCTGTCGAACCGTATACACAACGAGCGGACAGCACAAAGAGGCATCTGCATCACGAATAGACAGGGACAAGATGGACTTCGCCAAGATTGCCACAAAGCTTGAACAGCATCCTCCATTCTCAGAAGAGGTGACCCATCGTAACATCATCACAGGGATGAATGCTGACAAGGATGTCAATGTGCAGGACCTTTTCATTGTTGGCAGAAACACAGTAAAGAAAATGGAAGGACAATCTGTCTTCTCATATTCACACAAATGGAACACTACAGTGAGGAGACAAGCATCAACCTGGGCCATCAAGGTCACCAAGGACCGAACCATTGGTCCAGCACTGTTATTTCAGAGGTTCCTTGAGGTACCTCAGTTGGGAAATCTGTGCCTAGATGAGGTAATGAAATATGAACGTCCCTCGTATCCTCCATCCTTGTTTTAGGCAAAAAATTGTATGCGGAAGCCAGAAAAAGCACAACTGCTGGACGCTCTCCAATGCCATGTTATTTCGTCAGAAGATGCTGCTCTTCAGTCAATTCCAAAGACTGAACACTATGTTCTCGATGGTGGTTCATTTCTACATCGACTGAAATGGACCAAAGGCAGCACCTCCAGCTCAATTGCTGACACCTACGCGTTTTTCATGTCAGACCAGTGTGGCAATGCCACCATTGTCTTTGATGGATATGATGGAGGACCAGGTACAAAAGACAATACGCATCTGCGACGAAGTCGAACTCTGGTTTTGAATAAGGTCAACATATCGGATAAAACAACATTCGTTTGAAGAAAGGAAGATTTCCTCTCAAATTATATGAACAAACAGGCCCTCATGCACTTGATCTCTGAATGCTTGTGACAGAAAGGCTGTCATATCATCCAAGCTGAAGGAGATGCAGATTTGGACATAGTGAAAGCATCCGTTGCAATTCCATCCCACAATTCAACAACCCTGATAGGGGAAGACACAGATCTGCTGGCATTGCTGCTGTATCATGCAACGATGAAAGACTGCAAGGACCTGTACTTTCGGTCAGACAAGGGGATACCAAATGTTAATAACACCAAAGTTCTGAAACGGTTGCTTGGTGACGATGTCTGATCTGATCTATTGTTTGCCCTTACCTTCTCCAGATGCGACACTATTTTGACAATCTTTGGTGTGGGGAAGAAATCTGTTTTCCAAAAAGTCATCAAGGGTGAATCTTTCTTATGTGCCTGTTCGCAGGTCTTTTGTGCACCAATGGTAGATCAATTTACTGTCCAAGTCACTGGTTGCAAGGGGATGGTGTCCTTGTTTAATGGGACCCAATCTGACTCTTTGGCATCATGATGCCACAAGTTCCTTTGCAAGAAAGTGTCCGCAGCAAAGACCTTCATGACACCCGAAAGACTGCCTTCAACAACCTTGGCCACAAATCTTCACTCTCGGCAGACGTACCTACAAGTCATGGTTTGGATGGGCAAGAAAGAAGCCATGGACCCTACCAAATGGAGCTGGGACATGCAAGGGTCAAACTTATTTCACTCATGATGTATAATAGCCCTGCGTCAGACATTCTGCTCAAAATGACCAACTGTAACTGCACTGCAGGATTCAGCATACTGAAATGTATCTGCAAAAAAAACCATGGCCTTGAATGCACCAGAGCTTGCGGACCTTGCCAAGAAGGCAACTGTGGTAATGTGGCAACTGAGCCAGTTTCAGTTGATGAAAATGAAGACTAAATATTTGGGGAAGGTACATTGGAACATATGCTCCACAGATCTAAATTATTTCTCTCGGGTAGACTGTGTAACTCTTTCGGTATTTCAGAGTATTTTAGTCAGTTTTTATTTTTCTGTCAATCATACATTTAGGTATTTTTACTAATGCCATATTTAGCCCCTTTCTGGTCGTCAATGTTTTGGAAATTTTTAATATGTTGTGTCCGCAGCAAAGGTTCTCTAGACCTAATAGTTTCTGTCGAACAAATAAAACAAAAAAAAAGCCATCAAACGTTTTCTCACAATTTTTTGGGGTCATGTAGCATATTGATCCTACTATTAAGTGCATTGTCCACGTTGGATGTAGGAAACACAATGTACACCTTCCACTGGAAGAACAGGATATGCTCGCTACGACAGCCCAGAGGTAACATTGTGATCTGTGACACTACTGCACCAAACCAAAAATATGTATTTGCTTTTTTCTCCGAAACTACACACACAATTCCGATGAAACTTGACCCCCACCTTCATCACCGATGATGTACCAAAGATTTTTCACGACATTCAAACAATCTGTGTCTAAGGAGGTCAATGGGGGGGGGTTGCCCCCCAAAACTACACACACAATTTTGATGAAATTTGACCACTACCTTCATCACTTGTGATGTGCCAAAGTTTGTTCACAACATTTACAAAAACACCGGGGTCTCAGGGAAAATATGTATCTGCTTTCTCCTCAGAAACTGCACACAGAATTCTGATGAAACTTGACCATCACCTTCATCACCTGTGATGTACCAAAGTTTGTTCATGCAATTTAAAAATTCTAGGTCGAAGGAGATTTATGGGAGGGAGGGAGTTTTCCACTCAAAATAGGTATTTGTTGTAACATCGGTTCATTGGTACATTTTGCTGATTCTGTCCCACGTTGACTTCCTCCTCAGTATCATTATTCTACCAGGTGAGCGCCCAGGGGTATTGCCCCTATTTTTTCAGTTCACAGGATACAGACAGTGCTGCCTTTTCATACCAAACATTTTAGTCTCCAAGGCTACATTCTCCAGAGGGCATTTCAATTCCAATGATGAACAAAGTGTCAACCACATATACAGCTTATGTTAGAACCACAATTTTATTGTAGAAAGAAAAATTGATTTTTATGCAAGAACTCTTTGGTATTGACTTCATGTAGTCTGCTCACAATGTGTGCTTATATAAGACATAGCTGCATTAACAACACATGCTCGGTTTAATGCAATTTTTTTGTGAAAGTGTAAAAGCTCGTAATGAATCAGATACACACATTGCAAATAAGACAAGTAACCTGAGGGATGTATGTTTACTTTGACATAGATTTCAGGGACCGTGGTAAACAACTGACAAAATAAACACAGTGGATTGGGATCATAACATCATGCAGAATTGAGATGTTCAGATGAGAACAGAAAGGCAAAAATTTGTTTTCATATAACTGTACAAATTATTCAATTGAAACAATGTCACCTAAATTTGCCGTTTCCCCAATTTCAATGTCCAGTACCACTGTTTTACAACATTACAGAAACATCTATCACTACAGACATATTTACTGTGTGATGTCATCATATGATTTGTTTTTCCAATCTCAGCTTATTTTGCCAATGTGCAAACCTCCACAACCAGCAGAAATAATTTAAAAAAATGTTTGTATTTATCAGTTTGCAATATCAAGGAAAATAAATATCCCTTTATCTTTGATAAACTACTCAAAGAAGAATTCAATATGAAATTAATCTTACACCTTATAAAAGTTTAATTCAATCACCTTAATTTTAAAACTGCTGGTCACCTCATTCTACAATGAATGGGTGTACCTCTCCGACTTGTAAATCAATATAAAAGCATTCATTCATTAATCAAAAGTCGATAACATATTAAAAAAAAAACCTCAACATGGTGAATAATTACCTCGAATAATTGTATTTCATCTTGACCTGGAAAAATAAATCTCTTACCAGCTGTTCTCTGGCCATCAGAGTACCTCGAATAAGTCCCTTGAAATTGGGGCGTTCAGAGAGCTCTGCACACCTGCTGTTCCCACAGAGAAAAGTCCTTCAGAGAGCTACGTTCGATTCTAACGACCTTTAGAAGTGTTTTTCCCCCTTTAATACGTACTGTAACCTCTCCTTATGTTGCAGCGAAACCTATTCACCAGACAATTCCAAAAGATTGGCTGGATACCCCACAGAGAGATGTTTCAACTTTGTAGTGACTGTAGGAAGCTACAAACTCACCGTGCATTCATTCTTACACAGTGGGGATTAACTAGAGCTGAACTTGAGCTTGCATTCCTTGGATTGCAATGCAATCAGTCCTACTGTGGATGTAATTCAGCACCCTGGGGCAAATACAGTTGAAAATTGTGTTTTGGTTTTTCTCAAACAGTGGACAAATGAAATACCTCTACAGTGGACAGAAAACTGAAAGTTTCAATTTTCTGTCCTTTTAATAATCGAATTCTCCAAAGGCAAAATTACTGCTTTATCACAGCAGAGCAAGAATTGAGAGACAAAGCATATAGAGGCAGTCGTTCAAGGATGATCTCATTTTTTTTCCCTTTCATGCAACAATAAATGGAGAAGTTTTCATATTTAGTAATTTTCCCTCACCCATACATGGAAGAAGGAAATGGTGTGCATAAGTTTGCAAAAATATTGTGTTAAATGTGAATATAAAAAAAAACATTAATTTTGTATTAAATAGGAAAGTGGAATGGAAGGGGAAACAGTCTTGAGCAAAATATACATTTCCTACAAGTCCATCAATTCATGCTTTACAGTACTTTTCATTTATAAGTAAAATCTCAGTGCTTGACAAAAGAAAGAAAAGAAAACAAACATAAAAGATAAGGATGAAAGAAATTTAAACATGAGAGATTTTAAAAAAAAAGATTTGAAAACTGAAATTACTATGACCATTCAATTTCAAAAAGCAGAGAGTACCATGGTTGAGGACCGCAGCTGTGAAGAAAGCTCAATCACCAAAAAATATCATTCTTGCAGTGTCAGGTTTGATTATGTGAGAAATGTAGGCAGGAACCAAAACTTTGTTTTGCCTTTATTGGTCATCAGTAGTATTTGAAAATCTAGTTGTTGGTGTACTGCGTGACAGCAAAGTGTCACAAGCGTGGGAGTTACGTGAATAAAGTTATGAACTTCAACTATGTAATCTCGGCTGACATATCCTGAATACGTTGTCGGATGTTGAGAGAAAAGGTAGGCAAGCTTGCAAATCATGAGTTTCAGTCATCTACGTGGGATTTTGTGAAAGCCTGAACCAAGGCATTAGTTGTTCTCCAAATTAAGCACGAGTAGATTTCGGAAATATTGTGCAAATTGAAGGAAATACGTATCCAGATTTTCGTCATATGAAGAATTAACAAAGTGTCAAATCTATAATTATTTAGAACACATGAAGGTCAAACGACCTGTATTATCAGTAGCTTCCTGTGCTGAGGTTTACAAAATTCATGGACATTCATATTGGAATATAATATTGAAAGGAATTCTGAGTTGTAAAATAGAGTATGTCAGGTTCCGTGGAAAAGTAGACGAGAATAATCATTGTAGCCATGAAAGCTGAAATTGAAATTCTGTAACAAGCACTCCTTTTTGATGTAGATAATGACAAAGAAAAAAAAAACAAAATGAACCAAGACGATATCCCCAAAGAACATTGATAGATAGATGAAGGAGGTCTAATTATTAATCAGCAACGTTGTTGACAGTAAATGCAAGATAAAATGTAAACCTTTTAAGAAGAAACAACCAAGGAGAAAAAACCAGATCCAGTACTGGTAAAGCTGTTGTTTTCTTTCAATTTTCGAAAATCGACCGGACAGTCAGTGTACAGACAAATTGGAAATAAGTGATTAAAATAGACCATTAATTTGATGCCACAGAAGAGAGACAGCATAGTTTGAAATTGCAAAAGGGGTTAGACAGGGGTACATTCTCTCCCCTTACTTATTCAATCTGTACAGTGAGTACATCATGAGGAAATCAAACTTGGATGACATAGAGGCTGGAGTCAGGATCAGAGGAAGATTTATCAACATTTTAAGGTATGCCAATGATATTACTCCATTAGCAGAAAGTAAAGAAGACTTGGTGAAGCTGCTGCAGACAATGAAGAAGGAAAGTGAAAAAGCTAGTCTTGAGTGAGCGGAGAAAGTAGAGGATAAATTATGAGACAGTAAGTTGTCTGCAAAGGGCAGTCAATTATTGTTGGTAACTTACATTACTTAGAAAAGATATGACAAAATCTTAGTATTGTTTGAATTCATATTCATATAATTTGTATTCAAACAAACCCACAAACTCAAAATGTAATTGGATCTCAGAGTTTCAGTCAATTAAATGGAGGTCATGTAAGATAGAACACAAGTATGCAATGAATATGAAATTATATTTCTAATATGGTGGAAATATCCTTTATCGGAAATAATAATTCTGTTGGAAATATCCACCAGAAGGAACAACATCCAACAAATACCTGGTAACTGTTGTTATGGTAACTAATGTTAGTTTGTCCATACTGAAACCCCAGATTGAACATCAGCCCTTAGTTCTGATTGATTGAATTTTAAAGTTTGATGAAACATATCACAGAAATCACAGAAAACTGGAACATTGTGCAAAATCGGAGAAAATATATCAGTTTGAATTAAAAGTGGAATCCATTCAACTCAGTGGAATGTTAAACAGCATAAATCACTATGTAGTACATGTAGCACCAATGACATGTTGACACTTGACAAATGAAAAAAAAAAAAAGCAACATACTTGAACTTGAACTCACTTATTAACTGGACTTTATAGTCCTAAAATGCAGAGCTCCTGACACAAAAACATGTGTGGAGTGTGTTTTGTTAGCACCCCAAGGATTGGTCGATACATGTTCCACCATTCAAATTTGAAGTAAGCAAAGAACAATTAATATGTGTTCACTAGAATATAATCTGGATGTTGGTACAATTGTAGAGGCGAGTGTTTGATGTGGCAATGATCTGAAGGACAGTTCAAATCATAAACCCCTGGTCATTCAAAATTGAGGATTTTTTAATTCTTTCTTGTATTAACTAAGATCGACACAACCAGCATCTTCAGTATCTTATCTCAAGAGGACAAAATCTAGTACACCAGATTTGTACTAGCTTGTACGAGCTTGCACCATGATTACAGATACTTCATAGTTCTGGCTCTGAACATCTTTTACTTCACCAGGATAATGGTCACCATCATATTCAACAACACACCAGTCATTGACCTTTATGTCCTGCAGGACAGTTTCAATTGGAAGTGATTTTTTTTTCATCCTTCATCAAGGTGAATGGGACAGATTCTCCATTGATGACCAGAAGTTTATCTGAACTGGACAATTCAGCACAAGGTTTGTCAACTCGGCAAGTATGTAGATAATTCTTTCATATTCTTGCATCTTCGTTTGTATACAGCGCAAGGCTACAGGGTAGCATTACTGGCTGAAGGTGCGGCTGTGCTGCTGATGCAATGCCCTCTGCTGGTTAACACAACAATTTGTAATTTGTTCAGGGTGCCACTGATAGCTCGCCTACTCTTCATGAAGGACAACATGGGATCTTTAGCATCCACCACCGAATGCTGGCAGACGGTTTCCCATTTTACGTTCATCCGAGGAATGACACACACATTGATGAATCACCCTGCCCGTGAAACACCAGGATGACAGTTTATAACTGGGTTGGGACTCAAACCCACGCTAGACAGCTTAGAGGCAAGTATGTTCTTGGATGATGTCAGATAAAATTCATATTGATATAGTATCCTCAATCGTTTCTTGCCTGTTGCAACAACAACGACAACATGCTTAAATTGGGATTATAATTGGGATTAAAGGATATATCCCCAAAAGCTATAAGTTGAAGTCAAAATGATAGTCTGTTATTCAGGCAAATGTTTTTGGAGATGGAAATCAGATTATCTAATATATATATATATATATATATATATATATATATATATATATATATATATATATATATATATATATATATATATATATATATATATATATATATATATATATATATGGCTCATTTTAACCACTTACTGACTCACTAACTGATATTAATGTTCGGGACCTTCCGGGTGACATAGAAAGCTGAAATTTTGCGTGCCAATGGACATTGAAGTCAATATACTGGGAAAAATCAAAGAACTATCAGAAAGCATCTGTAAATGAAAATATAAATAAATGAAAATAAATAAATGAAAAAATTCAGGTGAGCGACCCAAGACAATGAAGAAGCATGGGAATTCCGTGTATCGATGGACATCGAAGCCGATACACCAGGAAAAATTACAGAACCGTTGGAAAGCGTCTGTAAATGAAAATATAAATAAATAAAAAATAATAATTGAAAAAAACAAATGCAGGTGAGTGACCCAAGGCAATGGGGAAGCAAGGTTCGTTATTGTTTACAATGTGTAAGGATATCCTGCTAGTAACAATATATACCTACTCAATTAGCAAGGAAAGTTGAGGATAGAAATCAGCATCCACGTAGTTGGCATCACTTCCAGGAAACAGGAAGTGAACAAGCTGCATTGAGGGTCATATTGGTTCCAAAAATGGAACCACCTCTTGACAGTGAATGGTGTCACGAAATGACACCAAACTATAATAAACTATCAAACAGAAGGCCCGTATATTTAAGCTATTTACTTAAGATGTATGGGTAACTAAGGTTACCTCCCCTGTATTTTGGAGCTTTCTTCACTTTCTTCAGCGAGAAGAGCATGGGAAGAGTCTATTTATAATCCTAGCCACTTGGGGTAATTGATTTGGCGATTGCTGATTGGTTATTCCCTCCAATTATGGCTGAGAGACGTGATTGGGTCTTGTTATTTATTTATATGTTGACTGCTATTTACATTGCATGTGGTACATGTTTGGGAGCTTTAGTGTTGCACGTTCCTGTCTACGCTGTTGCTGATGACTCGCCAAAAAGTGATGAAACTGGGCCGGCTGCTTGGAGGGTGTGTAGCATTGATTTTCTCATGTACGTACGAATTGTGAATGTTTTGAATCTGTGGAGGAACTCTGGTAGAGTTTTAAACAACAAAGGGCTTATCTTGTGTTGCTTTTCATGGTTGCTTTTTGCAGCTTTCTATGGCTAGAAGAGCATGTAAGGAGTCAATTTATATGTATTGTGACAATTCTGAGCCTGGTAAGTACGTTGTGAACCTCCCAGGAGGATAAAGCACATACGCATATAATTAAAACTAGTTATGCCATCGGACTCTGTTTCGCAGTTAGGTTATATCATGTGCATGGGGATAGATGTGCCTTGCGAATATGAGATGGACTAAGTTTATGTTCTTTCAGCTTCTATACTTTTCACATCTCATACCATTTCGTGCCAAATGCAATTGACCTCATGATGCACTCCAACTCATGTAGACATCGACATGCGTTTCGCGGAGAAATTTGGGAGAATCTAGAGTGGCTTGAGTAAGGGAGGGGATGCTGAAGCTGTGTGCTAATTCCCCGTGAATGGAAGCCATCCATTATAGTTGACAGGTGCATGCTGGCTAACAAGTCCCCTCCCCCTTCCTGGGAAAGGGACCTGACGGAGCCACTCCACCAATCAGGCACTGTGGTTGGGTTTGGGTACGAGACCCCACTAATCAGCACACAGTGATGTCTGTCCGCCCCCAGAAGTTCAACGCCATTGAGGAGCCATGAGGCCGAGGAAATAGGGGAAAGTGGGGGGTGGAAGAAGAAAGTTGGGGGAATGCACAGAGCCTGAGAAGATGTGAACAAGAGATGTGACTGCAAAGAGATACAAATGGAAAATCAAAGTGAATCGCTTGAGACTTTCATCATTCATTCTCTCTCCACGCCATTCCCACCCAGACATCGACTTTCCTCCGACGCTTCTTCATTTTCTGACTTTCTTTTCTTGATATTCTTCCCATTTTACTGACGCTTTCCATTTCCTTCTTTTTGGACTTTTGTGGCTTTTTCTCATGACACACATCTTGCACTCGGCACACCTTCCACAAACTCCAGTTGTTGCCATGCTGCGATGAAATCACTGCCTTCCCTCGCACTTTGGCATGAGATCCCCACAGCCAAGCAGACCATCACGTTTGGCCAAAGATGATCAAGCGACCCCCACACGACTGCAGCACTTTTGGAGTGGAGGAAACTGACCAAGAGGAAGTGCATGGGAGGCAAGCCCAAATCGCCGAGCCGTGGGCAATTGCAACCTCAACCAGGGCTGACAAATGTGCATTGGGACACGTAGAAAAAACCCTTTTCAGAAAGAACCCCTTTATCTCAACCCCTTTTCCCAGATGCTTTGTTTTCTTCCTTTGGGTGTCTGGATCCATTTAGTGTACAGGAGTTAAGTCATTGTTATAAGGCAGCTGAGGGTGGGAATTATCAAGTAGGAGACGAGGGTAGCGTATGCATCCTTGTAAATAGATTCATATTGTTTGCGTTGCCCCATCCTGATTTTCCTCACCTTTTCCCAATTGAATTTCCTGACTGCCATTTCTCACGCCAATTTCCTCCTTGTGTAAATAAAGTGCATGGAAGTTGTGATATAGTGTCTTGACTTATCCTGCTCAGGTTTGGTATGCGATCATGCTTCTGAGGATAATTAGCTCAAGTAATGAATCGGCCCGTTGGGGAAGAACAGTACGACGATGCATAGCATTGGTTCACTCGGCCGACTAGTAGCCATCACATGATTACAGGCACAGTTCCCCACCTGCTTTATTCATCTCACAGGTACAGTAAATCGATCCTGGGCACAAAGATCCGGCCAGAGTTGAGTGCTGTAGATGGTGTCCATGGTCTTTTTATAGTCTTTGGGTTTCAGCGTTATCTGACACATGGCTCTAGTGAGGTGTGGGATTTGGATCTCTCCCAACGACTGTAACAATATATATATATATATATATATATATATATATATATATATATATATATATATATATATATATATATATATATATATATATATTGTCACGGTTGTCAAGTTCATTCCAGTTTCCCATTCTGAATATGAAGAACCATGTCAAAGCAGTTGTGATGACCAACTGATGATTGTGCTCTGAGCTGGATTATGGGTCTGTTTGCGACGATACCCTACTCAAATTGAGCATCTGAGTCATTCACTGTGACGTGCTGACTGGTGCCGTATGTCCATATACCCAAGGTGGCAACCGGAGCACTGGTTGCTCAGATGCAGGTAGGGTCTTGTACTTGTAAAAGTGTATTGATAAAACTAGAAGCATCTGCTTTTACGGGAAGGTTGGGGGGGGGGGGGTTATGTTATTATCCTTCTTCAAATGTGCAACTCAAAATACCTCCGTTATGCAATTCAAAACACTACATTGCACTGGAAAACGTGGGGCAGGAATGAGGCACTGTACTGTGAAGGGTGGTGACTTGCAATATGTGGTGAATTGTAAATTACTGCTGAGCACTACACGATATACATTCACATAGAGGATTTAAATCCCCCCCACCACCCCATCCCCAAGACCACCGGCACAGATAAAACGTCATGCTGACCAATGCTCTAATTGGAATCATGCTAATCTGATGTCACAAGTCTGGATGTAATAACGCAACAAACAAACATACAGCCAAACACACCGGTCTGGGAATTATTGTAAGGATAATGGAGTATTGGATGGGAATACAAAAAAGAGGCAAAGCAATGATTTAAAAACTCCTACCAAAACATTCCCAAAGCCAATGAACAAATGACAGATTCTTATCAATTTAACCTTAAGGCCCCAGACACACCTCAGTAGATAGACAATAGATCACGGAATACCGTAGACTGTGTCGGGTAAGACGCAGCTTAGTTCAAGTAATAGGAATCTTGACACAGCTTGATCGTCCTGACAGATACGGTTTGAATGTCCATGAGGTGGGAGCTCAGGCCGATATCAGCAGGTTGTAGAGACATCTGTGGGAGGGAAGCACTGAGCAGCAGGGCCGTGTTTGCCAAGCCAACTGTGCACAAACAAAACCTGCACAGCCTTTCACATCGGAGTCAAAGGTCTGCACTGCACCCTGTTTTCCACTCACCCTGCCCCCAGTTGCACCCACCTTTGTCCCCTCTGGCTATGCTCTGCCCCATGACATAGCTCCACGTTGGCATCCTGCTCTGATTGGAATTCCAGTCATCATTCAAGGCATGGCCCACCCTTGAATTTCATGCAATATCTATCAATATGGTGGGGCCGCACCCTTTGTGCCGATCCTGCATATTTGTGCCAAAACTTATGCCCACAGCCCGATGTCCAATTTATAGAACATACATCTGGAGACGGCGATGGTTCACGAGCAATGTACACGGTTCGCCTTTTTTATTTTTTGACCTTCGAGGGGACACCACGAGCAAACTGGCGGGAATCGGGAAAAACGTAAATGATGAAAGTTGTAGTACTCGAAGAGCACTACTTGCATACCAAGTTTCATTCGAAACAGTTGAAAACCCTAGGAGCTCGATGCCCAATTTATTGATTTTTTTGACATTTTCTAAGTTCGTGACCTTGTGACCTTGACCTTGGGATGAAAATGAAAAAAAAAATCGAGCTCCGTGGGGCTATGCAGGTGTCATTGGGCTAACCAAATACTGAAACCCCTGCCAGATTCGACAAACCCCCTCAGAGAAGATGTAACTTGAAATCGACTACCCCCTAAAAACACGTTTTTTGGGCGTGGCTCCGCTCATAATGGGCGCACCACGCCCATTCTCAGGAAAACACAACTACATCATGATATAAACTTCCCACCCAAATTTTATCAGGATCGGATCAAAACCCACGGAGCTATGATCGGGACAGACAGACAGACACACACCCATGACGAATATAGTGGTCACTTACTGACCAGTGAACCAAAAAGACAGATTACTGCATGAAAAAAACTAAAATGGTTATAAAGGGATGGTGTTTGTTGACACACACATGGGGGGGGGGGATGGTAGCTGCATCTTTCCATACATAAAATGACGCATATCCAATATCACAATCAAATGACCTCACACTTACGTCAATACATGCAATGTGGGAAATAACTATTGCTGTACTATGTATTGTTACCCCTGAGATGGCATTCCCACAATGCTATATACGCATCTTCTAATCTTCGAGATAATTTTTCACGTCTAAACTGTAGCACCTCGTGGCCCCAAATTTTGGAGGTAGGTACTCCAGAATCTGGCCAATGTTTTAAACTACTGTATGTTGGCCTTGAAGCCCATTTTGAGGCCAACAAAGGCCACTATTAAGTGTATATTTGGATGAGCAGTCAGGCACTGCTGCCGCGGGCCCACAGGCGAAAGGTCATCATCATGAGGCCAATAACTCCATAGCTTTTCAATGTACAATACGTCCTGAAACCCACCACTGGGGAAAGCTCACCGGACTTGTCAGTGCTGGGCACTGGTTGTGCTGTCAGTGCTGGGCACTCCTTCCCCCAGTAAATAATATATGTATATCTAGCTGAAGATATTTTTGGTTCACGAGTCAGTAAGTGACCACTATATTCGTTATGGGTGTGTGTGTCTGTCTGTCTGTCTGTCTGTCCCGAGCATAGCGCCGTGGGTTTTGATCCGATCCTGATAAAATTTGGGTGGGAAGTTTATATCATAATCTAGTTGTGTTTTCCTGAGAATGGCATGGTGCATCCATTATGGGCGGAGCCACGCCCAAAAAACATGTGTTTTTAGGGGGTAGTCGATTTCAAGTTACATCTTCTCTGAGGGGGTTTGTCGAATCTGGCAGGGTTTCGGTATTTGGTTAGCCCAATGACTCCTGCATAGCCCCACTGAGCTCGATTTTTCATTTTCGTCCCAAGGTCAAGGTCACAAGGTCACGAACTTAGAAAATTGCGAATTTTGACATAAAAATCATACGACTGCCCAAACTTTGAGAGCTCGGATGACAATATTTTGCTGCATAATCTTGAGGTCATTCCCCACCTAAAGTCTTGAAACCATTTTGCTCTATCTCAAATACCTTGCCCATGGCGCCCCCTTCAAGTTTGTTTTTATGCTGATTTCATCAAAGTCGATAATCCGAGGAGTGCGAAATGCCAAATAGCCTATATGACGTTATATTGTTCCTGGAATGTTCCAGAGGAAGCTTTGCACCAAAGGTCATAATCCTTGACCTTTGACCTTTAAGGTTCACAAAGGTCAAATTTTCAAAGTTGTGGGAATCGAACCGGGTTTTCAACCTTCTTCGACGAACTAACTCCAATAAGCTATAGCACGTATCCTGTTTCCTTATTTTAATGTCCACCACATTGTTTTGTGACCTTTAGAGGTTATGCAAAGGTCAAATTTTGAAAGTTGTTGAACAAAACTGGGTTTTCGACATTTTGCAGCTAATAACCTGTCACTCGTTCCACATCATGTTGATCATTTTTATATATTCGTCAAAAATTATCACATTGTCTCATCCTTGACTTCTGAAACAATCTACATCGTCAAATACCGCTCGTGAACCATTGTCGTCTTCAGACTTGCATGATGATATTTTCATATCTAACCACAAAGCACATTTTCACACTTGTCACGTTCAGTTTTGTTGATAATTATCTTGGTGTACACACATTTACCACATCCCTTCCCATTCCCTCATAAAACTTTCCAAAAGAAGCCAAGCTTCACAATGGGACGTCACTTACTGAAAATGGCAGTTTGTAACATTATTTGATGCTGTAAGAAATACAACCTCATATGTTAATGTATTATATAACCTAAGGTCTGAAGTAACCAAGCTTGCTAAAGATATCCAGTGTGGGACAATTACTGCTGAGTTGAAGGTAAAGTCATGTCGACTAGGTTTGACCGAATCCCCAAAGTATATGACTCACAGAAACCCTTCATAAAATAATGAAAGTTCTTGGTAATTACGTCGATGTCTATAATGTATATAGGGTTTCCAGCTTGCCATAAACATGGCTATATTAAGGGGTTTGCTGTACATGTAATGGGGTTTGCAGTAATGGCTCAGCTGGATCACACATTCTGCCTGCAGTGCAGTAAATAAACACTGCTGTCCAGGGCTTGGGCAGCACTGAGCACAGAGTGCACTCATGGCAACGACTCAAAACACGACTCTCATAATGATCCCCGACTACCACCGCATGTTTAGAGTTGTGTGTGTGTGTGTGTGTGTGTGTGTGTGTGTGTGTGTGTGTGTGTGTGTGTGTGTGTGTGTGTGTGTGTGTGTGTGTGTGTGTGCGTGCGTGTGTGTCGTTGGTTGTTATCCTCATATTTGGGTTTCAGAAGGTGGAACAGAGTCTTCTCAGGTCCGAAGTATCCACCTCTGTTTTGGTAAGGGATCGTGATTCATGGACACAAGCTGTAAAATTTTGTTGTTCTCAATGTTTTGTCCTGGAGGTTCTTTTCAGGATCACTTATCCCCAGACAGCTTCCAACTTTAGTTTGTTTGAGGTAGTGGTGTGTTTGTGAATTTCACCATTTCACCTATTTTTAGTTGGTCACTCCACTTGTATTTACTATTATTTATCATAACGAACAGTCGAGGCATTTTAGCCACTCCAGTTCAATAAATGATTTGATGTGTGTGATGATTTGCTATTTTCCTTGGAGAGGCTTTAACCTTGAATTTCTCTGTTTTTAGTGGAAAATCGGTTTGACAAGATGACCTCGACCTCGAGGTATGCACACTCGCCTCGAAGCTGTCGAGCCTGGGTTTGAATCCTGACCCAATTATAAACTGCCATCCTGGTGTTTCACAGGTATGGTGATCAATATGTCTGCCATACCTTGGATGACTGTTGCACTCACGGCATTGTTCTTTACTGATTGTTCTTTCCTTGAAGGAATCATAAACTTCCCGAACACTCAAAAAAATCGAAGATTAATGCTTGTTACCTTTTTACTCGAATCGACTTTTAAAATTAACATCGCAGCTCAACAAACATTTGCATAATCTAATCATATCTATATTACACCCAACCGTTAACCTTGCAGCGAAAAAAAACGCATCATGTAACGGCCACTTGTAAAGGATATGTGACGATGAACAACCCTGGTATGGGTTGAGGTTTGTTCTGGATGAGGTTTGTTCATCAATTGGCCTGATCACCATGGACGCCAATTTCTTGCGGATCAACCGGATCTCCAGCAGAAGGCCATGGGAAGACGAAGGGTGAGATCCCTTGCCGTAAATGTGGTTTCACTCGACACCGCAAGGTCAGTTCTCGGCCATCTGTGCAGCATATGTGTTTTCTCGCAGGGACAGCAGGCGCAGGGCCGTTTGTTTTTCAAAAGCGCCAGAGTATAAATGTCGAAACTGCACCAAGATACATCTAGTCCCATTTGGGTATCGTGGCATAGCAGAGAGGAAAAACAATGCAATATCACAGGGTCGGTGGGAGGAGATCCATCAAGATGGTGAGAGGTGGTACACTCGCCTTTGATTTGTTTTGTCTGCATTTGATTCTTGACCCAACTCTCTCAACTGTCAGATTTGTGCTTCGCAGGCAGGGAGTTGCATCAATGAATTTCTCGGATGGACGCGTCCACTCGCATTATTTGATGGATGTTAAAGACCTCACGATGTCTTTTGCAAAGAGTTTAGGAGATCGTGGCCGACACGCTGAACAAATTACAAATTACTGCCCTCACCAGCTGTGGGGCTCTTGCCGGTCACCATCAATCGATGGCCCTTGAGGCTCAGGCACTCTCCGTGCAGCAAAGGACTGACAACCTACAGCACATACAACATTACACCATCCACGATCATTTCCACTGTCATCCTTCAATGGGTTTAACCAGTCCAACCGGCACGTGCGCGCGCACACACACACACACACACACACACACACACACACACACACACACACACACACACACACACACACACACACACACACACACAAACACAAAAGCAATGACAAACACGCACGCAACACACTGCCCAACACACACACACACACACACACACACACACACACACACACACACACACACACACACACACACACACACACACACACACACACACTGCCAAACACACCCATAATGACATACACAAACACGATGATAAACATACCCATAATGACAAACACATACACAATGACAAACACACTGACAAACACACACATAATAACAAACACAATGATAAACACACACACACACACACACACAATGACAAACACACATATAATGACAAACACACACACAATGATAAACACACACCCAAAAACACACACATATAATGAGAAACACAATGACAAAGACACACACATACCAAGCCACACACACACAATGATAAAAAACATGTAATGAGAAACACATGAATGAAAAACACATAAAAGACACACACACAATCTCACATAATGAGACACACACACACATAATGAGACACACACACACACACACACACACACACACACACACACACACACACACACACACACACACACACTGACACACAGGTAATGAGACACACAAGAACACACACATAATGATAAACACACACAAACACACATAACCGACACACAGACACCTCTGAAGTTGTGGGAGAGGGTTCTTTGGCACGAGACATGGGTTGTATAATCTTGTCGTTATCTCGTGTTGCTCTGTGTTAACTCATTGTGTACACTCGTTAATCACATTACATCTCTGTGCGACTCAGCTTGCTAATCACCTTGGCTAAACATGGAATCTTCCCCTGGGCCAACAAACATTTAATATAGATTCGATTATAAATGATTTAACTTCAATATTTTTCTGTCCTTAGATTTTGCTTTAGCATCAAGTGTGACGTCGTGAGATACAGGTAATTACGTCACATCATTCTACTTCTGCACTGCCTTCACAAGCTCATAGAACATTTGTTTTTTTTACTCTTTAAAATGTTTTTTTTTTAACCATAAGAGTGCCAGAATCATATTTAAACCACAAATGCATGACCAAGTACAACATGCAAACAAGACAAAACATTTAACGAAGCAGAGCCTTGCTGGGTATTGATCCAGGAGAACCCTTTCACACACTGTGGGCAGTATATTAAAGTTGATGTGAATGTGTGCACAGACAAACACACAGACACAAACAGTCAGACACATGATCCTCAAGAACCTTAAACGATGTGGAAAAGTAAATGAATCGCTTAGGCCTAAGTCACATTTGCCATGGCGGCCATGGGGTCTCCAAAATCTACGGCCACTATAGATTATCTACGGCCACTATAGCAATTATACAGCGGCCGCAGAATTTCCACGGTCACACAATGTAGCAGTCACATATGTTTTTATTTTTCGGGGAGCCGCACGGCGTATTTAGAAATTGTGGAGACCAAAAACGTGGGGTTGCCGTACGGTCTTTGATTTGATGTCGCACGGTGACCTTATGGGGGCCCTGCGGCGGCCATATAATTTTCAAGGCAGACGCAAGGTAGCCTCAAGGTGCCCGCAAGGCGACTGCAGGGGGGCACTAAGGCGAACGTGCGGCCAGACGGATGGTAACGAGTGGGTTAATTTATTTATCAGTTGTTTTTTTTTTTCGGCTTGTCGAATTGTTACGGCGAACGTAGAAATGAAAAAAGTTATAACTCGCGTTATAATTCCACGGCGACCCCTACTGCCTATAAAAGATAGCCAAACAGCATAGGGCCACCCTGAGGCCACCGCAGAAACTCTGTGGCCGCCGCACGTTTCTGTCAATTCAGAGGGAGTACGGCCGCCGTATCCTCGCCATAGAGCAAATATGACTTAGGCCTTATTCAGTTATGAGTGTCGATCGGCAAGTATTTGACTCACAAGTTGAAAAACGATGATTACTTGATTGAAAGGTTGAAATAACTTTAAAATAACTATTTATAAAGTTCAGTTAAAACTGCTTTACAAGAATAAGTTTCGTTCTTTTTAAGCTCCCTGGTGGAGACTCCTCATTCATCTGACCTTTGCACTTTGGACCACCACATCATGCTCGTTTGTATAAAATGCGAAAAACATTTTGGCACAAGCTCAATCCAATCAGTTCTGACAAAAAGATTGATGGTTAAAAAAAAATTAAATCCTGAATACGTGTTATCTCTTTATTACATAAATTAGGAGAGAGATAGAGATAGAGATAGAGATGACTTTTGTATCTTTTTATTATGAAAATAGAAAAGAAAGCCCCCAAATGGGAGTTCCATTTTCATTTCAGAGAAAGAAAGAAAGAAAACCAAGAAACAATTTCTGAAGAAAGGAAAGGATGAATCGGGTGAATTATGTACAAAATATTTCACAAAAGGATAAAGATTCCTCTCGGACTTTGCAAATAACTTCTTTTATACACCATTTTGATTCGAACTGTGGTAATCTTCCCATTACTGAAAAGAAAGCAAAATCCAATTTAACAAGACTTATTACAAGGTTTTGGAAAAAAAAAACAAAGCATCTTCATCATTTACTCCAACACCATCAAGTTTTCTTTTCCTTGACTTATATACTGCCATCTTTGCCTGAGCAAGAAGGAAATTGGCTAACATAGCATTGGAATTTTTGTGTGGGATATCCAATCCGTAGATGAACACACAAGTGTTAAAAATCAAACTAAACCTCACAAAACAATTCCGAAGTAAAATAAATAAAGGTGCCAACCATTGGCATTCAACATAGATGTGAAAAAGGTTTTCAGATTTCTTACAAAAAGGACATTCATCGACAAGCAGATTTGAAAAACGGTGTAACAAGTGATTAGAAGGAAGGATCCAGTGTACTCGTCTCAATTGGAGGTCACCATGTCATGGTGGTACAGGAGGGTGATAAAAAACCTTTCCAGTTAGGAAAATAAGGGGGAGAACAAGGTAAGAGGTCTCTCCATCGTACCTTCTGCTGTGTTATTTGCCGTTGCGAAAGAAATTTTACACAACCCACATAAAGGTCTTTTTGTTTGGGAAGGCCATTGAAGCCTACGTTAAAAGGAGGACAAGGAAGAGGGCTGGCAAGAGAAAAAGCACATATGAGTTAAGGAAAGGTAGAGAGAGAGGTATTCGATGTGTATTTTGTTCATTGCTTTGCTGGTCCTGTTCCCAAGCAGGTGCAGGCTGTGTGTATGTCCAAAGCACACTACATAATAACGTGCCACGATTCGAGAGGATCGCACACCGACCAGGCTTGCCAATGCATCAGCTCCGATCCAGCTGCCGTTTGGGCTGAGAAGATCTGTGACAGATTTTACGCCCTTATCGGTAAAGCGTTGAATAAAACACCTATCAGCAGGCATATCATGGAAAAAGGAGTTGTAGAACAAAGGTTCTTCCAGAAACATCTGTTTTGTGTAAGATTGTGTAGCTCTTGTTATTGTCAGAGCTTGCCACACATTTAGCTTGCTCTGATAGAAACCAGAGAGGGGGGGATGTGTCGATTTTGGAAAGGTCCATCAGGAAAAGAGAGTAGTCATAGCCTAGCCTCCCAGCCTGTTGCAAAAGGTGACGAGCGACGTTGACCCATGGTGGAGAGGGTCGCGTGTATAGCATGTGAACAGCAACCGAGAGTCGAAAGGCCATTAGCCGGCTTTTTATGTCGACCAGGCCTTGTCCTCCATCGGTCAGTGGTAAGCTGAGGACCCCAGGTCGCAGCCAGTGTTTTCAGTCCCTGAAAAAGGACACGAAGCACTTCTGGAGCTGTTGAAGCAATACCGCTGGAGGATGCAGCACAAAGAATCTGTGCCATAAGGTAGAGGTCACCAGTGTGTTGATGACCAAGACCCTTCCACGATATGACAGTTGTGATCAGACCTTTCCATTTTTGCAGTTTACCCTCAACAATCTCAAGCAGACCAGCCCAATTGTTTGCTACTGTGGTATTATTACCTAAGAACACTCCAAGGTATTTCACACCATCATTGGCCCATGACAGTAGAGCAGGAAGTCTTGGCACCAAGTAGCACAATGGACCGAGCCAAAGGGCACTCGTTTTGTTCCAATTTACTTTGGCTGAAGAAGCCTTTTCAAATAAGGACAAACAATAACGAACGATGTTAATGTCATTGATATCTTGTACGAATACACACACGTCATTGGCGTATGCCAGTACTTTGATGGGCCGTTCAAGCTGGGACAAACTAACTCCTGTTAGTCTACAGCGCAAAGAAACCAGTAGGGGTTCAATGGAGAGAGCATAAAGCAACCCGGAAAGAGGGCAACCTTGTCTAATTCCCTTGTTAATAGACAAAGGTGCAACAAGTTCATGGTTTATTTTAAGCACACTATAAATATTATTGTATAGTATTTTAATATAAGAGATGAAGGTTGAACCAAGTCCAAACCGCTCAAGTACTTCGAAAAGGTACCGATGGTCGACACGGTCAAAGGCTTTCTCCTGATCAAGGAGAAGTCCTAAATCTTTAGGGCTTTCCTTGCACAGTTCAATGATATCTCTCACAAGGGAGATGTTGTCATCGATGGAATGTTTTGGGACACAGTAACATTGGTCTTCCTTCAACAGCGAGGATAAATAATGAGTAAGTCGTGATGCCAGGGCTTTTGAAAATATCTTATAGTCCGTACATAACAGAGAGATAGGACGCCAATTTTCAATACTCAGCATGTCTCCCTTTTTTGGGATGAGGGTAAGAAGAGCTCGTCGGCAACTCTGAGGTCGCTCTCCAAGCTGGCAGCTTGCATTCAAGGTGTTAATGAGTTCTGGACCCAATAAATGCCAAAACTTCTTGTAAAATTTGGTTGTAAGTCCATCCAATCCAGGTGCTTTCCCAATGGCAAGGCCGTGCAGGGCAGTGCCAAGTTCATCTAAGGTGATGGGTCTTTCCAGTTGGGAACACCCACCTGCACACAACACTGGCAGGCCTACGGAGATCGAGGCGACACTGACAGGATTTATTTGTTCCATTAAATATATTTTCGAAAAGTATTCCTTCACGAAAAGTTTGATTTCTGATTGTGTAAAGGTAATGGATGAATCTGCCAGTCGCAGCTGAGAAAGCTCTGACTGGGAAGACGTTTCTCTAAGGAAAAGAAGTACTTGGTTGGTACGTCTGCCTCATTCAGGTGTCGCACCCTCATCCGAACTAAGGCACCACATGCATTCCTCTCAGTTATTTCCTTTAATAAGGACTTTTTCTCAGTTAAGGTTTTTTGTATGTTACTATTATTTTGTCCGATGACCCGTTGGAGTTGTAAAATCTCTAACTGTAATATTTTCTTAACTTCATGGTCAGCCCTTGTTGAGAAAAACTGATACTGTTGACAGAACCCTTTAATTTGGGTTTTTACTAAATCCCACCATATCAACGGGTTAACGGAACAGCTTAACATCTGTTCTAGGAGAGCCGTCCAGAAGGATTCAAAGGCCTGAGTGAAGTTGAGGTTTTCTAGTAAACTGTTATTGAATTTCCAATGAGAGCTCCCTGGACATGGTTTAGAGAGTTGAATGAAGACTCGAGCTAGGGAATGGTTGGAGAAACCAGAAGGCACGATATCGGATTTATAAACTCCATGTAATAAATGAGAATTTACATAGATGCGATCAAGCCTCGCAAGTGAGGTGTGGTTGTTTAAACAACGACACCATGTATAAGACCGATCAGAAGGGTGCTGTATGCGCCAAACATCATGGAGATTAAATTTCGCAATGATGTTTGCAAAAAGTTTGGCGGTACATGGTTGGGGTTCCGGCCCGTTTTGGTCACATGAAGCATTAACAGTACAGTTAAAATCGCCACCAATAATTAGACAAGTCTGCAAATCCAGTGTTTGCAGGAACTTTCTCAGTTTGGCAAAAAATGAGATCCGCTCGTCATTTTTGCTTGGAGCGTACACATTGAGAATTGTGAACTTGACCTGATTGATAGAGAAGGTCACGGAGGCAAGGTGTCCATCAATAATACTCATAAATTTAAGGCAGTATGGATGTAAATGTTTCCCGAAGACAAACATGATGCCTGCCTTCGACGTGGAGTTGTTACTGAAGAAACATTCCTTGTCCATAAATAGTCGCCACTGAGCCTGAACAGATCGGACAGCATGGGTCTCTTGTAACAAAGCTATGCGAAGACCGTTGACCTCTACCAACTGTTTAATTTGGATCTTGCGGAGCGGATTCCCGCCACCATTAACATTTATTGTTCCAATCTTGAAACTGGCCATGAGGAAAATAATCGCTTCTAAGAATAAGATCAGAAGTGGGATAATTGATTAGGATTCCTTTTCGCCTTGGCAATCAATTTTTTAAGCGGTGACAGTGTGCCTGGTGGAAAACAAATAAGTCAGGCTTACGTACGATAGCCTGAGCACACTCAAGGAAGGATGGTAGATCTGGAAAGTATTCCATCAGGTTTATATTGCGTTTCCTGTATGTATTTTGTAAGAAGAGTCTACTTTGTTCGGGGGGGGGGGGGGATGTAGGACCTTGACTGGTCAGCTTCTCCACCGTTTCCACCTGACTGTTCCTGTTTGCTTCCTCCAGGTCAGATTCGTCAGAGTCGGTTTTAGTTTACGAGTCGCACAAGTTTGTACTGTCCTGCGTATCGATACTGTCGTCAGTATTGACACACGGATCTGTACTGATTACCACGTCTATGTGCTCTTCCATTGTGGGAACATCTGGTGAAGTAACAGAAATAAACGGGGGGTGGGTGGGTTGATGAAACGGAAACACCATCAGCGGATGCAGAGATCTCACTTCCCTCAAACATAACGGTGTTATCGACCTCCAACGGTGTGGAGGTGTACAGTACTTTGGGGGTCTCTCGTAAAACATTCATTTTAGCATTTCCTTCGTTTCCAGCTTCACCACGTGATGAGATGGGAGCAGTAACAGGGTTAACGTTTGTTTCACTATTTCCCGCTGACAAGGATTCAGGGTTAACATTCACCGAAGTGACAGCAGGATCATCACTAGTGGTCTGTGTATCACGGTCAATGGACTTTCCAATGGGAGAGTTTTTAACGAGTGAAACAGTTTCATTTACTGCGATAACAGGTAAAGAGGTCTCTGTAAGGGAGACGTCGATGTCCTCACCGGCAAGTAGGCTGAACTTATTGGTCGTGGGTACCGGGTCCGGGTCCATATCGGGTCCATTCCGTAGGTCCGGGGTCCGGGTCCATACCAGGTCCATTCCGGGTCCATTCCGGGTCCATTCCGGGTAAGCCTCGTAGAGTGATGTCAGTCCAACTGCAGGAACATTACCGACAGATTCCTCGTTTGTAAAAGCTCCTTTCTTCTGGGTTAAACGACCATCAGGTAAAGTCTTTTGCTTCCTTGATGAAACGACGGTGAAACCATCACAAACGTCGTTTTGCTGTTTAGACTATCGGACTGAGAGGACTGGGCCTTATTACCAGACACAGGATTCGCTTCCTTCACAGTCGAAGAGGAAGAAGAAGAAGAAGACGTATAATTGTTGACGAGGTTTGTTTCATCGTTTGACGAAGTCGCCTTTGGGCAAGATCGTTTCAAGTGTCAGAAATTATTACATTTGAAACATTTCAGGGTGTCAGTGGTTACGTAGACTTGGTAATCATGATTATCAATTTTGAGTTTTAAAACAATGTTCAAGGTTCTTTCAGCGTTAGAGGGAGGAAACACCACACAAGTTTGTCTCCGAAAATACATCACAAGCTTCGTCCGATCGTCCAGCAACATTTGCTGCTGTCTATTGTCATTAGAGGAGGACACTGTATTTTGTAAATTAAGAATTTGTGTCTTCACTAATTCTATGTCAATGTCACGATTCAGAGTACTGTGTCATGAGAAGTTTTGACAGAAAACTCTAATTTGAAGTTTAGTGTTGTCCCACCACTGACGTTGACAAGAGAACTTCTGATTGATTGTGATGTAATGTGCCCAGTACGTTTTAAAGGACGTAACAAATAAATCATTTTGAAGAAGTGCTGTGTTGAACTTCTAATAGGGGCTCCCCCTCTTAACCAGTGGCAAATGAAACCGCATAACAACAACATGGTGATCAGAGAACCCAGATGGGAGAATAAAGGTGTTTAAGACAAGGTTCAGAAAATGATTGGAAACGTAGAATTTATCAAGTCGAGCTAAAGACACTAAATTGTTAGAGCAGCTACACCAGGTGAATTGTTGTTGCGTCGGATGTTGCAGTCGCCAAATGTCAGTCAACTTGAATTTTGAAATGGAGCAAGCAAGAGCTCTCGTACTGGCTGCATGCGACTCAGCACCATTTCTATCAAGAGAGGGGTTTAGCGTACAATTAAAATCACCTCCGAGACATAGAAAGTGGTTGGGGGGGATGATTTAAATGATTTAAATATTAAATAAATTAAAATATAAATTTAAATATTAAATATTAAATTTAAATATTAAATTTAAATATTAAATAAATAAATATAAGATTTAAATATTAAATATTAATTAAATATTTAAATATTAAATATTAAAGATTAAATAAGCGAGAAATGATTTAAGGCAATCAAAAAAGGAAGATCTTTCAGGATTTGTACTGGGAGCATATATATTGACAATTGTGAAAAGCTGCTGACAAATGCAAAAGGTCAGGGAAGCTAAATATCCTTTTACAATTTCTTTGAAGGAGACTAAAGTTAAAGGAAGAGTTTGCTGAAAGTAGATGGCTATCCCGGCAATTGGACTTGAAAGACTGCTAAAGAACCAATGCCCTTTAAGAAATAATTCCCATTCAGCTGAAGAAGTCAGTGGAATGAGTTTCTTGTAGTAATAAGATATCAACCTTGTTGCACTCGATTAGTTGTTTAACTTGCACTTTACGGAGAGACTTACGACCACCATTGATATTTAAGCTTGCAATGGATATTTTCATCAAAAGTATGAACAGGGGAAGGGACAGAGGTCATCGGGTAGAACAGCATCAACCATTATTTTTGAGTTTGTTCCGAGCACGACTTAAAAATTTCCTCAAATGATGACGTTGAGGGTCAGTAAGATTATATCGTTCAGGTCTGGAAACCATTATTCACTTGAATAAAGTCTTCTAGAACTGGAAAATTGTCTTTAATTTTGACATTCATTTTTTGAAAACTTTTGTGCAAGAAGGTGTGAATGGTATCTGGAGAAATTGAAGAAGCGTCTTCAAGCTTTAGAGAAGAAGTATCGCTACCAGCATCACTTGAAACAGAGACAGATGAAGATGTCCCGTCAGACTCATATCCCCCCATACTATCTGCGACAATGCCCTGCTGTTCTTCAGTAGTGACTTGATTAGATGTCACGGGTGCGGCTGCCTCCAAATTACAATCAGTCTGTGCATCCGGTGTGTTGATTTTAACTGGGGCAACTGTACATGGTGAGGGAGGTTTCATCAATTTGACCAGGGACCTCAGACTCGTCAGGTACAGTGGGAGTACCAGTTTTGTCAGTTCGAGTATGTGTTTTTGCATTATTGTGACATTCGTAACACTGCTCTATGTCATGGGGAGATGCTCCCTTTTGTGAAACGGTACATTATATGGGGTCAGGAATACAGTCTTTCGATATTACTGATTTGGTATCGACTCCATCATCATTAATATTATTATTGAATAAAACATCCGATATTTCTTCTTCTTCTAACAAGGCAAATTGTTTGGAAAGTGAGATTCCAGTGCCATTTATGCTCGTATTGGTTGGTCGTTTTCCGGAGGGTGATACGTTTCTGACAACAGACTTGCGTTTTTTAACTTTTGAAACAGTAAAGAACCCCTCGTTGGTGGTGTCCATCTGTTCTTTACAAGTGCTTGTGTCAACTCGTTCAATCACTAAAGGCCTATCGTGTTTGTTTGTTGAAAGGGAGGCTGCAACATTCGACTGAGGCTCAACGTCATTTACTGAGTTGGTGATATTGATATTAGGGCAAGGATCGTCATCAACAGAATCAGTAGCGTTGAGGAGTGGATCGTTATGATCACACTCAGTGACATTGGAGGCAAAGTGGTTACCAACAGTGTCAGTGATGCTGGAGAGGGGATCGTTACCAGCAGAGTTAGTTATATTGGGGGGAGGATAATCATTTCGGGTGAAAGTAATAGTATTAGTCTGAAGATCATTTTTAGGAGCATTGAGGGGAGGTTGTTTCTGACTGAGCGGACAGAACTGTTTCATATGTCCAATCACTCCACAACTAAAACACTTTAGGGTGTCGGTAGAGACATATACTTGATAGTTATGACCATTGGAAGTGAACTTCATAATGACGTTGAGTGAAGCATATTCTTTTTTGAGTACCATAAATACTTGTCTGCGGAAGCTCATGACATGGCTTACCCATTTGTCTTTAAAGCCGACAGGGAGCATTATTAATGGAGAGACACAATCACCATAGCGCTGCAAGGCTGAAAGTATTATGTCATTCTTTAAGAACGGTGGGAGATTACTAATTACTACCCTTTGTGCACAAGAGTCAAGGGGGTAAGCCATGACAAATGTTCCAGAGTCAAGGACCAAGCCTTGTTCAACAATTTGAGCAACGAACGTTTCATCAGATACAAAAATTATCACACGCTTATTCATACGTAAAGCAGCACGTACCTTTTCGAAACCGATTATGTTCCCGATTGCCATGACAATCGCTTCCACCGTAACACCTTCTGGTGGAGAACACGCTATACCGTGTTTACGTGATAAATGCTCGAGTGCAGCATATTGCTGTGAACGAGCAGCTGCCATGTTTAAGTACATGGGGCCCATCCTCTTCCCTTCCTCGGGAAATGGAAGTCAGCGATGTACTCCAACTTTCTCTGACTTTGGAAAGGAGGGAGTTAAAAAAAACGAACTTAAGGAAGATAACAAAATAAGATTAAAATGAAACAGGTTTAATGCGGAGAGCAAAACCTCGAAGCAAAATCTATCCTTAACCTAAACGGGTAGGCCGTGCCCAAAGGAAGGGCCAGCTCTCTCTCTCTCTCTCTCTCTCTCTCTCTCTCTCTCTCTCTCTCTCTCTCTCTCTCTCTCTCTCTCTCTCTCTCTCTCTTTTCTCTCTCTCTCTCTCTCTCTCTCTCTCTCTCTCTCTCTCTCTCTCTGAAGAAGAATGTAAAACACAAACAGAAATACTACATGACAGTGAAATGGAAGGGAAGAGTAAAGAGAGAGGGGGGAGAGGGGAGAAGGGAGGGTAAAACATTGAAAATGGGAGAGAGACAGAGACAGAGAGTGGGGGGGGAGAGAGAGAGAGAGAGAGAGAGAGAGAGAGAGAGAGAGAGAGAGAGAGAGAGAGAGAGAGAGAGAGAGAGAGAGAGAGAGAGAGAGAGAGAGAGAGAGAGAGAGAGAGAGAGAGAGAGAGAGAGAGAGAGAGAGAGAGAGAGAGAGAGAGAGAGAGAGAGAGAGAGAGAGAGAGAGAGAGAGAGAGAGAGAGAGAGAGAGAGACAGAGACAGAGAGAAGGGGCAAGAGACAGACAGAGACAGAGAAAGAGAGACAGAGAAAGAGAGACAGAGAGAGAGACAGAGAGAGAGAGAGTTGAGGTTAGGACAGCTAACGTGAGGAAGGGTGGTAAGATAGAGGAATGATGTTCAGAGAGTATAGGGAGAAAACAAAGAAGTGTGGAAGTTTGGGAATACCAGGCCAGTCGCCAGAATTTGCAAAGGCTGTGTGCGAATCGCAACTGTTGAGTACCCGTGGCCCAAGCCTGGTGTTGGCTTAGTGGTTAGGGTGACGGCTTGTGATTCTAGGGTCCTGAGTTCAAGCCCCGTTGGCCGCTGAATTAAAATACACCAGGAGGTTGACTCAGCCTGTCATCCTTCCGAGGTCGGCAAAATGAGTACCAGTGCAGTGTTCTGGTAAGGGGGACACTGCAATAACGGCATAGCCGCGTCCCAACCAATGATGCAACCAGCAGCCACAGGCTGCACTCGACAGAGAGAGTCCCCTGGCCCATGTGTAAAAAGCACGTTATGTTCAGAGGGGTCTTGGGCATCTCCCCCCCCCTCCCCACGGGAAATGTTTCATTCCTGACTAAATTTCTCACACTTTGAAGCGTTTTTGGAAGCTTGTTTGGGTTCACTTAATTCATAAAAGTTTAATTTTTAGTTGAATCTTTTATTTTAGAAAGAGGAATTTTAATTGGAAAAAATCGATTTCATCGACAAAATGGGAGGGGGGTGCGTGTGTGACAGGCATGAGTAAGGAGAGCGATGATTCGAAGCACAGTGGTGGGTATAATTTCGCCATGATTTTGTAAATAATAAGTAGATGGTGCCATCGTTTGTGGGAGAGAAGCCATCGAGTTCAACAGGGATGCTTTGCAGAGATGAGACGTGGTTCTTGCACAGGCAGTTATATATGGAGACAAATGTGTTTTCATTTGTGTAAACAATGAGAACTGTTCATTTTTATAATATACTGACGGTTTAACTTTATTTTAGCGTGATTGTTCATAATGTGATACAAAGCGTTAAGAATGCCTCATCAGCAATATGTTTGCCTGATGAATCTTGCAGTTCACGCAGTGGAGGATTATATTCATGGCTCCATTCCACAAAGCTAATCTCTACAGTTGCATCTGAGATTTCATTTCTGGACAAGGATTATTTTTCAATTTTCGGAAAGGATTCGTTTTTATCTGCTGTCGGTGCGAATAGTCGTCCCGTTGGTGTGCGCATCGTCCGACGACAAGGCTTTGAGCTGTCTTGTTCGACTGATTCCCGACCGGATGGACAAACTGTAAGATTGATGCTTTGCAGGTGGAGGGTTACATCCATCACAAGATGCGCCATCTCTCAGATGGATGGTAAGCTGGGTGTCCTGTCTGCTAGAATTAGCAGATGGATGCAAATATCCCACGGTGTCCTTGGCGAATTGTTGGCGAGTGATCACCAAGACCCCTGGCCAAATTGCAAGTTCCTGCCACCTTCAAGTGAACGTCAGGTCTGAGCAGCCGGTGCGTTAATTAAACCTTTGGACCAAAGAACCTGCAAGGGCCTCTTAACGTTCAAATTTGTGTGTTGATTGTAGGAAAATATTTCCTTGTTAAGTATCTTCACATCTGTTGTTAAAATTACAAAGGGTGGTCGTTTTTTGGACTATTGTATCTCGTTCTGAGAATGTTGAACACCCCTCGTCCAATGAAGTGCGGCCGTGGTATCATGGCAGTGAGGTTGAGTTATATTGCCCACGTGTGTTGTTCAAGACCGGACACGATGGTCACACCCAGAGTAGAAGTGCAGACTCGAAAACCACAGTTTTGCGACGTTTGGTCTTTACCAGCGTCCTTCAGAGTAACCCCTTATGTGGACGCATCTTACGTGCTACCGACAGAAAGAACTGCACAATCAATTCATTTTACTTTAAAGGACAATTTTTTTATTGCAGAAATCTGGATCAGGCTTTCGACTCTGCAAACGTCTGTCATAGTACAATTTGCTCGAGCGGAAACCCTTTAGAACCCACAACTTGTTTATCCGAAACACCTGCACAGTCGCTTTAGGCAGGAAGTTGTATATTTACGACCACATTTTAATTGGCAAAGCCAGAAATTGTGCTTTTTTTTGAAGCAATTGGACAATGGGTCGGAGTTGCGGTAAGTAAAGCATGGTAACCTATCGCACCGAAGAGACCGGGCCAGCCACTGAAGGTATACAGGTTTCCCTTATGAGCGCCCCCAGCGGCGTCTGCTCGTCGCCACGCACCCTCTCGTGCAGAAACATCTCCAAGCTGGCCCGTCAGCCCCCCCACCTGCACATCCATCACCATAATGAATGCTCACCCCCGCTTTCCTGCCGCAGGAAGGAAGATTGCGCCGCCTCTCTCGGCCCCCATATAAATCAGAGCCAGACAAGGCAGCCTACTGCCAAAAGGCGCTCTCGCGTGGCACTTCGAGCGTTTCGACCGCAGACACAAAAGCCATCAAGGGGAAGAGGATATAAAAGTCACTATTGTTTCCCGAACACGGCGAGCTCGCCGTGCTTTGGCCGCCGGTTAACAACATCTGCAGATGAAGCGGATCCAGTCTGTGCGCACACCGTGAACCCCGTCACACGTGACTCCTCATCGTCCATTTGAGTCCACCTTGGCTCTCTGGGCGCGCGCGTTTCACTCGCTCAACCGATCGCGATCAACCATGCTTGAACATTATCCGAGGATGGATAAAGATCATCCAGCATCACTCGCCTTCGGAGTCACCACCAAAAAAAAAATTGCAAAAATCGGCCAAGGAGTTATCCAAACACCTCTTGACGCATGATTACGTCGACGATAAAGTTTGGTCACAAGCAATTTCTTCTTGACGCGTCAGTGGTACTGTATGAACAATGTGAGGGAAGAACAATATGTTCTGTTTCCACTTAGATACTCCGAGCGCGTGATATAAATGGTCCAAAGAGAAGTACGTCAATAGGATTAATGCTTTTGTGGTGCGGAGTGGACTGGCAAAGTGCTTTGGCTCTAGGCCGTGGGTGGAATGCGAAAAAAAAAAAACTTACTCTGATTTAGCCTGACAGAGGAGTCATTTCATGTCAATGCATGATAATACAGGAGAACGTCAACAAGGAGGAACATTCAATCCTCATGTGGAGCATGGAGGACCATTTTCTTATTACGGACGTCTAGATGGCGAAATTAAGACTCCAACACACTACGTACATGGGAGGTGTGCATATTGTAAATGTTGTCTTCTCCATTCAACAGCACGCTGTGAAAGCATCCCTTTGCAATGATGAAAGCTTAGGCCAAGCAGAAAGTAATAACAGCAGAAGTATCCAGTAGGTATAGGTTTGGAAGAGCACATCCCTTGAAGATTAGCATTTTCCTCTGCATCCTCTTTCGTACTAGATCTGTGCGTTACATGTGCTGAATGTGCTAAGCAAGGACGGTTAAAGTTCAGGTTTGCACAAATCTGGAATATATTTTATGTTTCCACTGATATTCGAGTCTTGTCTGAAAGCAGTTGATTGATAGGCTGTTGACCACTTCTGAAAGTTAGAGATTTCCATTCATTCACTATCCTCTTGGAGAAACTGGATTACTGAATTGTTTTCTTAAATCTACATTTATTCAGTTTGTAGTTGTCACCTCTGGTTCTGTTATTTTCTTTCAGGATGAAGTAAATTTCTGGAGATGCATACTCTGGGTCATGGAAGAGTTTGTAGTTTTGATCACGTCAGCACTATCTGCAGTAGGCAAGTGTTTGGAGACCTACATTTCCTGGATACTCTGGATAACTCGGAAGACTCAAGTTTGGTACAATTTTCGGAGCATGTCCTCTGGACTTTCTCCACTTTGACAGCATCCTTCTTCAAAAAGAAGTGCCAAACGCATGCCATATTCCAATGATGGACGATAAATGGATTTGTAGAGTAAGACCAGTCCTTGTTCATGCAGCGACTGCGATGTTAACATGTTGAGATATTTTTAGTTCTGCATCAAATAACACTCCAAGATCTTTTTCACAGCTTACTCTTTCAATGGTCACAACTACCTCATTACTTACCATGGTGTCGTTGTGTTTGTGGCTTATCTTTACCTCCACCACGGAAGGTGAGGGAGGTTATGTTTTCACACGTGTCTGTCTGGTTTTTTTTGTCCGTTTGTTAATTGCCGGAATCCTTCAGATTTCGGCAATTATGTTGGTCGGTTGTGTGTGTCTGTCTGTGTGTCTGTCTGTTTGTTTGTGTGTTTATTAACCCTGTAGCAGCCGCACAATTTCAACGATCATGACCAAACTGGGTACAGACGTCGGCGATGGTCCAACTTAGACACTTCTTGTTTTTGGTGAATCTAGGTCAAAGGTCAAGGTCAAGGTCACCAATAAACCTAAATTCTTATTGTCGCAATAACGTCCGCTAAAATGGTCGTATCGACTTCAAACCAAATCCAATATGTACATCTTCCAATTCTGCATCCAACCATATGTCTCCTTGGGTTGTCACACCAACACCCTTCTTAGCGGTCGGGGGTCGAATGTCAGGGGTGGGGGTCGGGTCAAAAATTTCAAATTGCGATAAAAACGCCATTTCAAATCCGATTGACTTCCAAGTTATGATCATGACCAAACTAAGTGCTATAACCCATTAAACAGTAGCACTATCGACTTATAAGAACCAAATTGATTTCCAGGTTTTGTTTTTTCAGAGATCATGGAGATATGACAAAGTTATTCCGGCAATTCCTTGCTCAATGAGCAATTTCATTTGTTTGTTTGTGTGCAGGATATCTCAAAAGGTTGTAGACGGATCCGGATGAAATTTTGTGGACAGGTCCGATGTGTGACAAGGACGAACTGATTCGATTTTGGTGAAGATCCAGATCCGGATCTGACTACTAGAATTTTTAAAGTGATTCTTCACCATTGAGAGAAAGGGCCAAAAACGATGTATAGCACGTTATCTCAAAAAAAGTTGTAGACCGATTCAGATGAAATTTTGTGGACATGTTGGGTGTGTGGCAAGGAAGAATTGATTCAATTTTGGTGAAGATCTGAATTGGGATCCGGATCTGATAATTACTTGATTTTTAAAGTGATTCTTCACCATTGAGAGACAGGGCCAAAAATGATACAATACTGTATAGCATGATATTTCAAAAATGTATTGGGCCTGATATATTCTCGTAGTTCAGGCATTACGTGGAGGAGGTATGCGCTCTACCGTGTGCCCTTCTCGTTTCAAAATGCATTACTTTACATTCGTTGTCATTGAATGGAGTGTTGCCAGACTTGGCCAACACAGCAATTCAGTTTAAATCATCTTGAAGAGAGATTGAATCTGGGTTCTTCTATCGACTTGTCCATTTACGGTACTCTGGTATCATCGGCGACTAGTTTTGTGCTTGAAGTGATTAAGAGGATGACTTCTTGCAAGTCATTAATGAATACGAGGAAGAGTGCTGGAGCGAGAACAGTGACTTGTGGGATTCCACTTGTGATATCTTTAAGGATTGAGGATACTCCATCGCAATCACTCGTTATTTCTGCCAGGTGAGGAAATATCAAATCCAGTTAAAGACATTGTCTCTAATACCATACTTTTGTAGCTCTCTCAACAGCCTTTTGTGTGGTGTACTAGTGAAGGCTTTCTGATAATCAAGGTGGATGTGGTCAAAAGTGGTATCGTTGTCTGGTCCGCTTGTCTTATCCTCTTATGAGTTCAAGCAGAAGTGATGAATAGGATCAACCTTCTCTAAAATCATGTTGGTGATGGCAAAGTGCATTTTTTGTTTCCGTGTTATGTATCAGCTATGTTTCCTAACCCTAACAGCTCGTTCCTTACCAAGGTTTCCATCACCTTGGTAATCACAATGGTGAGACTCACTAGTCTGTACTTATTAGGGTCATTTTTCTTCCCATTCTTGGAGAGTGTAACTATATTGTCCGTCTTCTAAGAGGTCTTCCAGCATATCCAATTGCAAGGAAATAATTGAATAATACCTCCAATTGTACGGGAATGTGATGCTTAATTCATTTCAGCAGTCTGATGTCGATACCGTCTGGTCCTGGCGACTTAGTCTTGTCTAGCTTATCCAGAATCTTGATGAAACACGACAGTGCTCAATGGGAATTGGAAAGTCCAAACATCAAACTCTGGAATCATTGTTAGATCCTCGATAGGAAATACTGAGCTGAAGACTTCGCTCAGAGTTTTTGCCTTGTTGATGTCATTATTGGCTCGTGTTCTGCAAACTCATTTAATCTACAATTGTAGTTCTGACTTTCGTCTTGCTCTTGATGTACTATCTCTGATGCCAGTTTCTTCTTCAAGTCCACTTTTTCCTGACAGATTATATTGGTTGCTCTGTTCTTGGCCTTGTTGAAAGACTCTTGTTTGTCAAGTTCGTAATTTTTTATGCTTGGTCTATGCTTTTATGTTTATTCTTTCCTGCCCTGAATTCATCCACATTGGATTTTGTTGCTTCCTGCAATATGACTTTGGGACAAGTTTCTCTGTCAGTGACTTAAACATCCTGCTTTCTTCTGCAAATTGTCTCATGCCATTGGAGTCTCCCATGAATTAAGTATGGAGCAATGTCATTTACTTCGTATTAATGGACATCATGACATCAAATTGCAGCATAATATGGTCGCTATTTCCAATTGTACGGCATGTCTAACTCGTTCGTGATCACCAAGTTTTGTACATGGATCCCCAGACTCTCTGTCAATCTTTTTGGCTCGAAAACATGCTCAGACAAAAATACGTCTTTCTTATGTGTGCTCATAGAAAGTAGCAGAGAAAACTGGTGGGTGTTTTACTCCACTCTTTCATGCTTTCAGTTTATACCATCCATCCATTGGGACCATACTCTGTGCAGAGTGTTGGTGCTGCCAAAGCAGTCTCCTTGGCAATTGGGTACAATACTGGACGGATCGCCACTCTGACACAGAATACCAGGAAGCTGGCACTCATTTTGCCAACCTCAGAAGGATGACAGGCAGAGTCAAACCCACCTGGTATTAATTCAACAGCCAAACAGGATTTGAACTCAGGACCCAAGTATCCAAAGCCCACCACCCTAACCATTAAGCCAACACCAGGCATGTTTTACCCATGTGTTGAAATCTCCCAACAGAATCACACGAGTCTGCTTTGAAATTGTTGCCTCGTTTTGCAGCAAAAGAAGAGTTTCATTATTATTGGGGAGACTTTTGGGGCTGTGATAAATACAATACAACCAAATCAGTTTTTTTCCTTCAGACGATGGGATTGAGCACCATATGTTTTCCATAAAACCAACCGAGTTAATCCAAAACTCTGAAGCCAGAATAATGCTGTTAACGTCTATAATCACTCCATGATTACAATTATCTGGAAGTAACATCCTATATCCTGGAATGTATAATTCCATTGTTTGTATCAACATAATACAGTTCTTTGAATACATCTCATTGAATACTATTGTATGTGATGGAGCATTGCTAAAAATTATCATCATCAATGCAGCACGCCTCATAATCAAAGACGACATTACTGTAAATATCAGTATAGATTGAGTCTCTATACAACACGACCTCAAACGACCCTGAGATGGTTCTGGACGACCTCAAACAAGAAATGAGGCCACTTGGCCCATCATTGCCATGGTGCACTGCAGGGATAATTTTCCTGTAGCTTTAAACATCAATCTCCTTAATGACTTACTAAGGTGTCAAAAAAATAGCCCCGTGGGGGACTGATGGTTACTTCCCCAACAGGCGGGGTGAAAAATGAGGGATTATGGGGAAGGGGCCATGGCCCCCCTTCCTGAAGCAGTACGGTCATGGGGAACCCAACTTAAATTAACGGCATGGTCCTCATGTTTCATGAAGAGTTTGGTCTGCATCTGGCTGTCGGTTTCTGAAAAGACTTTTTAATAACTTACCTAAATTTCAGGCGATACCCCCCTTTTCAGCCTCTTACAGGGGCGGATCCGGATGGGGAGCACAATCCCATGAGACCAAATTTGGACCATATCGGTCATGCAGTTTGTAAGGAAAATACAGTAAGTTTTAGTGAATATGAGAGATTATGGGAGGGAGGCTGTAGCTCCCTTTCCAGGGGAGATACGGATGTGGGGAGAACAACTTAAGGTAAGGGCATGGTCCCCATGCCTCGTAGCGAGTTTGGTTTATAGTCAAAAGTTAACGGACATATGAACAGACGCACACTGAGACCCACTCGATGAGCCTGTTCAGAGAAATAAACGAATAACCCGATTTTTGATCGGGTGACCAAACTTGTGCAGTCATAATACTTAGAACAATTTTAAAGTAACTTTGCCTCATGTGACTTTTTAGTTTGCTTCCTTTTCACAACAGTGGCCATGTTGGGTGGAATACTTTTTGCCATTCTTTAGTTGTTTTCGAGTTCAGTGATGAATAGTTACATCAATTTTTTTTTTTTTAAATATCCAAAATATCACCACATGGGCTCGATCAAAACACGTCACAGATCATACCTGGCCCACAGGCTGGAAATTCCCTATTCCCAGTCTAGATGAATAAGTATGACATGATGTTTGGTGCATATCTCCTCATTCCAACCTGGTCATCTTACGACTTTATTAGCCCCCGTGTACTTGGTCCGAAACGGGTTCTTACGGATTTGGTCTCAATTTTCGTGTCCTTGAGTGCGTGTGTGTGTCCTCAACCATATGTCGGACATGGATGCACGATTTTGTTCGTACTTGGCAGAAAGACAACACGTGATGGCATACAGAAGCACATCTTTTTGTTTCACGATGTGGTCAAATATGGCCGACCGGCGGTCATTTTAGTTGTATAAAACCCGATGTTGAGCACGTTCTCAACAATTTCTCAGACACGCATTTACCGATCTTGTTCAAAATTGGAACACAAATAAGGATTGATGGATTGCAAAAAGACGTCATTTTTTTTTTCGAGATCAGATTCAAGATGGCTGATGGACGGTCATTTTGTTACGTAATTGTGTCCCCAACCATTTCTCAGATCTACATGGTCCGATTTTGTTCAAACTTGGAAGAAACACAGGACATGATGGCATACACGTGTACCTCACTTTGTTTTGCGATCTGATTAAAGATGGCAGATTGGTAGATTGGCGGCAATTTTAGTTGTAAAAAAAAACCATTATCAAACACGTCTTCAACCATTTATCGGACATGCATTTACCAATCTTGTTCAAATGTGGCAGACGGATAAAGAATGAATGCTTACATATGAACGTCATTATCTTTTGAGATCAGATCCAAGATGGCCGAGTGGTGGCCATTTTGTAACTTAAATGTGTCCTCCAACTATTTCTCAGACATGCATGGCCCAATTTTGTTCAAACTTGGTACAACAACATTACATGATGGAAACACATGCATCTCACTTTATTTTGCAATATGATTAAAGATGGCCGACTGGGAGACTGAAGGTGACCATTTTAGTTGTGAAAAAACACGGTATATCAAATACGTTCTCAACCATTTCTCGAACATGCATTTATCGATCTTGTTCAAACTTGGCAAACAGATCGAAAATGATGGCTTACATATGCACGGCATTTTTTTTCGAGATCAGATGCAAGATAGCCGACGGGCAGCCATTTTGTTAATCAAATGTGTCCCCAAGCATTTCTTGGAAATGCATGGTCCGATTTTGTTCAAACTTGCCACAAGTTCAGTACATGATGGCGTACACATACACTTCACTTTATTTTGTGATCTGATCAAAGATGGCCGACTGGTATAATGGCAGCCATTTTCAATGTAAAAAACAACCCAGAATTAAACACGTCCTCAACCATTTCTCAGACATGCATTTATCGATCTTGTTCAAACTTGGCACACAGATAACAAATGATGGCTTTCATATGGTCGTTGCATTTTTCGAGATCAGATCCAAGATGGCCGACTGGCAGACATTTTAGGTGTATTTTACCCGATGTTGAACACATCCTCAACCATTTCTCAGACATGCATCTACCGATGTTGTTCAAACTTGACACACAGATAAAGAATGATGACTTACATATGCAGGTCATGTTTTTTCAAGACCAGATCCAAGATGGCCGACTGGCAGACATTTTAGGTGTATTTTACCCGATGTTGAACACATCCTCAACCATTTCTCAGACATGCATCTACCGATGTTGTACAATTTTGAGACACAGATAATGAATGATGGCTTACATATGCAGGTCATATTTTTTTCAATATCAGATCCAAGATGGCCGACTGGCAGCCCGTTTGTTACTTAAATGTTTCCCCAACCATTTCTCAGATATGCATGGTCCGATTCTGTTCAAAGGCACAACTATGGCATACAAGTGTTTCTCAATTTATTTTGCGATCTAATTAAAGATGGCTGACTTGCAGACTTGGGCTATTTTAGTTGTAAAAATCCCAGCATCAAAATATCTTCAACCATTTATCGGATATGCATTTACCGATGTTGTTCAAGCTTGGCACACAGATAAAAAAAAGGATGGATTACATATGTGCATTATTTTTGTTTCAAAATGAGATCCAAGATGGCCGACTGGTGGCAATTTTAGTTGTAAAACACCCAATGTTGAACACGTCTTCAACCATTTTTTGGACTTGCATTTACCAATGTTGTTCAAACTTGGTACACAAATCATGGATAATGGCTTACATATCTGTCTCATTTTTTTTCGAGATGAGATCCAAGATGGCTGACTGGCGGCCACTTTGTTACATAAATGTGTCCCCAACCAATTATCGGACACGTATGGTCCTATTTTGTTCAAACGTAGCACAATCACAGTACACAATGGCTTTCACTTACACCTAACTTTATTTTGCGATCTGATCAAAGATGGCCGACTGGTAGACTGGCGCCCATTTTAGTTGCAAATATATATTGTCAAGCCTTTTCACTCCATAAAAGAAAAATACTAAATTAATGGGGGCTATGACATTTTATGTCTTTTTCCTTGTTTTCTTTACTGCTGCTTTAGCAGCCAGGATTGCCATGCATTCAGAGACTTCACAGAATCAGTGGGCATGTTTTGATTTATATGCAAACACTGCATACATCTCTATCATCAACAATTGGAAATTCAGACAGGACCAACACTCACAAGTTTCACATTCAATCACAGATGTTCTACCTTTGTTTCTTCAGCACATTACTGACAAAAGGCAGTTGTCCTGTTCTTCATCTTATTTTCTGAGTTGAGTTTTATTTCTTGTCTGGTTGAATTTCTTTGTCAGCTTCTTCAAATTTGTCTCAACCAAGACTTTGGTAAAACTTGAATCGTGTTCCATCTCTGAACACTCATGATGAGGCTCATTCACAACCACCATGCTCCCTCTACCAGATCCCGACCTGGATTCTGAGAGATTATGTTGTTATTCTTCCTCGCCTCTGCATCAATTTAAACCTTTTTAAACGGAAATCTTAAAATGTTCATTTTTCCCACATACTTGCTTCCAAACACCTTTCTCCCAGTCTGCTTTACATTCTCTCCATCTCTCTCTCCCTTCTTGATCAACTCCAAAAATCCAGGCTCACTGCTCAACTCCACTCATCTGTTCCTCTTTTCTCTCACCTGTAGAACAAACTTCCACAGTCTGTTTAGTTCTGTCCTTCCCTTGAGGGCTTCTAGACAGCTGTGCACCACCACATCAGGTCATCACCCATCCCTACTCATGATCTTTCTACCCCAAATGCCCCCATTCCCAAGAACTCCGTTTTCCCAAGTTATTAGGACCCTCCATCTCCCTCTTCTCATTTGTTCGCCATCAGTTAATTTGTTACTTTTCTGTTTCATTCCCGCTAGAGTCCCTGTATCGGAGAGTTGCAACAATCCGGATTTTGACGTCATTTTGTTTCTATCGAACATGGCGCTTCATGCTTAAACTTCATGGCATAACTTCATGCTTAAACTTGTGCCCATTGCTTGTGAAGCATAATGTGTCCATTTTCTAATCAAGCTGTCTGTCTGAGTGACAAAAATGAAGATTATATGACTTAATGCTTTATTTTCGTTCTTCCAACACGTCCGAATAAGCAAACAATCAGATAGGATTGATTTAACCTTAAAACATATCGCAGAAACCGTGGCAAAATGAAATCAAATGTGCGAGAAAAGGTTCACACTGATGAGTGTTTAATTTTAGGTGAACAGAGCAAGTATGTAGAAGAAACAGCTAGGTAGAGAAGCTATGGCTGAGTGACGTTGTGTGCTGTATTTTCATTAGAGCTTTTCAAACCCTAACTTGAGACTCAAATTCGTGATATTACATGAATAACGAATATAACATGTTAAATAAGGTGGTGTAAATGACGCTGCACCAATAGCGGTAAACTTCCGTAAAAAAAATTTTCTCCGACCTTTAAGATCTGTATTTTATTTCAAATTGCTTATATACTTCTACGCTGTAGAACATGAATCACATTTTTGGCACTTTCAAAACCCTTCAATTTAGCAGTACTTAAACAAAATATTACGGCATTTGATGTCATCATGACCAATCAAATTTGCCGCTCATAGACTCTGCCAATGTCTTTTTTTCGCAAGACAGCATGGAATAAGGTGTTCTATTAACTCTAGTTGTTGTTGTTATTGTTGTTATCATATCCCAGCCACATTATCAACTGTTTCATGACTACTGGTCAAAATTCAGGAGTGAATGCCAGGGGCCCAACTTTAAGGTTGGGCTTTGCAGAACCACCGTAGCTGGTTTGTGAAGGAATATAGAATGTGGCCAGCATTCCGGCACGCAACTGCCTACTCTATGAGAAAGACACCAAGAGATATATAACGTCCATGAGCAACTAATACCAGCAGACTGATCCCCAGACGATGCAAAAAATGAAGCAACAACCTGCCTGCACTTCAAATGCAAGGTTCATTGTCAGGTCAGGAATAAAATCCTGACTCGACAGCTCAAAGGCGAGTATAATTATTATCAAACCAGTTTAGTCAACCATAATCTCTTCCCTCAAAGCAGAATTTATAATTTTTTTCCAGCATGCAACCGTCATACAAATCCTTCATTGTGGATATGAATGGGAATGTGCTCTCCCATTTGCATCGAGAACAGGCTGATTCATGATCTTGTCTTTACAATCAGCTTCACTCTGCTCCTCTAATCACATGCAATGTGTATCTTCATAATATGAGTGTCAAATGAAACCCCCATTGATTAGCCAGATTATCATGTACCACAATCAGTGTGAACCATACAGGGGAATTGTTGGACATACCATAGGTGAAGGAAGTGATCTGTGTTTCAAGTGAAAGATGTTATACATGGTTTAACGTGCAATTAAAATGAGATGGAAAATGCATACTTTGGTGGAAGGAAGCATGGGTGAGTGAAATCGCAGCTGGAAAGTGTGCGAAAGTTTATATTCTCTCATGATCTTGGGAATGGTACAGTAGCAGAACATCTCACTGTGAACCTCAGATTCCTGTCTGACCTCCCACAATGAAAACAAGCCAGATGTGTACAGGTTATGAGTTGCACAAAAACTGTGCAGATGTTTAATACATGATGTTAAAAAAAAGAGTTCCTCACAAGCAATGGCATAACTTATTTGGACAGTATCAGTTATTTCTACAATATTGAAAGTTAAAAAAAAAAAACCTTGGGCCTGGCCAGCCCAGTCTTGAAAGATTTGGGACAAAAAAACAAAATAATGGCATTCCTCAGTTGACCCCAGAAGATGTTTGGAATAATGGTCGGCGTTAAATACATAGTAGAAGGAGGATGACGAGATGAATTACAAGCATTGCTATCTTTAATGCCTTCATCAAAAGAAAAATGGCAAATCCCAAAAGTCTGAAATGATGAAACTAATGTTTGGGAGTCTTTTCTCAACACAATCTCTTGAAAGGTGTCAAATTAAGGTGCACACTTAACTGCCAAATACAGTTCTCCTCCAATAGAGTTGTACAGTACTGCTGTGTAATATTATATAACTGTCACAATTGTCTCGTCTGTGTCTTGTCTCAATTCCAAACAGAATCTGATCTCAAGAAACCAGTAGGAGCATCCGTTGTTGTGCTCACCTTTCATCTGAGAGTATGTTCAACCGGCTGTGCCTTCTACATGCACCAAGTTATTAAAGTTAAATATCTCAAGGTAGTTTTACAAATACCAAGGCTTCTAGGAAATACTTTTGTGTTGCACAATTACAGATGCACTTTGTTGTAAACATTGCGTCCCACCATTTAACCCCAAACCTAACTTTTTATTGCAGTCGTGTATACATCTTTGAAAACTACTTCCAATCTTACCTGGGGGGGATAACTCCCAACCCCACCCCTGAAAAAAGTAAAATCATGGAAAGCATCATTGTACATTAATCAAAAGTCCTGCCAACAAGTCAGAGCTGTGTACCGAGCGCAATATTTCGAACTTTTACCCCTTGTGCCGCTTGCTGTCGAGAAAACACCAGCTTGTCCACACGCATTCTAGAGAAATGACAAATATTGTGCTTGTGGATGCAGCATGGAGGGGGCTACACCCTCAAAGAGTACTTGAAAGGTCCCAGTCCGCTTTGGCTGCTGCCCTATTTACACAGATGCGCTCTCAAGGGTCCCTCATGCCCCCAGGGGTACAAAGCTGGCCTAGTCTTCCACACAGCCAAGTGCCAATGAAAGAGTTGCGGTTGCAAGATCTGTCATCATTTCAGACGCCTTTGAAGAAGCCACCATGCATGAATAAAGCAAAAGAGACTGAGCCTCGATCTGAAGTTGTCCGAAACAAGATTATAAATGCGTGGGGAGTTTCAACCATCCGTTTATGATCCAAAACGTTCAATTGTTTTGATTATCTCAAGTAAAGCTTCAATTGATAGCTTTGTTTATGTCATAATTGGTTTTAAAGGTGATTAGAAAACATTGCATCTATATTTTCACAACCTTGACTGCAGTAGAACCAAGGAAATACCTTGATTGAAATAGAATAAGTGGAAAGTGAGCAATGTTTATGGCTAACAGAATTGCCTTAAGGTATGCACACTTACCCCTAAGCTGTTCAACCTGGGTTCGAATCTTGGTGCAGCTCCAAGCTTTCACCAAGTGTTTCACAGGTAGAGTGATTCATCAATGTGTGTACTGTCCCATGGATGGACATTAAAGTGGGCAACCTGTCTGTTGGGATTTGTTGGTGGATGTTCAAGATCCCATGGTGTCCTTTGATTTGTTGGTGGACGTTAAAGATCCCATGGTGTCCTTTGATTTGTTGGTGGACGTTAAATATCCCATGGTGTCCTTTGATTTGTTGGTGGACGTTAAGGATCCCATGGTGTCCTTTGTGAAGAGTAGGTGAGCAATCTCTGGTACCCTGAGCAAATTCCAAATTCCTGCTCCAACTTACATGGGGCGCAGCCATGCTTCCAGTCAATGATGTTGTTTGCAGCCTTGATTTACATATGAAATACAAAGAAGAACAAAAGTTTTTCTTTCTTCTGAGCCATGTTATTAATGTTTTTAATATAGTTTCCAAGGATGGTTTGTTGAGTCATCAGTTTGCTTTTTTGGAGTTTCCATCTGAGTGCATATCTCATGATGCTCTGGACCCAATTTAAAATGCAAGATTTTATCCAAAGTTTACTAATGTCCTTGCAACACATTACATCCCAATGCAAATACAATGATATTGTCACCTGTATGGTGTATACCATATTTTGTTTTCCCAATCATATAACTGGGGCATACGGGACATGAAAATTTCCGCTGACCCCCCTTGTACACATAGGGAGCAAGTGGTCCCAAGATAGCTGAATGGTGATTGCCCTGCAGAGCAAAATTAATAAATTCTTCTAAAAACAGCAACTATATTTGACGTTTTGGGCATGAACAAAGCCCTGAAAAGAGGAATATAAAACACATGCTCTTCAGTTAAATATACTGCCACAAGCCTTGCACCACTAAATAATTGATTGACAAGTGGCCTCACGCATTGTTACAAAGCACCACCCCACCAAGGCGAAGCCGACGAGCACACACTCAGCGGCGTTTTCCAGAATACTTATACACAACCGCTCCCCCACCACCACCCCCACATTCTTCCATGAACAGAACAATATTTTCCAAATGGCATTGCATATATAAGTTATAAACACTCGCTTTCGAAAAAAAAAAAGGTTCAGGATTCTGCTATTCCTGTCTCTACAATGCTGCATATAAAAAGTCTTTAATATTTGCAAAGTTAATTGAATTGTATTTTATGACTTTCATGTTTTCATGACACCGATGCATTTTCTGTCGACAGCAGTAAAGAAGAGCAATTTCATGGCAATCTTTAGCATCTTATTAGGAGCGAACATCTGCATGCATGGCTTCACTGCCAGATGCCATTACCCACTGCTATCTGCTGTGCATGGCATTGCTGCCAGACTCAAAGGTTATGAGGGCAGAGCATTTGGTAATTGTGAAACAAATGTCGTTGCCAAATTTATGAACGTTTTTGCGTCACATCAGAAATTGTGCAGTCAGTTTGTCACTTCTGCTCACTCAGGTATGGAAAAGTCAGTTGCTCGTGGGCAATGGATGTTAAACAGCCTCCAAACTGATTCAGCTGCTCAAACTAGCAGTCGAAGGAGATGACTTCTCTTCTTTTCTATTCTATCGAATCAATATTTCAAGAAGATTCAATTAAGGCTTTGCTCTGCTGGTTGCTTATTTGCTGAGGGACGGGTATGCTGCTGATACGGTGGCCCAACAGATTATGAAAGGAGTTTGCGCAATCAATGTGCGCGACGTCCGCTGGATGAACGTGAAGATGGGTGCCCGGTCTGCTCGCATGAGCTGGTGGGTGTTACATCCGACGGGGCTCTGTTAAGTCGATTAAGAATAAGCAAGTTGTCATTTTTCAAGCAATTAAACAAAGTACAAAACTAAGACTCGACGTGATGTCCAAATTCCTGTTTGAACCTGCAGGGGGAACTAAATCAGCGGCATTACTTACCGCAACCCTAGAAAAGATGCTAACCAGCAGCCACATGCTATACACATGAAATTAATGAATAATCAAAATCACTCCCTCGCTCTATATTGTTCGACAAAATGACCAACAATTTACTGAACCCATCTCAGTTATATCAATAGTCTTTGAAGGTTTTGTATAGCAATGAGTTTTTTAAGCCTTATTTTATTTTTATTTCACCTTTTATCCACAAACATTAATCCCTTTTCTTTGATGTTTCCAGTGACGAAGAAATAACTCGATTGAGTCACATTTAAAGATTCGAGTCTTTAGGTTGGAGTCTCAAATCGTGTTCAGTTGAATCGCGACTCAAGTCGCAAACGATGAGACGAGTCTGAGCCACCTTCTCAAGTAGATCT
>NC_140968.1:62042802-62107802 GCF_056783735.1 Eptatretus burgeri
CTGTATTACAGTATTAGCAGTTCATCTGGGGGTGTGGAGGGTGGATCTACTTTAAAGGAGCAAATCTACCATAACAAGCATCTATGGGAGTTCAGGGATGGGGTAAGTTTTACAGTATTGTAGTTTTTCCATGGAGAAAGATTTCCAATATATTGCATACCATATGGTAGGTTTCCCAGAGGGAACATTTTGTGGAGGAATATCTACCATGTAACAATCCTCGGATTGACCCAACTCAAAAACGAGAGAAAATGCAAATTAATTGAGTCGTCAAAAGGAGAGCTCGTTGAATACAAAACAATAAAAATAAAGACTAATTGCTGCACCGTAGTTCCAAGAAGAAAGCCAGTCATAACAACACACACACACACACACACACACACACACACACACACACACACACACACACACACACACACACACACACACACACACATAAATACATACAGTGAACACGGATATATTATGCACTGGTATGTACTTTAAAAAGTTATTTTATTTGAAGTTATAACCTTAACTTATAACCAATTGACTGATTTCCCAACTTCCCGGATCATAATCTGGACACCTTTTTTCATTGAGGTTTCAATGCTTTCAGCCCAGAACCTCTCCAAACGGCGGATCCACAACCCCGGGCGCCAGTTCACATCAGTGGATTACTCAACATTAATGGGCCTACAACCTGAAAGTTGTGTCCAGACAGTCAACCCAGCAATGCAATATCCTTATTCTTCTTCTTCTTCTTCTTTCGGCTGCTCCCGTTAAGGGTCGCCACAGCGGATCATCCGTATGATCCGCATAGTGATTTGGCACATGTTTTACGCCAGATGCCCTTCCTGACGCACCCTGGTCACCTCTTACGACACAGGGATATGGTACACCTATTTTAACCGGGGTATACACCGGCCCAGTACACACTGGTACTCATTTCGCCGACCTCGGAAGGATGACAGGCTGAGTCAACCCCCTGGTGTAATAATTCAGTGGCCCAGCGGGGCTTGAACTCAGGACCTTTTGGATCCCAAGCCGCTGCCCTAACCACTGCGCCAACACCAGGCTCCAATGCAATATCCTTATTCAAACTTATGTAATTATTACTTTTATTTAAAGTGTTACTACATTTGAATAACTTTAATCATACATCACTTTATATGATAATATATTAAGTGATAAACACTTTAATTTGTTGACATGTCCATTACACAGCATCTCCATCGAACAATTGACTCAAACTGTCATTCAAATATTCAAACTGTCATTAATAACCCATGATAACATGTTGCACTGCATATATGAACAACCACCAATGAATTATTTTAACGGATATTTATAATGTATTGTTGCGGATTCGCGCCCGCCGGCGTGCGAGCGGCCACGTAACTCGAATCACGGCACGTCGCCCACCGGACGGACAATCCCGTCGTGACCCTCTCGGACTAACGCCGGAAACTAGTCACGGGTGGACCTTTCGGCCTCACCACGATCGTGCCAACCGGCCCCCGCGTGGGATAGGGTTGCTCGCCAAATTCGACCTACCCAACTACCCACACGGAGGGTAGACCGGGCGATCGCACCTCGCCGCAGGTCGACTTCGGACACGGGCCACTTTAAGCGACCCGTTCCGTACTATCGGGATATCCGAGCGGTGTTATCGTCGGCCTCGACGGTTCGATTAATTATCGGGCGTTTTAGCTCACGACCAACCCTTTACGTGAAGTAAGATGGAGATTCAATAAAGGAAAAGACGAAGCGAAACGGGAAAACAGTTCAACATGAAGCACATTTATTTCGCGATGAACGGAAAGCACACATATACAATTACACCAAAAGCAAATGTAAAAGAAGAAGAAACACAATAATACACAAAAAGCAAATGCAACAATGCAGATCTAACCGACTACCGAGCACACGGCAACACTTATACAGTTTTACTTCACAGACGGCGCCGACAACACATACACTCAAAGCAAAAGAAAAGGACCACCCTCAAGGATGAGGGGTGTAGGCAGGCCTGGAGCCGAGACCGCGTCGGGCCGACCCGTCTGGTGATGAGCCGCAAAATGGCGCTGGCGCCCCGACTCCGCGGGCCTCGCTGGGACTGCCTGGTATGGGGTGGGAACGGGGCCCCCTTCTCGCACTATCTCAGCGCGGGGGGGAAACAGGAGGGGGTTGTTGATGCTCGGGGGGGTGGATATCTCCCTGTCTCGGGTCCCGCGACGAGCGTCTCCACCACGACCTCGGTCGCGCCGCCGGCCTCTCCCTCCGCAGCTCCCCGACTCCGACACGAGCACCCCCTTGACCGCCTTCGCCGCCGCCACCTCTCCACAGCTCCGTCCAACCACCCTCTCCGTCTCCTCTATTGACTCGTCCCAACTCTTCACTGGCTCCGAACTCTTCACTCTCTCCCCTCCGAACTCTTAACTGCCTTGACTGACGAACGCAGCCCCTTATATGCCCCGTGGCCTCGCTCCTTCACCTTCGACCCTTTACCTCCGACCCTTCACCTCTAACTGGCTCCCCATTGGACCGAGGAAAAGTGGGCGTGAATGCTTTTTGATCCATGAATTTGCATATAGCGATATTACTCCAACGCACCTGGGGGCGGGGCCAAATCGCCCCACGCTCGCCGATAGGACGGAACAGAAGTGGGCGTGAGTCGTTTTTGATCCATTTTCTTCGGAAAGGCCGTGATGTTTCTGCACACGCTGCTCGGTGCGCGCCCTGCACGAGTCCAGTATCGGTGCCCACAAGCGGCGCGGAAATGGCGGTGATGCGATGGTTGCGAGGGCGAGTTGTGACGGTAAAGGTCGTGGCTGTTGTTGTGAAGCGGCGTTGCGGTTGGTGGTTGTTGTGTGATGGCTGTTGAGACGTGGTTGGTGGTGGTAGTAATGGCGGCTGGTCCAAAATAAAGATAGTAAAAGAAAAACGGCTATCTAGAAGGGTCGCAGCCCGCATGAATGACATTTATTCCCTCGAAACAACGGGTTTGGGCCTAACTACACATATACTTACCGAGATATCTCACCTAAGGGACCTGAATGGTGGTTTGCGAATTTCGTCAACCACAACAGTATTTTATAAGTAATATTTATTTTTTCTATTTTCAACTAAATACCTCCATTATTTAATACCATCTATAAATCTACATAAAAAGTAGCATATACCCGTGCTCCGCACGGAGTTGAATGGGTGGTAAAAGGTGGATGAGGCATAATAGTTGATGTTATGGGAAGCTGGGGAGGGTGTCTTTAGGGATATGATGCACTATGGTTACCTGTCCTTAGTTTTCTAAAGGACCTCCCTGAAGATGACATTTTGGGTGAGTGTCTTGTTGCTGAATAGTCCTTGTGAGGAATTATTGTCCACTTTGATAGATATATCAGAGTAACCTCTTGCACGTGAAAATGCAACATATAGTTGGCCATGGGAGAACACGGGGGCTGGGAGGTATATTCCGAGTTTGTCAAATGTTTGGCCCTGGGATTTGGTTTATGGTCATCGAGTATGCGAGTCTGACTGGAATTTGCATCCTCTGCAGTGTGACTGGAAGGTTGGTGTCTGATGGGGCAAGTTTAACATGATGTCGGCCTAGCCCGAGACTGAACAGGAGCAGTAATATTTTTTTTTAATAAATCTTTACTTTAAATACAATGTTTCTTGTTACATGTTTTGTGTCAAATTCACCTTCTGAGGTAGGCAGCATGTGCAGAAGAGGGTTTTACATTGCAGACAGTTTTCTCGGAGTGGAATTACACCTCTCGGTGGTGATGGTCTGTAGACGACAGACGTAATGATGTCAGCGAATGACCGATGATGTCATGACGGAATTACGCCTCAGCGGTGACGTCACATGTCGCCGTGCAAACGAATGTAAAAATTCGAAAATCGCCCAAAATTCCCAAACATGTCCATCTGGCGTGATCACACATAGCCTCTGCTGTTCATTAGACCACAGAGCAACCGCACGCCAAAAGTGGTGACAATCCATCCGGCAGTTTTGGAGGAGATACGTCAAATTACGCGCAGACGTTAGCAGAAATTATATATATATATATATATATATATATATATATATATATATATATATATATATATATATATATATATATACATACATATAAATTATACTAATTAAAGAATTTACCTCACATGATTAATTCAATATTATTATATAAAATGCAATGCAATAGGAACTTGTTTACATGAAAACCAAACAAGTTCAATAAAAGATGATGGAGTCTAAAGACATTCTCACAAGAGCAGATCAAACAATCAGTCAAATATCCTCCATTGACTATACTAGTTCGTGCCCGTAAAAAAAAAAAAAAAAAAATTAAAAATAATAATAATAAATAAATAAACCACACAGGCAGTTTCTTCGCTCTCACGTGCCCAAACGTGCGTGACCCGGAAGTTCGATATTATTCGGAGTTACGATTATCCGCAATTTATTATTAATACCCAATTATTCAATTAGCGCCAACGTATTTTACCTTTTCGCAATGTCGTGGCAAGGAAAAACAAAAAGAGAAGAGAAGAGAGAGAAAAAATTTACTTCCTGGTTCGGAGCATACCAGCACTCTGATGTTCCCGAAATTTATACACCGTCTAATATGAAAACGATCATAACTTGGGCCATTGTGTTTATCTATAAATGCGCATAAGAAATCGAGAAATTATTAGAATACACGAAGTCATCACTCTCCGGAAGCCCGTACGTTGTAACCCGTAATGGGGAACGTGGCTGTGCTTCCCTTCCCCATCGGCCACACCCACGCAACAACGTGTCTTCCCATTGGTTTGGTAAATAAATGGCCATAACTTGGGAAGCACTTGTCCGATTAATATCAAACCTTGAAAAGGCACATCCTCAGGTCCCCAGCAATACACCTGGCAAGTTTCAATTAGATCGGACCAGAGGTTGTCGAGAAACAGCGGTCTCACACACACACACACACACACACACACACACACACACACACACACACACACACACACACACACACACACACACACACACACACACACACACACACCCACACACACACACACACACACACACACACACACACACACACACACACACACACACACACACACACACACACACACAGATTGCTGGAATTATAGATAGATGATGGAAAAAACCTTCTTAGCACGTTCCACAAAATGATCCATTTTTTTTTTCTATACCTTGTTGAGGCTCGTGTGAGAGCTAACACACAACACACAGCAAGGGTGGCATGAGACAAGAGGGGCGGGAGTGGGAAGGACAAAACAGTGGGGAACAGAGACATTAGGAGATCTGTGGAAGGGAGAGGGATGGGGCGGGGAACATGGGGAATGGAAGATGGACATTACAGGGACTTTCAGGAAGGAAAGCAGGGAATTTGTAAGAGGTGGGTTTGGGTGGATTATCGGAGGTAGAAAAGATCGAGGACTTGGATGGGGGATGATAAGAGGTGGTGGTGAACAGCTGTTTTGAAGGCCTGGGGGGAAGAATGGGATTGAATAGAGTGAGGGAGTTTATTCCAAAGGCGGGGAAAAAAGAGGAATGAAAGAGTGAAGGTGAGCAGTGATTCGTGATTTTGGTAGTTTTACCAGAAGGGGGTTGTTGGTGGACCTTGAGTGCCCTGAGGAAATGTGGCGGGGACAAATCGCAGAGAGAGCAGGGGGGGGCGAAGCTGGAGAGGAGAGGGTAGAAGACAGAAAGACCAACGACCAGCCTGCTGTGAGAGAGTGAGAGGTCCAAAGACTCAGCCTCATTGCGGGAGATGCCAATGATCTGAAATGCCTTGATTTCCACAGCGTGAAGCCGAGAAAGGTGGGAGGCAGGAGCACCAGCCCAGAAGGGAGGGCAGTACTCCATCAGGCTGCGGACAAAAGCTTTGGACGTGGTCAGGAGCTCAGGTGTGCCGAGGAAGGACTTTGTACAATGCAGGATTCCCAGTCGGCGACTGGCTTTGGAGGCGAGGTTTGAAATGTGGCTTTCCCAGGAAAGGTCATGGCAGATAGTGAGACCCAGAAGCTTGAAAGAAAGGACCTCTTCCAGAGGATCGTTGAGAAAGTGGATGGGGGGGGGGGGTTCTAAACGGTCCTTTAGGAGAGACATAGTGAGAGTGTGAGATTTGTCTGGATTGAAAGACATGTTCCACGTGTTGGACCAGTTTGTGATTTTACCTAGATCTGCAGTGAGTGAAGAAGCTGCTACTTGCCGGTCTGAGGGATGACCGATGGTATGGCAGAGGGTGGAGTCATCAGCAAAGAGATAAAGAGGATTTTCAGATCATTCTTCAGGAGAGTCAGAGAGATCATTTTTTGAAAACCAGATAAAGAACAGGGCCCAGAACGCTATCGTGAGGAACTCATTCAGCCTTTTCATTCGGTTTAGGCATTCAGCCTTTTCACGTGTGGTATCAGCAGTGCGGCCGTTTGAGGTAAGGGAGGGGCATTTTTACTGAACGCAAAAATGCACACTTTACTGAACAAATTCTTGCAAATCTAAGTAGCTGAGATGAAAAGGGATTGTAACCCATTTTAATTGGTGCATTGCTACCTGGAAAGGTGTACAAGACTACAGGGAAACTGAAATCATCAACTTTATGGTGTACACTTGTACAAAAACCATTCTGTCCAACTCTAACCAACACCAACACATCCAGTGATGCAGCAACTTTGCAATCATTACCACTCCTGTTTGCAATCAGGCTATCTGGATAAATTTTGTGAAGCTGCTCATCAAAAAATTATAGTTAACCACACAAATATCATCTACATGACGACATGTATGAGATAATATTTTAGCTAATCCTAATTTCTTCTCCTTCATCAGTTTCTGTATGAATGAAAATTCACAGAATATAAGAAAAATGTCCTTTAGTAGGGGGGCTGCAATTTCCACCCATGGGAATATCATTAACCTGTTGAAACATTATCACACAAAAAGAAACAAACGTGTTAAATATCATAAAATTAACAACATCCTAAAACTTCTGCTTATCAAAACAATGAAAAGTTGAGTATTTATTTTTTAGAAAAGAATGCTCTATCAAACCTGACACATAAAAACTTATTAAAAGAGTTAAAAACCTTCTCAGTTACTTTGAAGGGTAAATCCTTCACAAGGATTAAATCCAAATTTGTATGTAAAGTTGAAAAATTATAAACTTCACCTGACTTGATATTGAGGCATCTAATCCTATCTAAGACCTCGAAGGAAGAATTAATGCTCCAGGAAGCGTTCATACCAGAATTCTTCTCAATTGTGAAACTATTTCCTGAACTGTTCTCTAACAACTTGTAAGCCTGAGTTAACTATAACTGATAACTGTTTGGTAGAACACTTCCTGGCACCTGCTATAAACCTTTACTTGTACGGGTTCATATGAAGCTCAGGAATCCAGAAAAGTCGAGGAATACAAATATTTACCTCTTCACATTTAATACCGAAATTATCAACTTAAACTTCCTGATGCTCAAAGATAATATCTTGGAGCGACTTATGACAAGCAGCAATTGTGTTATTTCCTATACTAGTGAAAGTAACCGTATCAATGCCTAACTTTCTAAATAAGAACTCCACATAAAACTTTTTACAAACCACAACAAAATTATTAGCAGCCTTATCCACTGGAGTGATAATGTAGCTGTCATGGAGATCCTGAATGTCTTTGCGAACACTTGGCTTGTTCAACACTGGTTTAGACCAACCCAGTGAAAGCAAGCCCCGACTACAAAAAACTTAATCCTATTATCCAGAACTTCCACAACTCTGTTAAACCATGCAATAAAACTGTTTACAGATAACTTAAACAACAAACACTGCAACAACCAACAAAGAAAAGGATTCCTGAAGGGGTTTTTAAGCAATAGTCATTATTTCCCTTTATAAATTTGTTTCGAGATTTGGATGTGGGAGTTGGGAGGGGGGGTGTTGTGTAACCGAGTTGGGGTGTAGGGGGGGGAGAGGTAGCAGTGACGTTCCTGTCTAACATGCACCTCAATGGAGATGCAAGCATATTTATACTGTCAACAGAAGAGTTGAAATAAGATTAGTGGAAAGTGACATCAAAAACCTTACACCTGTACACTGTTAGTTCCGACAATAATTTGTGATAATGTCCAGAGCTGTTTGAGGTTGGGTTTCCTTGCCAGAATACTGTAAATATCTGGAAACTTTCTGCCTTTGAAAAATTAGGAGAATTTGAAAACCATTTAAACATTTTCCTTCAGGAAAAAGAGCCCTTGTTGGTTTTTTTGTGTTTTAATCCCTTAATTTTAATTGTAAAAATGTGCTGTTATGCTAGAACAGACAATATAAAGCACATTTATAACTTCAAGTATTTTGAAAGAACGAATTTATGCATGGAAGACATATGGATAAAAGAAGCAACATGTAAACTTTATAAATTTAAAACTATCAAATAGGAGTGAAGCATGATGTTATGCAATCTTCATATGGTGGAATACATGCAATGGACAATGCAAGTGTAATGAGATTTCCACTAAGCTCCCATGAGATCCACATTTATGGAGCACAGCCCTGTAGAGTGCGCCTGGACGATCCAAACGATACTTTTTAAATACCCCTTGGGTTAACGTCTCCCGTTTCTTCTTCCGCCGCACGTCACCGACACATGCTCACTTTCTCAAAGCTCCAGATTCTTCCTCTGCAATAAAGAACCAAAGGCCATGTTTTTACAGATGGTTTAAAGAAACAAAGGCCACTCCAAACTTTACACAAGCGCAGTGTCGAGCAAACGCATCTCTTATATAAAGCATGTTCAGCCCCTCCCCCAACCCCCTTGCCCCCCACAAGGCGATGATGATACCCATGATATTCTCCAGCAATGTTGAAATATCGGTCATTTCCTTGTGATTGTTTTTGGAAAAAAAAGTGTGATTGTTTTATTTTGTTTTTTTTTATGCAAACAGTCATTTTCAACTCAAAAAAGGTGCTTGAGATCAATTTTGAATAACCAACATGAATTCAGTACAGATGGCATGATCATGAGTTCTCCAGGATTTAGCATCAATTAAAAAATAACTGCAAGACTGGTCAATATTAATGTAATTATCACAAATTTGTGACGTAAACACGATCCATTCCAAAGTAAGGCCAATACCTCTTTGCTCACAAATACAACTGCAGGTGTCCACTTCACCACAACCTTTCAAAACAGCAAAAAAAACCTAAAAAACGCAGCCTCAAATTTACCCCATAGAAATACAGAAAATATACCATCAGAGATGGGGAATCCCGCGCCATTGAATGAAAAAGGTCATACATATTCCAGATAATGAGGGAGCTGAATTGGAAACAAGATACCATTTGGTCATCATCTCGAAAAAGTTCCCCAGCGGTGAGGAACATAGTAACCAAAAATAATTGAAATCAGATAAGCATTTTTCCATTTATTACAAAAACATTTTTTTCAAGATGGCCGCCCCAGTCAGCCATCTTGGATCCGGCCATGCCCAAAATCAATAGGGTTCTTCCTTTTCAGATGGTACATGTGTGACCCAAATTTCAAATTGATATGTCGAACAGTTTATGAGTTATCGCACTCACAGCTATAAATGTTGACGCCCGGACGGACGGACAGACGGACAGCCGGACGACCCGGGTGACAACAATATCCCCCTTCCGCCACGCGGCGGGGGATAAAAACCCCCAAAAGCATCATAATCGGGTTTACATCACAATGTTATTCCATTACATAGTTTGTGTTGTTAAAATCAAGGCAAAATATCGATTTTAGAATGTGTCAAATGTTTAGAGCATCACATAATAATGTATTTTTCATGAGCTAAATAAGCTTGTGGAGTATGTAGAGGTTCGAAAATCAATCATAACGATATGGAAGTTTCTTAAAGTCACAATGACTAAACAATGTTGACAGGTATACAAGATGTGCTTGAAAGCTCTTGGCCTGACAGCAAGCAGAAACATATAATAACAGTCGATTGGTAATGCTTTTACTTTAGGGATAATATTTACATTGTTTGGAGAAAAAAATGTTCAAATCTAAATTTTAACAGATAGAGAAATAACACAGCATCGTCAAATTCTTGAAATTACTCAATCCGAGTCAAAGACTCAATTCGAGCTTAACAGGAATAGTCGACACAAGCTTAACATGAATACTCAAAACAATCTTCAGAATTAATATTCAATATGAGCTCAACATGAATACTCAACACGAGCTTAACATGAATACTCAATACAATCTTAACATGAATACTCAATACAATCTTAACATGAATACTCAATACAATCTCAACATGAATACTCAATGCAATCTTAACATGAATACTCAATACAATCTTAACATGAATACTCAATACAATCTTAACATGAATACTCAATACAATCTCAACATGAATACTCAATACAATCTTAACATGAACACTCAATACAATCTTAACATGAATACTCAATACAATCTTAACATGAATACTCAATACAATCTTAACATGAATACTCAATACAATCTTAACATGAATACTCAACACGAGCTTAACATGAATACTCAATACAATCTTAACATGAATACTCAATACAATCTTAACATGAATACTCAATACAATCTCAACATGAATACTCAATGCAATCTTAACATGAATACTCAATACAATCTTAACATGAATACTCAATACAATCTTAACATGAATACTCAATACAATCTCAACATGAATACTCAATACAATCTTAACATGAATACTCAATACAATCTTAACATGAATACTCAATACAATCTTAACATGAATACTCAATACAATCTTAACATGAATACTCAATACAATCTTAACATGAATACTCAATACAATCTTAACATGAATACTCAATACAATCTTAACATGAATACTCAATACAATCTTAACATGAATACTCAATACAATCTTAACATGAACACTCAATACAATGTTAACATGAATACTCAATACAATCTTAACATGAATACTCAATACAATCTTAACATGAATACTCAATACAATCTTAACATGAATACTCAATACAATCTTAACATGAATACTCAATACGAGCTTAACATGAAGACTCAATACAAACTTAACATGAATACTCAATACAAACTTAACATGAATACTCAATACGAGCTTAACATGAAGACTCAATACAAACTTAACATGAATACTCATAACAAACTTAACATGAATACTCAGTACGAGTTTAACATGAATACTCAATGCAAGCTCAACATGAACACTCAATACGAGCTTAACATGAATACTCAATACAATCTTCATAATTAATACTCAATACTAGCTCAACACAAATACCCAATACAAACTTAACATGAATACTCAATACAATCTTAACATGAACACTTAATACAATCTTGACATGAATACTCAATACAATCTTAACATGAATACTCAATACAATCTTAACATGAATACTCAATACAATCTTAACATGAATACTCAATACAATCTTAACATGAATACTCAATACAATCTTAACATGAATACTCAATACAATCTTAACATGAATACTCAATACAATCTTAACATGAATACTCAATACAATCTTAACATGAATACTCAATACAATCTTAACATGAATACTCAATACAATCTTAACATGAATACTCAATACGAGCTTAACATGAATACTCAATACAAACTTAACATGAATACTCAATACAAACTTAACATGAATACTCAATACAAACTTAACATGAATACTCAATACAAACTTAACATGAATACTCAATACAAACTTAACATGAATACTCAATACAAACTTAACATGAATACTCAATACAAATTTAACATGAATACTCAATACAAACTTAACATGAATACTCAATACAATCTTAACATGAATACTCAATACAATCTTAACATGAATACTCAATACAATCTTAACATGAATACTCAATACAATCTTAACATGAATACTCAATACAATCTTAACATGAATACTCAATACAATCTTAACATGAAGACTCAATACAAACTTAACATGAATACTCAATACAAACTTAACATGAATACTCAATACGAGCTTAACATGAATACTCAATACAAACTTAACATGAATACTCATTACAAACTTAACATGAATACTCAATACGAGCTTAACATGAATACTCAATATAAGCTTAACATGAATACTCAATACAAGCTCAACATGAACACTCAATACGAGCTTAACATGAATACTCAATACAATCTTAACATGAATACTCAATACAATCTTAACATGAATACTCAATACAATCTTAACATGAATACTCAATACAATCTTAACGTGAATACTCAATACGAGCTTAACATGAAGACTCAATACAAACTTAACATGAATACTCAATACAAACTTAACATGAATACTCAATACAAACTTAACATGAATACTCAATATGAGCTTAACATGAAGACTCAATACAAACTTAACATGAATACTCATTACAAACTTAACATGAATACTCAATACGAGCTTAACATGAATACTCAATATGAGCTTAACATGAATACTCAATACAAGCTCAACATGAACACTCAATACGAGCTTAACATGAATACTCAATACAATCTTCATAATTAATACTCAATACTAGCTCAACACAAATACCCAATACAACGCTAACATGAATACTCAATTGGAGCTTCCCATGAATATTCAAGACGAATTTCACATGAATACTCAATACAAGCTGAACATGAATACTGAACACCAGCTTCACAAGAACACTCAATACGAGCTTAACATGATTACTCATTACGAGCTTAACATGAATACTCAATACAATCTTAACATGAATACTCAATACAATCTTAACATGAATACTCAATACAATCTTAACATGAATACTCAATACGAGCTTAACATGAAGACTCAATACAAACTTAACATGAATACTCAATACAAACTTAACATGAATACTCAATACGAGCTTAACATGAAGACTCAATACAAACTTAACATGAATACTCATTACAAACTTAACATGAATACTCAATACGAGCTTAACATGAATACTCAATATGAGCTTAACATGAATACTCAATACAAGCTCAACATGAACACTCAATACGAGCTTAACATGAATACTCAATACAATCTTCATAATTAATACTCAATACTAGCTCAACACAAATACCCAATACAACGCTAACATGAATACTCAATTGGAGCTTCCCATGAATATTCAAGACGAATTTCACATGAATACTCAATACAAGCTGAACATGAATACTGAACACCAGCTTCACAAGAATACTCAATACGAGCTTAACTTGAATACTCAATACGAGCTTAACATGAATACTGAACACCAGCTTCATACGAATATTCAATATAATACGAGCTTAACAGGAATCGTCAACACAAGCTTAACACGAATACTTAATACAATCTTCATAACTAAGACTCAATACGAGCTTAACACAAGCCTGTTAAAAGCAGGTCAAGAGAGTTTTGTTTTTTCGCACAAAACTTATACTACTCTGAGACGCGGTGGGATTAATATATTTGACCAATATTATTGTGCTCTTTAAACTAATGAAATTGTCCTGTTAAGAGCAGGTAATGATAGTTTGGCTATTTTGCACAACACTGATGCTACTTTGTCCGAGGTTGATCCCAGACCAGTGAACCGGTCACAAACAGTGAGGAGCATGGTAATTTGGGCAATAGGAGGAACAGCTGCAACACTTCTCTATTTATCTACAGTGATAAAAACACCTTTGTTCCTTCCCCACACACACACAATGCAAGATTCAGAGTAATATTAAAGGGAAACCTATATAAAATGTCACATGCGGTTTACAATCAATCCTAATGGCAAAGCGTGGTTGCCTTCATTGAAGTTTGTGGGAAAATCACTTTAAAGTTACATTTGCTTCGGAGTTTTGCATTAATTTCACTTTGCGCCGACACACTATTGAGCAATGAATCCTCACGAATCAAAGGCCATTCGCCTCAAAGTTGCCGGGGCACTGCATAAGAGTAATCCCAGGTTCGCCTCGGGATCAAGTGTCTCCAGCAAGGGACTCACTTGAGAATACATTCTCAGACCTGAGAATTACCCCATGATCAGCAAGCACCGAGCAGAGGACACTCTGTACTTTGTCAAGTGAAACACCAGCGATTTCGCAAAGCCAGTGACATCACATTGCTATTTCTCAAATCTAGCAAATAACCCTTTCTTATGGATAGGTTAATTCCACCACTTCTATGGTGTCCATGAAGTATTTGTGACCAGACACAGTGGTGTAATCGTTAGAGCATATTCTCTGAGTCTGGGACATCACCCACCAGATAAATCACTTCCCTTTGGACCAATCACCCCCACCATATGGCAGGATTCATGTGGATGAGCGAAAAATACGATAAACACAATGATTACACCTTGGAGCTTGTGAATGCATCAATTCCTGAAATATGAACTTGTTTTACTTTTAAAATATGTTTCAATGTGACGCGTGTGTGATCAAAATCCTGTCTGAACGGTCGGTTTGCTCAAGTTTTACCTTTAATTCGTTGAAAATTCTGCTTTTAAGTATTCCTATGAAGATTTTTTTTCCTTTTTATTTAGGATCGTTCATATTGCACATATTTCTAAAGTTTTTATTGGCAAAGAAAGCATAACGTCTGTCAAGCATTCTTTAGCTGTAATCAATGACACGCATAATAATACCTCTCTGAAACCCGAGACATCTTCCAGTTAAATATCCAATATGCAAATATGTGTGATCGTCTCTGAACTGCTTCAGCTCAGGTAATCAAAGACACGCAAGAAAAGGTAACACTATGACAGGTGCATCCAGACTCCAGGCTGCCCAGACAGGGATGACAGCATACCTGTCCTCTTTAATTACTTTACAGCAATGAGAACGTGACGCCAGACATATCTGTTCTGGCTCTCAGCACAGAAGAGACATTCATGCAACGTGTCGTCACGTTGGATGAAATCGGAACTGGCTTCAGTTTTTGGTGGCATGAAAACTCTGTAGACCGACATAAAATATTCCATTGAAGAATCTACACTATAAAGAGGATATTTTGCATTCAGCAAAAGGTGGTTAGTTTCAGTCGTCTTTCTCTGCTGTTTCAAATGTGAGGTCTTGTACATTTGTCTATCTTGTAACAATATAGCATGATTTCGTTCAGAGGGGGTTAAAGTCTTTTCGAACCCTTGAGAATATAATTTTGTCACAACACTCAACAGAAGCATCTCGGATGTTAGTTGTGAACCAAATGTTGAAAATGCGACTTCTGGATGCCTAAAAGGAGCAGAAGAAACAAACTCCGCAGCCATCAGTTATTTAAAGGCATTTTATGGTGAGATGATGTGTGAAATAGGAGGCGGCTTTAAAAATTTTATCCTCCATTACTGATACACCAGAGTGTAGATCTAAGCAGGTGAGAGGAAGTGAGTTAGGATGCTTCCTCATAGGTCGGTTGAGGTGTATGTGGAGAGCGATCAGAAACCTTGTCTCATATCACCTTGTTTCTGGTAGTTTTTGGTGTGTGTGACACTGAGGTGAAAGAGTTGTAAGGAGGTCCTCCTGCCTGCCTGCTTCTGCCTGTGCCTCTCTTCGCCCTGTGCCCCGCTTCGTGGACCTGCCCGTGTGCTTTGTCTCCTCGTAATTCTGGTTATCTTCTGCTCACCTTATCGTCCTGCTCCTTGTCCCTCCTCATCACCTGCTCGTCCCCGCTGCCCCAGAGCTGAGATCCCCGGTTTTGTCCACTTCCTCTCTGCGACTGAGTCCAGAGTGTGGTGCCTAGTTGCTCTTGATCTTTTTTACTTCAATGTACATAATTATTTATTATTCGATTTTGTGTCCCCTTTTCTTCCCGATCCCAACCCGCCGTCATCTCCTCCGTCGCGATTAAATCATCCCCGGTTCTTTTGATTGTTGTGTTTTGGGGAAATAAACCCATTGGGTTTCAAAGATTTGAGGTTTTCATGTCTCTCCTCATGACCTGTGTGTGCATTGTCCACCATAATTCGTAACGTCGTCTGAGGGAGTAAACCACCAGTTTGGCTCATCCGTCCAGTGTTGGTGTTAACTGGCGTGGACACGGCAATATACAGTACATCGTTGTCGTTCTGTAAAACCGCATGCTTCCAAGGCAATGGCACACAACATACCGTAATTCCAAGGCAGTTATTTCAATAGTATGTGTACGAGTTCGTCCTTTCCATATGTCTAGTGGGTAAAGGGTGAAGATGTGTTGCGTGGGACTCTTTCAGTTAGACTTCTTGCACCTCTTTAATCTTCAGCCCCAGCAGTTCTTCCACTCCTTTGCTCCACACCTTTGTCTTACGTGAAACACACAAGCACGCATGCACGCATGCACGCACACCAACCAATAGAACCAAGTGAGCCGCTCAGCAAGTGGTGTATATACATTTGCACGCCAATTTTCCATTCAAAACTGCACACCAATTCTCAACCACCATTTCATATCAGACCTTCATTCCCCTCACCAAACTATGCCACGCTCACCACAACCACTTCATACGACTACTAAAAATCCCCGCAACAACCCACGCTTACATTTTCCATTACAAACGTGACCATTACTCACAATCTCATTCCAAGGAATTTCTACCTCTTCCCTACAACTCCACAACGTACTGCTACTTCCCGACAAATGCCACAACGTGCTCCTGCTAGTCTACAACCACCTCAACTGCCACATACTCATAGTACACTTACCACAGCCTCGAAAGACATGAAGGAGATGTAGGTCAGGTTATTTCAGGGAACAACTCGAAGTGCGAACGTGCGCCGGAGCTTGTTTAAGTAGCTCGGGGTGGCGCAGGGATTTCCCTAAAATCCTACATTTGAACGAAGGCCAGCGCACGTTCGGGTCCAGAGAGCGCCTCCAAAATCCACGGCCCCATATAAAGGTCGGGAGTTGTGTGTGCCCCTGTTGGCCGGTGAATGAGCCATTTTTCACCTCCGGGGCCTGGCGGGGATTGGCTACGACCGTGATGGACCGCAAACTGAAGAGAGAACAGAACTGATCTGCACCTCACATTCTTCCTCTTACACTGCGCCGCACCCCACGTCACATTACACTTGCACGTCTCAAACACATACACACCCCTGATAAGGAGGTCACATGTCCTTAGGTAAACGGTTGTTAGACAGAGGTCGCTAAGTCATGTGGTCAAGTTATTGGTGTTCGCGGACGATTCGCGACCTGCCGTGGCATGAATTTATTCGTGTGCAACGGTCTGCGATTTTCGGTGAGTCCGGAGAGGAACCAGAGACAGCCCTTCCCTGGTGGTTCCCACACGAATGCTGGCCCCGCAACTTTGATGCTTACATGTCCCTCCCTGTGTATACATACATGTCCCTCCCTGTGTGTGCATACATATCCATCATCCCCATACACTCAGGTCAGTAGTTTGTCCTTAAGCGTCTCCATGAGCTGAGACCCTTTAAACAATGTAAAGATAGTTATTATTTAAATATCAAAAACAATTGTGATGCTAATGATTTGGTAACAAAGATCATTTCCAAATAATCAAAATCTTCATCACACATATTGTCTTTCAGTTGATTTCAGAATGATCATAGACATTAGAATTTGACATTGGACCAATAGTGTAGCATGGTAAATGTTGGTGCACCAAACAAATTGTCCCATATTGAGCGACTGTGAAAACATGGAGATATTATTGGTTGTACGTATTATGAATTACAGGCTTTGCATTTTGTCCGTGTGTTCAAGGTTGGCAGGATGGCCTAGAGGTGTGCGCATTCACCTTTGAGCTGCCTTGCTTGGGTTTGAATCTCGACCCAGCTCTAAACTATCACCTTGGTGTTCCACAGACACGGTGAGGCATCGACCATTGGATGGATGTTAACCTGGGGGACCCATCTAGTCGCAATGATCTTTAATGGACCTTAAATATCCCATTCCGTCTTTCATGAAGAAGAGGTGAGTTTTCTCCGGAACCTTCAAAAGTTATATATTCTGGCCCAAATCACCGCCAGTCTAACATCAGGCCAAACCAACCTGTTCATGAAAGACTTGCGTCAAAAACATGCCCTGGCTGACCACAACAAGATGGTCGAATAATTGTGGCCGATTAAAGAAGTAAATGCTGCAACCAAGCTGTGTCTTGCAGAGCTTCAGGGAGCAGTGCAGGAAAGGGATGTTTGGAGACATCTCATCATGAATGTCATCAGAAATCGGACTCCATGAGACGGAACTAGTTAACTAGATTAAGAAGTAGTAAACTGTGACCCTGTTACCCATTTACGAAACGATATTGTGATTGTTCCAACACAAATACTGTATTTAATAAACACAAGTTCTTTATCCTTAATCTTTCTGTGGTGAAAACACTTTTTGAGATATCCTGCACACAAACAAGCAGACAGAAAGGGGTGAAAACATAACCTCCTTCACCTTCGCTGGCGAAGGTAACAATCCCTCACCTCTTCCCTGCAGTGTTCAAAAGGCGATGAATAACGGAGTGGATTCCGTGGACATGTGAGGCTTTGTTCAAGAACGTAAAGGTGACTGTGGTTGGTAAAACATCTGCACTCGTGGTTTTTCTTGGAAACTCTCTGGCCATCCTACTTTAACCATGAGGCCTAATCAAGTGAGTGCACATGGCACATTACTGAAACAACACCTTACACAAGGCTACTCAGAATGAGAAAGGTTGCAGATGTGAACTGTAGGGAGAAGAGGAAGATGGTAAAGAGACGTGAGCTCTTGCCTGTATGAGATCTTCACATTTAGAAGCTTTTTATTTGTTTGTACCAAAATAGAGAAATGCCAGAATGATGTAAGACAAAATGTGTGGAGGTAAGATGATACAGAATGGTCACGTTCCTTGGTGTGATGTTCCGGATCTAGTCGGTGGTAGTGCAGCTGGAGCATGCCCACGTGAACCAGGTTGGGAGAGGGTTTGGGCCTTTGGTCTTTGATTTGCACGATATTCTCCTGAGTTGTCAATATTGAGGAGCAGTCTGCATACCACTTGGTGCCAGGTTCCAGAAGGTTTTCAAGATGTGGCAGGAGATGTTTTTTAGCTTATCTGGAATTGGAATTTCAGATAAGGTATTGTCATGATGCACTGTCTGTCTGTCCGTCTCCTATTTTGACTTCTCTGGCCAAAACGCTGGGCCGATCCGGCCGAAATTTGGCAGCAACCTCATTGGTAATGGGGATTGCAAAGCTCGTTCCGGTCATATGACTTTCAGTAGGTCATAATGACCGACTTAGCAAATTTCTTCTTCTTCAGACCCACCAGTCGGAATGCTACCAAATTTTGTTTACAACATTCAGACATGGTCCTGATGTTAAATTGTGGAGGCCATTCTGATCACGTGACCAGAAGTGTGTCAAAATGACAGTCACGCAAATTCCTTCCAAAATCATATTCTCCAGACCCACAAGTCAAAATGCTAACAAATTTGGGTTACATCATTAGGCCAGGGTGAGAATGTTAAATTGTGGGGGTCATTCCAATCACATGACAGGAAGTTTGTCAAAAAGGCCGGCTTCGTCAATTTTTGGGAAAATCGCATAAATTCCTTCAAAAATTTTCTTCTTCAGATGCACTACTCAGAATGCTACCAAATTTGTGTTCCAACATTAGGACAGGGTCCCGATATTAAATTGTGGAAGTCAGTGTTTACATTTAGCCTGACTGACTGATAGACACCACACAATGCTTCCACCTAACTTGGACAATTTTTGTTCCATGTGAGCTAAAATGGTTGGCATAATCTCCACCAAATATTACAAACATGCTGTGGTACCTCGGGTTAGGTGTTGGGGAACCCCGCCCCCCCCCCACCCTCCATTCCCTATGAGGGTGAGGAGTTGACTGATGATTTCCACTTACTTGTATGTCTGAGCAAATCCACACCAAATTTTACATATGTCATGGTTGCTAACAATAACAGAAGAAAAAGAAGTGGGATGGAAAGGATCCCTGGTGCGAGGAAGTGAAGGGACTGGGAGGGGGGTCTCCCATCTCTCATGGTCAGGGAATTTTGGAATTTTAATTTTAACCTTAATTTTTTTATTTTATGGAACCTTAAACCTTAATTTTAACCTTAATTTTTTCTACATGCAAAGTCAGTCTTTTGAGAGAAATTAAAGCAGAATTATCACGATAATTCCCTGATTAATTTAAGGTGTTTGTTTTTTTACATGTAACTCCTGAATGTGTTTTGGATTTTTCATTGTACAACACACTGGGGTGGTACCCAGCACTGCCGAGGAGCAAAGTACTGAGGCACTTGAAATTATTTATAAGAAAATGGGGATTTCAGGACGTGTTGGACATTGAAAAGCTTTGGAGTTATTGGCCTCGTGGTGGTTACCTTTTGAGTACTGCCTCACCTCACATCCCAATATGCACCTTATCGTGGCTTTCAGTCTCAAAACGGTCTTTAAGGTGAACATGCATTCACGTAAAGCCTTACCCAGATTCTGAAGTGCATACCCCCAAAATTTGGGGCCTCTGGGTGCTTCAGTTCACTCGTGAAAGAGTAACAAACAAAGGCACAAACACTTGAAATTTTTACAAGATTTGTAATCCCCTCGGAGCCATTTTCATTACAATATATTACACACCGTTCCTTTGACTTGTATGTTATAACTAGACGACCTGTGAACCCGTTGGATTCCTGTTGTGACTGCGGTTGATGAAAAAAATAACTTCAAGAAAAACAAAAAGATAGCTCCAGCGAACTACACCGCTGAGGTTGTTTGCACTGATCAAATTCTCCCGAAGAGTACTTGACTGATCGGGAATTGATTTTTTTTTATAATTTTTTCCGTTGCCCGATTTGAACGAAACTTGATGCTGCACACCATAGGCGAATGGTGAGTAAGGTGGCACTAAAATAATTTTTGCGCTATCATGTAGTGTTTTGGCTGTATTTCGGGAACATACATACATACGTACATACATACATACATACATGATGAGAGTTTTCGTAATATATGGATGATTTGAAAGGAGAAGAGATTCTTGGGTAACTTTATTCACAGGAATTTAAAAAAAACTCAAAATTAACAATCATAAAAGTCATCAAGGTATAATTTCCCGAGTTATCAAGGTTGATCTCGTACACTGGTCATCAAGGTAGAACTGGTACACTGGTCATCAAGGTAGAACTGGAACGTTGGGTCTCAGCTGAAGGGAAGGAGGAAAAAAACAAAAGTGAAAGACAATGTTGGAGTGCAAATATGTTTACACAGTGACAAATTCACTCACGGTAGAGAGTGATGATCACGCATGGTGTCGAGTGATGAAGTCACGCAAGATGGACAGTAATGTAGTCACACACAATGTACAGTGATATAGTCAGGCAATGAAGGGTTAATTGCTGCAGTTCCCTTAATGAGTGACATTGATTGTACGAATCAGGGAGAGACCTCACCTGCTTGATGTATTCATTTGAATTTTTTTAATTCCCTTCACTCGGAATTATGTTCTCGTTCTGATAATTTAAACAAGAAAAGAAATGACAAATTGACACACATTGACACAAAAAGGGTGCAAGTGATTGAATGAGGTCTATGGAAGGTTTAAGTACCTGTACTTCTGGAGACTGATGTTAATTTTTTTTAAATCTTGGATCAGCCATCTGTAAGAGTCTGATGTTTCATCTTACATTCCTGGAGTGCTTGCACGACGGAGTGTTGATGGATCCACTGCCAAACATCACGTCTTCTTCTCCAGTGGCCATAACTGAAACTTCTTCCTCTCCGCACACATCAACAAAAGGAAGTTAAAATTCCTCAATGGCATTGTCATCATCATCTCCATCATTATCCTGTCCTCCATCACAATCCTGGAAATATTATACCCTTTCAATTGCTTTCTGCACCTCAGTTAAATTTTTCTTCTTTGTCTTGCATTCAATTTCACATCTTTATTTTCTTCATCGCAAAGTCCCACTGGATTATTCAAACAATTAATTTTAATGATCGTCCAGGTGTACGCAATGACTTTGATACGGAAATATTAACACTCATGCCAGACTTCCACCAAATGGAATATTTGTTTGGTGCTTGTCTGGATTCAAGTTCAGTAAAATATTTGTTTGTCCTCAACACTTCTGAGGCACAGACCAAATGGGACACGATACAGATGAAGAACATGAAGTTTAGACAAAGTTTGGAATAATTTGTGATGTAAGACAAGAATCTTGGCAACTTACGCTCCAACCAGTACGATGATTTCAGGTGAGCTGGAAGGAGCACCTTTTCTGAGGGGCCTTTTGAAAAAAAAACAACAGAAAAATGAAAGATTAGACACATTGATATCTTCATCAGTTTGATAACTTGTTCAGAAAAGGCCACAGAAGGAAATGCATGGATGGAACAGGTAATCGTTGAAAAGGTGAATGAGTGATCTCATCCAATCAAAGGGAGTTAAAGTTCTTGTAGAAAATTCTGAACGGGGATGACCATGTCAATAAGTCACCTTCCCACAATAATTATCATCACAATTATATCCATAATTAATGATATTCTTCTTCATCGAAGGAAGTGTTAACAGCAATGTCTGTGAAAGACAAAGTGCCAAAATTTATTTCAACTTCATGTTTTGATCTTGGGGTTAGCTGTGTTTGCACACACTGTGTTCACCCAACTGGTCAAAAGGTATTGAAAAGTACTTACCTGTTGAAGGTCTTGCATAGCGTATGGCTTCTGCTCTTGCTGCCCATCGGCATGGTGAGGTTTCCGTTTGGGAGGCAGCCATTGAACAAAGTAAGTTGGTGATGAATGGCTTTTCATCAACAATAAGACCCCACCATGGTTTTCTGCAGCTTTGGTGCCTTCAGTACAAAAGTTTAGCTTCCTGTTCTGATGAAATTCAAAATGTCCATCAGGAGTGAAATCCTGTCCTTGACTGTACTTTCAAAAAAGGTTTCGGTTATGGCTCCGACGTGATCTCAGGTACAATCACTTGTTTGGAAGAGACCTTGTGTTGAATGAAATTGTTTTCAACAGAATATTACTGTCTTTCTTTTAAAGTGTTGCACATAAGGAGACTGTATTATGTGAGATGGGATATGAGGATGGATGGGCGTGATCTTTGGAGATGAGGCGGGATGGTCGTCATCTACGGAGATGAGGATTGCCCTTGGGCTTCTTCTGGAGGACGACTTTGTCTCCTTTGATGGTGTATTGCCCATTTGGGTCACTTTCTCTCTTTTTATCAAGATCACTCAGCAGCATCTCTTGTTTTTCTCTTTGGAGCTGAGTGTAGTCTGGAGTGATAAATATGTTTCTTGTCCAGAGAGAGGGATCATTCAAATTCCGGATCTTCTTATTATTCGTAAGAACCTGATTCCTGTCAGACTCGCATCTGAAAACAACTTTCATGGGTCTGAAGCTGTTCTCAAAATGGCGTCCAATGCGGAAAGTCCGTTCAGGCTCGATGTCCAGGTTCATGGCTTTTATTAATTTTGCCACAGCCTCCTTGTCATGTTCACCTTTTCCCTCCTTCACTCCACGGAACATGAGGTTGTTTTTGCGCCTTTCAATTTCTGCTCCTTCATCCTTGAGAAACTTAGACTGAGAAGAATGGTGGGGTTCCCGTTTGGGCGGCAGCCGATGAACATCGTGCTGTTTCTGCTGACGTAACCTGACTTCACGTTGAGGCTTCGGTTGTTGTTGGAGGACAACACTGTACTGTTGTCGCTGATGCAGCCCCTCATCGATGTGAGGCTTTGGTTCAGCCGGCGGCAGCAAATCAACATTGTCCTCTTTCTGCTGTTGCTGCTGCAGCCCGTCATTCGTTCGAAGCACTTCTTCCTCGTTTTTCTCAGCTAGCTTTCCTGCATTTTGTACTTTGGTCTCTCTTTCCAAGACCTCCTTCTCCCTCAACTCCACATTATTTTTTCTGTCCCTCATCTCTCGTTCTCTTACCTTTAACATGAACTCTTTCAGTTTCCATTTGACTTCACATTGCTTTCGTTCTTCCCGGTGCTCTGTCTCTCGAAGACGAGTGTCTTCCTCCAATTTAAGCAGCCGGCACTCTCCATCTTTAAGCTCCCCTCCTTTTTGGTGCAGATGAAGCTGCCGTTTCTTTATCTCCTCATCTTTCCCATTCATCAATGCTTCAAACGCACCTTGTCGCTCCAGGTCCTGTTCTTTACTTATCTGCAGGTGTTGCTCCCGCTGCTGCTCACGTTTCTTCCAGTTCTTAATCTCGAACATTCTGTGTTCTACAAACAGCATTTTCTGGTCAAGCTCTTTATTTTTACGTTTTTCCCACATTCGGACTTGGAATTGCTCTTTTGCTCGTGTGGATTCTTCTTTCTTTCTCATCCTGAGCTTTTCTTCATTTTTCCTCTCCTGTTCATTTATTTTTCTCTGCCCTTCTTCATTTTTCTGCCTCTGTTGTTCCTCCTCTCGTTTCTTCCCATCCTCTTCCTCCCTTTGCCATAACTCTTTTTCCAGTTTCCATTGCACGTCCTTTTCCATCAACTCATGTTCCATTTGCTGCACAAACTTCTCTCTTTGTACAAGATTTCTTTCATTTTCTACCAATCGAGCCTCATATTCCTGAAGCTTTTCTTCCTCTGCTCGTAAAACCTTTTCTTTCTCTTTTTGATATTCTTCCTCCTCTTGTTCGTCATCACCAACATTCTGTTTTGCTGTGAACTCCATTTTTTCCATAATTTCCAGAACCTCCTTTCCCTCTGCCTTCTGAATCTCAAGGTGTTCGGTTTCCCGAACCTCCGTTACCAATGGTGGATTGTCTTTCGATTCATTTTTCCGTTTCACTTTACATCGACATCGTGAACTGCAACAAAACAAACAAACATTCTCAGTTGAAGCTAAAATGAAATATTACATCACATGTAAAGGATTGAACACATGGTTTTGTAAAACATAAACAAACATGTTTCACGAGTGTTACAATTCTGGAGGATACGGAATATGGAGCATACAGATGTAACTTTAAAAATGTCCGAAGGAACGGTGTGGAACGATCAATCAGACTTGATTAATGAACAATCTGATGTGATGGTGGAGGATGTTATGAACGTTTGCATTTGTTTTTGCTGAAGAAGGAAATTGTGACTTTTTTGTAAATCAAGTCTTACTTTGCTGGATTTCCATTGGTAACATTTTTTCATGACGTCATTTGGCGGCCATCTTGGATTTCATACATATTCAATAACAAAATCAATCGGAATAGAAAGTATATCATCATGTGGAATCTATCCATGTCTGGTTATCCTTCATTATTTCAACTAGATTGTTATTACAAAAACAAAAAGCTCGTTGTTATTTCACTTGAATAATTATAAACTTCTCATGTTTCACATTGTGTTATGGGATACATGATGGCATCTCCCAAAGAGCTCCTGTCCAACAAACCAACAACAGCTTTTAAACTCTGTTTGTATTTCCAGACAGATACTGGTGAAAAGCTTGTGGATACTCAATACAGAACCTTCAAGGAATTAGCATTTTAAAACTTTTCTAAAGTGTTCACGGAAAAAGTCAGATTATTACAATCCAGAATTTGTGTGAGTTGGACAAAGGCTGCTCAGAATTACAGCAGATGAGCTTAAAGCTAAGAAAGCTACTTGACACAGAGATTGACATAAAAAAAGAAAACGGAGTCACCTGGATAGAGATGAAAGAAGAAGCAAACTTGCTGTTGCTTCACAAGACACAACCGTACTGACAAAGAGGACGACCCAGTGTTTCAGAATCCATTAAGCGTACTCGTTTGAGCAGCACAGTGTTTGTCAAATCAAAATGTCTATTTTGTCAACGAACCACAGATGAGGAAGAGCCAAAAGTACATGAAAAACTCCAGAAGAGCGAATTGCTGGTAACATGGGAGAAAACAATCCAAGAAGTTGTAAACAGCAGTGGATATGATGCCTGGAAAGTTAGGCTTGCCGACGTGCTGTTTTCTGGAGATTCACTGTCTCGTGACATTCTGTACCACCGCACATCCTGCTTCACAAAAAAACTGGGAAAACTATATTCAGCGTCCAAGTTATAAAGCTAAATCACTTGAAAACGGTACCAATCAACCAGCCTACAATGAGTGTCGCATTTATTGCCACAGACCGAGAGTTCTTCAGTGTTCTGCAAGACCAAGTTGATGAGGGGCAGTATATCGACATTGCTGAACTGTAAAAGTGCAGATTTTTCATGAATTACAAGACAGACTTCCCTGAAACTTTCACAGGTTTTTTTTGACACACAGGTTAGTGAATATGCAGCTACAATTACAAACAGCTTACCAAAGTGAAGGTTTACCAAAGTTCTACCCAACCTGTAAATGACCAATGAGGTATTGACACCACATTTAACTTTGCTTGATAAACCAAAAGTGGGTTTGTTCATGGCAGCCATTTTTAAATCCAAGATGGCCACCATTCCTAACTTCATGAAAAATTTAACTTCTTGGCATGACAAATGTGGACATTGCCACCAAAATAGACTTCATATGACATTCAAAGCCAAAGTTATTGGAAAATTTGGTGTAACGTGGTGGCCATTTTAAAATCCAAGATGGCCCCATAATATTGGATGAAAAAACTGTTTCCAATGGATTTTGGACACCTTGTGATCTACTCTAGCAATTAAACAACATATTCCATATTTAGCAAAAACAAAACTGTCGTCCTTATAATCCAACATAACATCGTACACAATAAACTCGCTTCAAATATCTGAGCGATCTTGTTCCCTCCTGGATGAAGGCACGATCGACATTGATGAATAAGTCACTTGTGTTCTTTACCAGTGAATGCAGAGCTTTCTTTTGGGGCTCCCCTTCTTGTTGAACCAACGTGACGGATCAAATGTGATTGTGACAACATAAAACAAAAGGAAGGAAATCACGATGAACGCGACATCGCGAACAACAGACATCCCTCCATCCTCAACAGCATCATTCTGGAAAACCTATGGAAATAGACAAGGGTAGGGGAATGAGGAATGTTTATTTCATTTAAAATTAAATTACACAATGTTTTTACAATTATTTCACAAAATCCAAAAGTTCATGACAAAATAAGAAAAACATGATCTTGAATTTTTTTTAGAATACAAACACAATGGCTCATGGAATGTTCGAGAGTTTATCGTTTGTACGACGCTGGCCGAGTGCAGGTTTGCAAGAGGATTTGGGAAATAATTTGTGAATTTAGGAAATAATTCCGTGAGGCTTCTCCATCGACATGACCGTGAAGGAGCTTTTGCCTTGAAGGGACAAATTCCAAGTTTGCTTGGTGGGGAAAGTTAACCTGCAGTTTCCAACCAATGATAAACTCTCTTGTTCCTCAACACATCATCACGATACAGAGGAATCGCAACGACGATTTAAATGTCAGAGAAGGAAGATTAAACATGGGATTTCAACTGTGCACCAACACTCAATGGCTTACTCCTTTTTAAAGGCCACTCCGAGAATCTTTGATTTCTATATCTTTAAAGTACTATATCTAAAGTGTTTGGCAAGATAGCCGACTTAAGAAGAATTTAAAATGGCAAATCAGTGGGACCTGATGAGATACCTGTGGAAGTATACATACACCTGCCTTGGTGAATATGGGGTTCAGGTGTTCAATAAACTATTGAACTGGGGGATGATGAGAGGAGATTCCAAGGGCATGGAGGCAAAGCATTCTGGGAGCATTATTTAATATTCCACTTGTCAATTGTATGTATTTTTGACTGATCAAATACCACGCGTCGCTTCGCTGATGGGAACACGATAAGTCTGGACAAGATAGGGGGAGGGAGGGGTGGGGGAAGGGAAGGCAGCGTGATGTGAGAGGAAGGGAAAGCACACGTGTGGTGGAGCATTAATTACGATTCATAATGTCTCATCAAAATGATTTCCTATTTTCGACTCATCAAAAGAAAAATACCACCAGGAGACAAACACCACCCGCACGTGTCCAGAGATAAACACCGTCCGGAGACAAACACGGCCCGGAAGCGTCTGGGTCCATGCTCTCCAGAGATAATCACCACCCGGACACGTCTGGAGACAAACTCCTGTCCAGACATAAACACATCACCCGGCCAAGTCTGGAGATAAATACCACCAGGACAAGTCTGGAGACAAACACCGTCCGGTTACAACCACGAGAGAGAAAGAAAGAGAAAGAGAGAGAAAGAAAGAGAAAGAGAGAGAGAAAGAAAGAGAAAGAGAGAGAGAAAGAAAGAGAAAGAGAGAAAGAAAGAAAGAGAAAGAGAGAAAGAAAGAAAGAGAAAGAGAGAAAGAAAGAAAGAGAAAGAGAGAGAGAAAGAAAGAGAAAGAGAGAAAGAAACAAAGAAAGAGAAAGAGAGAAAGAAAGAAAGAGAAAGAGAGAAAAAAAGAAAAAGAAAGAGAGAAAAAAAGAAAGAGAAAGAAAAAGAAAGAGAAAAAGAGAGAAAAAGAGAGAGAAAGAAAGAGAAAAAGAGAAAGAAAAAGAAAGAGAAAAAGAAAGATAAAAAGAAAGAGAGAAAGAGAGAAAGAGAGAAAGAGAGAAAGAGAGAAAGAGAGAAAGAGAGAAAGAGAGAGGGAGAGAGAGAGAATAGGAGGGTGCTGCACTGTATTAGGAGGAATTAGGAGTGTGGATCAGACAAGAAAAAGAGAGAGGGACAGAGATGATTGGGGAGGTTGGGGAGCCAGATGAGAGAATATGTTTTGCTTTGGAACAACACACACACTCATGCGTGCACACACACACACACACACACACACACACACACACACACACACACACACACACACACACACACACACACACACACACACACACACACACAACACACAACACACAACACACAACACACAACACACAACACACAACACACAACACACAACACACAACACACAACACACAACACACAACACACAACACACAACACACACACACACACACACACACACACCACACACACACACACACACACACGTTGCATTCCCTTTTCTGACACGTGCTGTTTCCTGTCACGAATCACTTGGTGAACTAAACTTAAACTCGAACTTTGATCGGTGTTCCACGGGACGGAGCGTCATGCTCTGAATGATCCAACTTGTGAAAGCAACACTACCCTCACTCTCCCCCCACCCCTCCCCCATTTTAAATCCTCTGTATGGGCCTGATTTAACAATTACAAAGAAAGCAACTCCGATCGTGTTTTGTACCTTCACCGAGTACAATACCTTGTTATTTCTAACAATCTCCCCTTACCTGCTGTGATGGTTGGGACGCTCCACTTCTGAGGAGGGTGAGCACGAACAGCGCGATGGGAAACAACATGGCTGGTGTGCACGGCTATCCACGAACTGAAGATCCAACGATACCGCTCTGTCTTCAGAGTTCTCTATTATTGCACTTCTTATTGTGACGTCACAATGGCCTGTGGCCACGCCCCCTTCCCTCATTTACATTGATATCTCAACCGAGATACAATTACATATTCTTTGTTCCTTCCAATAAATCTCTTCTGGTGAAAACCACGTGATAACCCAAGGTTAATGAACGACACAAGCCTTTCTTTTTCAAATATTTTTCCCCAATGAGAACAGGATTTAAAACGTTCATTTTGATCAGTTGGGATTCTAATTACAAACCTTGCACAACAGACGTGTGTTGATTTACTTTATGTCATTCATGATAAACCTTGTTATAAAGGAGCTTACAGAGTATGTAATGGTGCACATCCTTATTCGTTTATATCTCTTTGGTATTCGTGTGAATGAACATTCATTTTGTGTGTGTTCGTGCATACGTAATAAATAGATAGCCTTTTTTTAGATTCACACCCAACCACCTCGTTTTCTCAACACATCTGCTTCCGAAGGTGGAAGAAGGTGATGCCCATGTTTGTTCCTTGTGAAATGGAACATTCGCAAATCAGAATCATGCAGTTCGGAAGAGAGTGCTGCACTCCATCGGTCGGGATAGAGCACAGGGAAAATGGCGGATCCGTCAACTGCACACAAAATGATCCGTTTAATACCACAATGGAGTAAATTAATGCGTCTTTGTATTAATTGACTTCATAGTGGTAATTGACTCCAAAGGTAACAGGTGTTACCTGTTCTAATCTTGTTTATTAATTAAACACGAACTGGGGTACCTGGTGTAACCTGTTATAATCCTGTTTGTTTATTAAACACGAGCTGGGGTACCTGGTGTAACCTGTTATAATCCTGTTTGTTTATTAAACACGAGCTGGGGTACCTGGTGTAACCTGTTATAATCCTGTTTGTTTATTAAACACGAGCTGGGGTACCTGGTGTAACCTGTTCTAATCCTGTTTATTAATTAAACACGAGCTGGGGTAGCTGGTGTAACCTGTTATAAACTAGTTTGTTTATTAAACACGAGCTGGGGTACCTGGTGTAACCTGTTATAATCCTGTTTGTTTATTAAACACGAGCTGGGGTACCTGGTGTAACCTGTTCTAATCCTGTTTATTTATTAAACACGAGCTGGGGTACCTGGTGTAACCTGTTCTAATCCTGTTTATTTATTAAACACGAGCTGGGGTACCTGGTGTAACCTGTTCTAATCCTGTTTATTTATTAAACACGAGCTGGGGTACCTGGTGTAACCTGTTATAATCCTGTTTATTAATTAAACACGAGCTGGGGTACCTGGTGTAACCTGTTCTAATCTTGTTTATTTATTAAACACGAGCTGGGGTACCTGGTGTAACCTGTTATAATCCTGTTTAATATTAAACACGAGCTGGGGTACCTGGTGTAACCTGTTCTAATCCTGTTTATTTATTAAACACGAGCTGGGGTACCTGGTGTAACCTGTTATAATCCTGTTTGTTTATTAAACACGAGCTGGGGTACCTGGTGTAACCTGTTATAATCCTGTTTATTTATTAAACACGAGCTGGGGTACCTGGTGTAACCTGTTCTAATCCTGTTTATTTATTAAACACGAGCTGGGGTACCTGGTGTAACCTGTTATAATCCTGTTTATTAATTAAACACGAGCTGGGGTACCTGGTGTAACCTGTTCTAATCCTGTTTATTTATTAAACACGAGCTGGGGTACCTGGTGTAACCTGTTATAATCCTGTTTATTTATTAAACACGAGCTGGGGTACCTGGTGTAACCTGTTCTAATCCTGTTTATTTATTAAACACGAGCTGGGGTACCTGGTGTAACCTGTTATAATCCTGTTTATTTATTAAACACGAGCTGGGGTACCTGGTGTAACCTGTTCTAATCCTGTTTATTAATTAAACACGAGCTGGGGTACCTGGTGTAACCTGTTCTAATCCTGTTTATTTATTAAACACGAGCTGGGGTACCTGGTGTAACCTGTTCTAATCCTGTTTATTTATTAAACACGAGCTGGGGTACCTGGTGTAACCTGTTCTAATCCTGTTTATTTATTAAACACGAGCTGGGGTACCTGGTGTAACCTGTTCTAATCCTGTTTATTTATTAAACACGAGCTGGGGTACCTGGTGTAACCTGTTCTAATCCTGTTTATTTATTAAACACGAGCTGGGGTACCTGGTGTAACCTGTTCTAAGTAACCTGTTCTAATCCTGTTTATTAATTAAACACGAGCTGGGGTACCTGGTGTAACCTGTTCTAATCCTGTTTATTTATTAAACACGAGCTGGGGTACCTGGTGTAACCTGTTCTAATCCTGTTTGTTTATTAAACACGAGCTGGGGTACCTGGTGTAACCTGTTATAATCCTGTTTATTTATTAAACACGAGCTGGGGTACCTGGTGTAACCTGTTCTAATCCTGTTTATTAATTAAACACGAGCTGGGGTACCTGGTGTAACCTGTTCTAATCCTGTTTATTTATTAAACACGAGCTGGGGTACCTGGTGTAACCTGTTCTAATCCTGTTTATTAATTAAACACGAGCTGGGGTACCTGGTGTAACCTGTTCTAATCCTGTTTATTTATTAAACACGAGCTGGGGTACCTGGTGTAACCTGTTATAATCCTGTTTATTTATTAAACACGAGCTGGGGTACCTGGTGTAACCTGTTATAATCCTGTTTATTTATTAAACACGAGCTGGGGTACCTGGTGTAACCTGTTCTAATCCTGTTTATTTATTAAACACGAGCTGGGGTACCTGGTGTAACCTGTTATAATCCTGTTTATTTATTAAACACGAGCTGGGGTACCTGGTGTAACCTGTTATAATCCTGTTTATTAATTAAACACGAGCTGGGGTACCTGGTGTAACCTGTTCTAATCCTGTTTGTTTATTAAACACGAGCTGGGGTACCTGGTGTAACCTGTTCTAATCCTGTTTATTTATTAAACACGAGCTGGGGTACCTGGTGTAACCTGTTCTAATCCTGTTTATTTATTAAACACGAGCTGGGGTACCTGGTGTAACCTGTTATAATCCTGTTTATTTATTAAACACGAGCTGGGGTACCTGGTGTAACCTGTTCTAATCCTGTTTGTTTATTAAACACGAGCTGGGGTACCTGGTGTAACCTGTTATAATCCTGTTTATTTATTAAACACGAGCTGGGGTACCTGGTGTAACCTGTTCTAATCCTGTTTATTTATTAAACACGAGCTGGGGTACCTGGTGTAACCTGTTCTAATCCTGTTTATTTATTAAACACGAGCTGGGGTACCTGGTGTAACCTGTTATAATCCTGTTTATTAATTAAACACGAGCTGGGGTACCTGGTGTAACCTGTTCTAATCCTGTTTATTTATTAAACACGAGCTGGGGTACCTGGTGTAACCTGTTCTAATCCTGTTTATTTATTAAACACGAGCTGGGGTACCTGGTGTAACCTGTTATAATCCTGTTTATTTATTAAACACGAGCTGGGGTACCTGGTGTAACCTGTTATAATCCTGTTTATTTATTAAACACGAGCTGGGGTACCTGGTGTAACCTGTTCTAATCCTGTTTATTAATTAAACACGAGCTGGGGTACCTGGTGTAACCTGTTCTAATCCTGTTTATTTATTAAACACGAGCTGGGGTACCTGGTGTAACCTGTTATAATCCTGTTTATTTATTAAACACGAGCTGGGGTACCTGGTGTAACCTGTTCTAATCCTGTTTATTTATTAAACACGAGCTGGGGTACCTGGTGTAACCTGTTATAATCCTGTTTATTTATTAAACACGAGCTGGGGTACCTGGTGTAACCTGTTCTAATCCTGTTTATTAATTAAACACGAGCTGGGGTACCTGGTGTAACCTGTTCTAATCCTGTTTATTTATTAAACACGAGCTGGGGTACCTGGTGTAACCTGTTCTAATCCTGTTTATTAATTAAACACGAGCTGGGGTACCTGGTGTAACCTGTTCTAATCCTGTTTATTTATTAAACACGAGCTGGGGTACCTGGTGTAACCTGTTCTAATCCTGTTTATTTATTAAACACGAGCTGGGGTACCTGGTGTAACCTGTTCTAATCCTGTTTGTTTATTAAACACGAGCTGGGGTACCTGGTGTAACCTGTTCTAATCCTGTTTATTTATTAAACACGAGCTGGGGTACCTGGTGTAACCTGTTCTAATCCTGTTTATTTATTAAACACGAGCTGGGGTACCTGGTGTAACCTGTTCTAATCCTGTTTATTAATTAAACACGAGCTGGGGTACCTGGTGTAACCTGTTCTAATCCTGTTTATTTATTAAACACGAGCTGGGGTACCTGGTGTAACCTGTTCTAATCCTGTTTATTTATTAAACACGAGCTGGGGTACCTGGTGTAACCTGTTCTAATCCTGTTTATTTATTAAACACGAGCTGGGGTACCTGGTGTAACCTGTTATAATCCTGTTTGTTTATTAAACACGAGCTGGGGTACCTGGTGTAACCTGTTATAATCCTGTTTATTTATTAAACACGAGCTGGGGTACCTGGTGTAACCTGTTCTAATCCTGTTTATTTATTAAACACGAGCTGGGGTACCTGGTGTAACCTGTTATAATCCTGTTTATTAATTAAACACGAGCTGGGGTACCTGGTGTAACCTGTTCTAATCCTGTTTATTTATTAAACACGAGCTGGGGTACCTGGTGTAACCTGTTCTAATCCTGTTTATTAATTAAACACGAGCTGGGGTACCTGGTGTAACCTGTTCTAATCCTGTTTATTAATTAAACACGAGCTGGGGTACCTGGTGTAACCTGTTCTAATCCTGTTTATTTATTAAACACGAGCTGGGGTACCTGGTGTAACCTGTTATAATCCTGTTTATTAATTAAACACGAGCTGGGGTACCTGGTGTAACCTGTTCTAATCCTGTTTATTTATTAAACACGAGCTGGGGTACCTGGTGTAACCTGTTCTAATCCTGTTTATTTATTAAACACGAGCTGGGGTACCTGGTGTAACCTGTTCTAATCCTGTTTATTAATTAAACACGAGCTGGGGTACCTGGTGTAACCTGTTCTAATCCTGTTTATTAATTAAACACGAGCTGGGGTACCTGGTGTAACCTGTTCTAATCCTGTTTATTTATTAAACACGAGCTGGGGTACCTGGTGTAACCTGTTCTAATCCTGTTTATTAATTAAACACGAGCTGGGGTACCTGGTGTAACCTGTTATAATCCTGTTTATTTATTAAACACGAGCTGGGGTACCTGGTGTAACCTGTTCTAATCCTGTTTATTAATTAAACACGAGCTGGGGAACCTGGTGTAACCTGTTATAATCTTGTTTATTTATTAAACACGAGCTGGGGTACCTGGTGTAACCTGTTCTAATCCTGTTTGTTTATTAAACACGAGCTGGGGTACCTGGTGTAACCTGTTCTAATCCTGTTTATTTATTAAACACGAGCTGGGGTACCTGGTGTAACCTGTTCTAATCCTGTTTATTAATTAAACACGAGCTGGGGTACCTGGTGTAACCTGTTCTAATCCTGTTTATTAATTAAACACGAGCTGGGGTACCTGGTGTAACCTGTTATAATCCTGTTTATTTATTAAACACGAGCTGGGGTACCTGGTGTAACCTGTTCTAATCCTGTTTATTAATTAAACACGAGCTGGGGTACCTGGTGTAACCTGTTATAATCCTGTTTATTTATTAAACACGAGCTGGGGTACCTGGTGTAACCTGTTCTAATCCTGTTTATTTATTAAACACGAGCTGGGGTACCTGGTGTAACCTGTTATAATCCTGTTTATTTATTAAACACGAGCTGGGGTACCTGGTGTAACCTGTTCTAATCCTGTTTATTTATTAAACACGAGCTGGGGTAACTGGTGTAACCTGTTATAATCCTGTTTGTTTATTAAACACGAGCTGGGGTAACTGGTGTAACATGTTATAATCCTGTTTATTAATTAAACACGAGCTGGGGTACCTGGTGTAACCTGTTCTAATCCTGTTTATTTATAAAACACGAGCTGGGGTACCTGGTGTAACCTGTTCTAATCCTGTTTATTTATTAAACACGAGCTGGGGTACCTGGTGTAACCTGTTATAATCCTGTTTATTTATTAAACACGAGCTGGGGTACCTGGTGTAACCTGTTCTAATCCTGTTTATTAATTAAACACGAGCTGGGGTACCTGGTGTAACCTGTTCTAATCCTGTTTATTTATTAAACACGAGCTGGGGTACCTGGTGTAACCTGTTCTAATCCTGTTTATTAATTAAACACGAGCTGGGGTACCTGGTGTAACCTGTTCTAATCCTGTTTATTAATTAAACACGAGCTGGGGTACCTGGTGTAACCTGTTCTAATCCTGTTTATTTATTAAACACGAGCTGGGGTACCTGGTGTAACCTGTTATAATCCTGTTTGTTTATTAAACACGAGCTGGGGTACCTGGTGTAACCTGTTATAATCCTGTTTATTTATTAAACACGAGCTGGGGTACCTGGTGTAACCTGTTCTAATCCTGTTTATTTATTAAACACGAGCTGGGGTACCTGGTGTAACCTGTTCTAATCCTGTTTATTAATTAAACACGAGCTGGGGTACCTGGTGTAACCTGTTCTAATCCTGTTTATTTATTAAACACGAGCTGGGGTACCTGGTGTAACCTGTTCTAATCCTGTTTATTAATTAAACACGAGCTGGGGTACCTGGTGTAACCTGTTCTAATCCTGTTTGTTTATTAATTAAACACGAGCTGGGGTACCTGGTGTAACCTGTTCTAATCCTGTTTATTTATTAAACACGAGCTGGGGTACCTGGTGTAACCTGTTCTAATCCTGTTTATTAATTAAACACGAGCTGGGGTACCTGGTGTAACCTGTTCTAATCCTGTTTATTTATTAAACACGAGCTGGGGTACCTGGTGTAACCTGTTATAATCCTGTTTATTTATTAAACACGAGCTGGGGTACCTGGTGTAACCTGTTCTAATCCTGTTTATTTATTAAACACGAGCTGGGGTACCTGGTGTAACCTGTTCTAATCCTGTTTATTAATTAAACACGAGCTGGGGTACCTGGTGTAACCTGTTCTAATCCTGTTTATTTATTAAACACGAGCTGGGGTACCTGGTGTAACCTGTTCTAATCCTGTTTATTTATTAAACACGAGCTGGGGTACCTGGTGTAACCTGTTCTAATCCTGTTTATTTATTAAACACGAGCTGGGGTACCTGGTGTAACCTGTTCTAATCCTGTTTATTTATTAAACACGAGCTGGGGTACCTGGTGTAACCTGTTATAATCCTGTTTATTTATTAAACACGAGCTGGGGTACCTGGTGTAACCTGTTCTAATCCTGTTTATTTATTAAACACGAGCTGGGGTACCTGGTGTAACCTGTTCTAATCCTGTTTATTTATTAAACACGAGCTGGGGTACCTGGTGTAACCTGTTATAATCCTGTTTATTTATTAAACACGAGCTGGGGTACCTGGTGTAACCTGTTCTAATCCTGTTTATTAATTAAACACGAGCTGGGGTACCTGGTGTAACCTGTTCTAATCCTGTTTATTAATTAAACACGAGCTGGGGTACCTGGTGTAACCTGTTCTAATCCTGTTTATTTATTAAACACGAGCTGGGGTACCTGGTGTAACCTGTTATAATCCTGTTTATTAATTAAACACGAGCTGGGGTACCTGGTGTAACCTGTTCTAATCCTGTTTATTTATTAAACACGAGCTGGGGTACCTGGTGTAACCTGTTCTAATCCTGTTTATTTATTAAACACGAGCTGGGGTACCTGGTGTAACCTGTTCTAATCCTGTTTATTAATTAAACACGAGCTGGGGTACCTGGTGTAACCTGTTCTAATCCTGTTTGTTTATTAAACACGAGCTGGGGTACCTGGTGTAACCTGTTCTAATCCTGTTTGTTTATTAAACACGAGCTGGGGTACCTGGTGTAACCTGTTCTAATCCTGTTTATTTATTAAACACGAGCTGGGGTACCTGGTGTAACCTGTTATAATCCTGTTTATTTATTAAACACGAGCTGGGGTACCTGGTGTAACCTGTTCTAATCCTGTTTATTTATAAAACACGAGCTGGGGTACCTGGTGTAACCTGTTATAATCCTGTATATTTATTAAACACGAGCTGGGGTACCTGGTGTCACCTGTTCTAATCCTGTTTATTTATTAAACACGAGCTGGGGTACCTGGTGTCACCTGTTCTAATCCTGTTTATTTATTAAACACGAGCTGGGGTACCTGGTGTAACCTGTTATAATCCTGTTTGTTTATTAAACACGAACTGGGGTACCTGGTGTAACCTGTTCTAATCCTGTTTATTTATAAAACACGAGCTGGGGTACCTGGTGTAACCTGTTCTAATCCTGTTTATTAATTAAACACGAGCTGGGGTACCTGGTGTAACCTGTTCTAATCCTGTTTATTAATTAAACACGAGCTGGGGTACCTGGTGTAACCTGTTCTAATCCTGTTTATTTATTAAACACGAGCTGGGGTACCTGGTGTAACCTGTTATAATCCTGTTTATTTATTAAACACGAGCTGGGGTACCTGGTGTAACCTGTTCTAATCCTGTTTATTTATTAAACACGAGCTGGGGTACCTGGTGTAACCTGTTCTAATCCTGTTTATTTATTAAACACGAGCTGGGGTACCTGGTGTAACCTGTTCTAATCCTGTTTATTAATTAAACACGAGCTGGGGTACCTGGTGTAACCTGTTATAATCCTGTTTGTTTATTAAACACGAGCTGGGGTACCTGGTGTAACCTGTTATAATCCTGTTTATTAATTAAACACGAGCTGGGGTACCTGGTGTAACCTGTTCTAATCCTGTTTGTTTATTAAACACGAGCTGGGGTACCTGGTGTAACCTGTTCTAATCCTGTTTATTAATTAAACACGAGCTGGGGTACCTGGTGTAACCTGTTCTAATCCTGTTTATTTATTAAACACGAGCTGGGGTACCTGGTGTAACCTGTTCTAATCCTGTTTATTTATTAAACACGAGCTGGGGTACCTGGTGTAACCTGTTCTAATCCTGTTTGTTTATTAAACACGAGCTGGGGTACCTGGTGTAACCTGTTCTAATCCTGTTTGTTTATTAAACACGAGCTGGGGTACCTGGTGTAACCTGTTATAATCCTGTTTATTTATTAAACACGAGCTGGGGTACCTGGTGTAACCTGTTCTAATCCTGTTTATTAATTAAACACGAGCTGGGGTACCTGGTGTAACCTGTTCTAATCCTGTTTATTTATTAAACACGAGCTGGGGTACCTGGTGTAACCTGTTATAATCCTGTTTGTTTATTAAACACGAGCTGGGGTACCTGGTGTAACCTGTTATAATCCTGTTTATTTATTAAACACGAGCTGGGGTACCTGGTGTAACCTGTTATAATCCTGTTTGTTTATTAAACACGAGCTGGGGTACCTGGTGTAACCTGTTATAATCCTGTTTATTTATTAAACACGAGCTGGGGTACCTGGTGTAACCTGTTATAATCCTGTTTATTTATTAAACACGAGCTGGGGTACCTGGTGTAACCTGTTCTAATCCTGTTTATTAATTAAACACGAGCTGGGGTACCTGGTGTAACCTGTTCTAATCCTGTTTATTTATTAAACACGAGCTGGGGTACCTGGTGTAACCTGTTCTAATCCTGTTTATTAATTAAACACGAGCTGGGGTACCTGGTGTAACCTGTTCTAATCCTGTTTATTAATTAAACACGAGCTGGGGTACCTGGTGTAACCTGTTATAATCCTGTTTATTTATTAAACACGAGCTGGGGTACCTGGTGTAACCTGTTCTAATCCTGTTTATTAATTAAACACGAGCTGGGGTACCTGGTGTAACCTGTTCTAATCCTGTTTATTAATTAAACACGAGCTGGGGTACCTGGTGTAACCTGTTATAATCCTGTTTATTTATTAAACACGAGCTGGGGTACCTGGTGTAACCTGTTCTAATCCTGTTTATTAATTAAACACGAGCTGGGGTACCTGGTGTAACCTGTTCTAATCCTGTTTATTAATTAAACACGAGCTGGGGTACCTGGTGTAACCTGTTCTAATCCTGTTTATTTATTAAACACGAGCTGGGGTACCTGGTGTAACCTGTTCTAATCCTGTTTATTAATTAAACACGAGCTGGGGTACCTGGTGTAACCTGTTATAATCCTGTTTATTTATTAAACACGAGCTGGGGTACCTGGTGTAACCTGTTCTAATCCTGTTTATTAATTAAACACGAGCTGGGGTACCTGGTGTAACCTGTTATAATCCTGTTTATTTATTAAACACGAGCTGGGGTACCTGGTGTAACCTGTTCTAATCCTGTTTATTTATTAAACACGAGCTGGGGTACCTGGTGTAACCTGTTATAATCCTGTTTATTTATTAAACACGAGCTGGGGTACCTGGTGTAACCTGTTATAATCCTGTTTATTAATTAAACACGAGCTGGGGTACCTGGTGTAACCTGTTATAATCCTGTTTATTTATTAAACACGAGCTGGGGTACCTGGTGTAACCTGTTCTAATCCTGTTTATTTATTAAACACGAGCTGGGGTACCTGGTGTAACCTGTTCTAATCCTGTTTATTTATTAAACACGAGCTGGGGTACCTGGTGTAACCTGTTCTAATCCTGTTTATTAATTAAACACGAGCTGGGGTACCTGGTGTAACCTGTTCTAATCCTGTTTGTTTATTAAACACGAGCTGGGGTACCTGGTGTAACCTGTTCTAATCCTGTTTATTAATTAAACACGAGCTGGGGTACCTGGTGTAACCTGTTCTAATCCTGTTTATTTATTAAACACGAGCTGGGGTACCTGGTGTAACCTGTTCTAATCCTGTTTATTTATTAAACACGAGCTGGGGTACCTGGTGTAACCTGTTATAATCCTGTTTATTAATTAAACACGAGCTGGGGTACCTGGTGTAACCTGTTCTAATCCTGTTTATTTATTAAACACGAGCTGGGGTACCTGGTGTAACCTGTTATAATCCTGTTTATTTATTAAACACGAGCTGGGGTACCTGGTGTAACCTGTTCTAATCCTGTTTATTTATTAAACACGAGCTGGGGTACCTGGTGTAACCTGTTCTAATCCTGTTTATTTATTAAACACGAGCTGGGGTACCTGGTGTAACCTGTTCTAATCCTGTTTATTAATTAAACACGAGCTGGGGTACCTGGTGTAACCTGTTCTAATCCTGTTTATTAATTAAACACGAGCTGGGGTACCTGGTGTAACCTGTTATAATCCTGTTTATTAATTAAACACGAGCTGGGGTACCTGGTGTAACCTGTTCTAATCCTGTTTATTTATTAAACACGAGCTGGGGTACCTGGTGTAACCTGTTATAATCCTGTTTGTTTATTAAACACGAGCTGGGGTACCTGGTGTAACCTGTTATAATCCTGTTTATTAATTAAACACGAGCTGGGGTACCTGGTGTAACCTGTTATAATCCTGTTTATTTATTAAACACGAGCTGGGGTACCTGGTGTAACCTGTTCTAATCCTGTTTATTTATTAAACACGAGCTGGGGTACCTGGTGTAACCTGTTCTAATCCTGTTTATTTATTAAACACGAGCTGGGGTACCTGGTGTAACCTGTTCTAATCCTGTTTATTAATTAAACACGAGCTGGGGTACCTGGTGTAACCTGTTCTAATCCTGTTTATTTATTAAACACGAGCTGGGGTACCTGGTGTAACCTGTTCTAATCCTGTTTATTTATTAAACACGAGCTGGGGTACCTGGTGTAACCTGTTCTAATCCTGTTTATTTATTAAACACGAGCTGGGGTACCTGGTGTAACCTGTTCTAATCCTGTTTATTTATTAAACACGAGCTGGGGTACCTGGTGTAACCTGTTCTAATCCTGTTTATTAATTAAACACGAGCTGGGGTACCTGGTGTAACCTGTTCTAATCCTGTTTGTTTATTAAACACGAGCTGGGGTACCTGGTGTAACCTGTTCTAATCCTGTTTATTAATTAAACACGAGCTGGGGTACCTGGTGTAACCTGTTCTAATCCTGTTTATTTATTAAACACGAGCTGGGGTACCTGGTGTAACCTGTTCTAATCCTGTTTATTTATTAAACACGAGCTGGGGTACCTGGTGTAACCTGTTCTAATCCTGTTTATTTATTAAACACGAGCTGGGGTACCTGGTGTAACCTGTTCTAATCCTGTTTATTTATTAAACACGAGCTGGGGTACCTGGTGTAACCTGTTATAATCCTGTTTGTTTATTAAACACGAGCTGGGGTACCTGGTGTAACCTGTTCTAATCCTGTTTATTTATTAAACACGAGCTGGGGTACCTGGTGTAACCTGTTATAATCCTGTTTGTTTATTAAACACGAGCTGGGGTACCTGGTGTAACCTGTTCTAATCCTGTTTATTTATTAAACACGAGCTGGGGTACCTGGTGTAACCTGTTATAATCCTGTTTATTTATTAAACACGAGCTGGGGTACCTGGTGTAACCTGTTATAATCCTGTTTATTTATTAAACACGAGCTGGGGTACCTGGTGTAACCTGTTCTAATCCTGTTTGTTTATTAAACACGAGCTGGGGTACCTGGTGTAACCTGTTCTAATCCTGTTTGTTTATTAAACACGAGCTGGGGTACCTGGTGTAACCTGTTCTAATCCTGTTTATTAATTAAACACGAGCTGGGGTACCTGGTGTAACCTTTTCTAAGTAACCTGTTCTAATCCTGTTTATTAATTAAACACGAGCTGGGGTACCTGGTGTAACCTATAATCCTGTACACGAGCTGGGGTACCTGGTGTAACCTGTTCTAATCCTGTTTGTTTATTAAACACGAGCTGGGGTACCTGGTGTAACCTGTTCTAATCCTGTTTATTAATTAAACACGAGCTGGGGTACCTGGTGTAACCTGTTCTAATCCTGTTTATTTATTAAACACGAGCTGGGGTACCTGGTGTAACCTGTTCTAATCCTGTTTATTTATTAAACACGAGCTGGGGTACCTGGTGTAACCTGTTCTAATCCTGTTTATTTATTAAACACGAGCTGGGGTACCTGGTGTAACCTGTTCTAATCCTGTTTATTTATTAAACACGAGCTGGGGTACCTGGTGTAACATGTTATAATCCTGTTTATTAATTAAACACGAGCTGGGGTACCTGGTGTAACCTGTTCTAATCCTGTTTATTAATTAAACACGAGCTGGGGTACCTGGTGTAACATGTTATAATCCTGTTTATTTATTAAACACGAGCTGGGGTACCTGGTGTAACCTGTTCTAATCCTGTTTATTTATTAAACACGAGCTGGGGTACCTGGTGTAACCTGTTATAATCGTGTTTATTTATTAAACACGAGCTGGGGTACCTGGTGTAACCTGTTCTAATCCTGTTTATTTATTAAACACGAGCTGGGGTACCTGGTGTAACCTGTTATAATCCTGTTTATTTATTAAACACGAGCTGGGGTACCTGGTGTAACCTGTTATAATCCTGTTTATTTATTAAACACGAGCTGGGGTACCTGGTGTAACCTGTTCTAATCCTGTTTATTTATTAAACACGAGCTGGGGTACCTGGTGTAACCTGTTCTAATCCTGTTTATTAATTAAACACGAGCTGGGGTACCTGGTGTAACCTGTTCTAATCCTGTTTGTTTATTAAACACGAGCTGGGGTACCTGGTGTAACCTGTTATAATCCTGTTTATTAATTAAACACGAGCTGGGGTACCTGGTGTAACCTGTTCTAATCCTGTTTATTTATTAAACACGAGCTGGGGTACCTGGTGTAACCTGTTATAATCCTGTTTATTTATTAAACACGAGCTGGGGTACCTGGTGTAACCTGTTCTAATCCTGTTTATTAATTAAACACGAGCTGGGGTACCTGGTGTAACCTGTTCTAATCCTGTTTATTTATTAAACACGAGCTGGGGTACCTGGTGTAACCTGTTCTAATCCTGTTTATTAATTAAACACGAGCTGGGGTACCTGGTGTAACCTGTTCTAATCCTGTTTATTTATTAAACACGAGCTGGGGTACCTGGTGTAACCTGTTCTAATCCTGTTTATTTATTAAACACGAGCTGGGGTACCTGGTGTAACCTGTTCTAATCCTGTTTATTTATTAAACACGAGCTGGGGTACCTGGTGTAACCTGTTCTAATCCTGTTTATTTATTAAACACGAGCTGGGGTACCTGGTGTAACCTGTTCTAATCCTGTTTATTTATTAAACACGAGCTGGGGTACCTGGTGTAACCTGTTCTAATCCTGTTTATTTATTAAACACGAGCTGGGGTACCTGGTGTAACCTGTTCTAATCCTGTTTATTAATTAAACACGAGCTGGGGTACCTGGTGTAACCTGTTCTAATCCTGTTTATTAATTAAACACGAGCTGGGGTACCTGGTGTAACCTGTTATAATCCTGTTTATTTATTAAACACGAGCTGGGGTACCTGGTGTAACCTGTTCTAATCCTGTTTATTTATTAAACACGAGCTGGGGTACCTGGTGTAACCTGTTATAATCGTGTTTATTTATTAAACACGAGCTGGGGTACCTGGTGTAACCTGTTATAATCCTGTTTATTTATTAAACACGAGTTGGGGTAACTGGTGTAACCTGTTCTAATCCTGTTTATTTATTAAACACGAACTGGGTACCTGGTGTAACATGTTATAATCCTGTTTATTAATTAAACACGAGCTGGGGTACCTGGTGTAACCTGTTCTAATCCTGTTTATTAATTAAACACGAGCTGGGGTACCTGGTGTAACCTGTTATAATCCTGTTTATTTATTAAACACGAGCTGGGGTACCTGGTGTAACCTGTTCTAATCCTGTTTGTTTATTAAACACGAGCTGGGGTACCTGGTGTAACCTGTTATAATCCTGTTTATTTATTAAACACGAGCTGGGGTACCTGGTGTAACCTGTTCTAATCCTGTTTATTTATTAAACACGAGCTGGGGTACCTGGTGTAACCTGTTATAATCCTGTTTATTTATTAAACACGAGCTGGGGTACCTGGTGTAACCTGTTCTAATCCTGTTTATTTATTAAACACGAGCTGGGGTACCTGGTGTAACCTGTTCTAATCCTGTTTATTTATTAAACACGAGCTGGGGTACCTGGTGTAACCTGTTCTAATCCTGTTTATTAATTAAACACGAGCTGGGGTACCTGGTGTAACCTGTTCTAATCCTGTTTGTTTATTAAACACGAGCTGGGGTACCTGGTGTAACCTGTTATAATCCTGTTTATTAATTAAACACGAGCTGGGGTACCTGGTGTAACCTGTTCTAATCCTGTTTATTTATAAAACACGAGCTGGGGTACCTGGTGTAACCTGTTCTAATCCTGTTTATTTATTAAACACGAGCTGGGGTACCTGGTGTAACCTGTTATAATCCTGTTTATTTATTAAACACGAGCTGGGGTACCTGGTGTAACCTGTTATAATCCTGTTTGTTTATTAAACACGAGCTGGGGTACCTGGTGTAACCTGTTCTAATCCTGTTTATTAATTAAACACGAGCTGGGGTACCTGGTGTAACCTGTTCTAATCCTGTTTGTTTATTAAACACGAGCTGGGGTACCTGGTGTAACCTGTTCTAATCCTGTTTATTTATTAAACACGAGCTGGGGTACCTGGTGTAACCTGTTATAATCCTGTTTATTTATTAAACACGAGCTGGGGTACCTGGTGTAACCTGTTCTAATCCTGTTTATTAATTAAACACGAGCTGGGGTACCTGGTGTAACCTGTTATAATCCTGTTTATTTATTAAACACGAGCTGGGGTACCTGGTGTAACCTGTTATAATCCTGTTTATTTATTAAACACGAGCTGGGGTACCTGGTGTAACCTGTTCTAATCCTGTTTATTAATTAAACACGAGCTGGGGTACCTGGTGTAACCTGTTCTAATCCTGTTTATTAATTAAACACGAGCTGGGGTACCTGGTGTAACCTGTTATAATCCTGTTTGTTTATTAAACACGAGCTGGGGTACCTGGTGTAACCTGTTATAATCCTGTTTATTAATTAAACACGAGCTGGGGTACCTGGTGTAACCTGTTCTAATCCTGTTTATTTATTAAACACGAGCTGGGGTACCTGGTGTAACCTGTTATAATCCTGTTTGTTTATTAAACACGAGCTGGGGTACCTGGTGTAACCTGTTCTAATCCTGTTTATTAATTAAACACGAGCTGGGGTACCTGGTGTAACCTGTTCTAATCCTGTTTGTTTATTAAACACGAGCTGGGGTACCTGGTGTAACCTGTTCTAATCCTGTTTGTTTATTAAACACGAGCTGGGGTACCTGGTGTAACCTGTTCTAATCCTGTTTATTTATTAAACACGAGCTGGGGTACCTGGTGTAACCTGTTATAATCCTGTTTGTTTATTAAACACGAGCTGGGGTACCTGGTGTAACCTGTTATAATCCTGTTTATTTATTAAACACGAGCTGGGGTACCTGGTGTAACCTGTTCTAATCCTGTTTATTTATTAAACACGAGCTGGGGTACCTGGTGTAACCTGTTATAATCCTGTTTATTTATTAAACACGAGCTGGGGTACCTGGTGTAACCTGTTCTAATCCTGTTTATTTATTAAACACGAGCTGGGGTACCTGGTGTAACCTGTTCTAATCCTGTTTATTTATTAAACACGAGCTGGGGTACCTGGTGTAACCTGTTATAATCCTGTTTATTAATTAAACACGAGCTGGGGTACCTGGTGTAACCTGTTCTAATCCTGTTTATTTATTAAACACGAGCTGGGGTACCTGGTGTAACCTGTTATAATCCTGTTTATTTATTAAACACGAGCTGGGGTACCTGGTGTAACCTGTTCTAATCCTGTTTGTTTATTAAACACGAGCTGGGGTACCTGGTGTAACCTGTTCTAATCCTGTTTATTTATTAAACACGAGCTGGGGTACCTGGTGTAACCTGTTATAATCCTGTTTATTTATTAAACACGAGCTGGGGTACCTGGTGTAACCTGTTATAATCCTGTTTATTTATTAAACACGAGCTGGGGTACCTGGTGTAACCTGTTATAATCCTGTTTATTTATTAAACACGAGCTGGGGTACCTGGTGTAACCTGTTATAATCCTGTTTATTTATTAAACACGAGCTGGGGTACCTGGTGTAACCTGTTCTAATCCTGTTTATTAATTAAACACGAGCTGGGGTACCTGGTGTAACCTGTTCTAATCCTGTTTATTTATTAAACACGAGCTGGGGTACCTGGTGTAACCTGTTCTAATCCTGTTTATTTATTAAACACGAGCTGGGGTACCTGGTGTAACCTGTTATAATCCTGTTTATTAATTAAACACGAGCTGGGGTACCTGGTGTAACCTGTTCTAATCCTGTTTATTTATTAAACACGAGCTGGGGTACCTGGTGTAACCTGTTATAATCCTGTTTATTTATTAAACACGAGCTGGGGTACCTGGTGTAACCTGTTATAATCCTGTTTATTAATTAAACACGAGCTGGGGTACCTGGTGTAACCTGTTCTAATCCTGTTTGTTTATTAAACACGAGCTGGGGTACCTGGTGTAACCTGTTCTAATCCTGTTTGTTTATTAAACACGAGCTGGGGTACCTGGTGTAACCTGTTCTAATCCTGTTTATTTATTAAACACGAGCTGGGGTACCTGGTGTAACCTGTTATAATCCTGTTTGTTTATTAAACACGAACTGGGGTACCTGGTGTAACCTGTTCTAATCCTGTTTATTTATAAAACACGAGCTGGGGTACCTGGTGTAACCTGTTCTAATCCTGTTTATTTATTAAACACGAGCTGGGGTACCTGGTGTAACCTGTTATAATCCTGTTTATTTATTAAACACGAGCTGGGGTACCTGGTGTAACCTGTTATAATCCTGTTTATTTATTAAACACGAGCTGGGGTACCTGGTGTAACCTGTTCTAATCCTGTTTATTTATTAAACACGAGCTGGGGTACCTGGTGTAACCTGTTCTAATCCTGTTTATTAATTAAACACGAGCTGGGGTACCTGGTGTAACCTGTTCTAATCCTGTTTATTAATTAAACACGAGCTGGGGTACCTGGTGTAACCTGTTATAATCCTGTTTATTTATTAAACACGAGCTGGGGTACCTGGTGTAACCTGTTATAATCCTGTTTATTTATTAAACACGAGCTGGGGTACCTGGTGTAACCTGTTCTAATCCTGTTTATTTATAAAACACGAGCTGGGGTACCTGGTGTAACCTGTTCTAATCCTGTTTATTTATTAAACACGAGCTGGGGTACCTGGTGTAACCTGTTCTAATCCTGTTTATTTATTAAACACGAGCTGGGGTACCTGGTGTAACCTGTTCTAATCCTGTTTATTTATTAAACACGAGCTGGGGTACCTGGTGTAACCTGTTCTAATCCTGTTTATTTATTAAACACGAGCTGGGGTACCTGGTGTAACCTGTTCTAATCCTGTTTATTAATTAAACACGAGCTGGGGTACCTGGTGTAACCTGTTCTAATCCTGTTTATTTATTAAACACGAGCTGGGGTACCTGGTGTAACCTGTTCTAATCCTGTTTATTAATTAAACACGAGCTGGGGTACCTGGTGTAACCTGTTCTAATCCTGTTTATTTATTAAACACGAGCTGGGGTACCTGGTGTAACCTGTTCTAATCCTGTTTATTTATTAAACACGAGCTGGGGTACCTGGTGTAACCTGTTCTAATCCTGTTTATTTATTAAACACGAGCTGGGGTACCTGGTGTAACCTGTTCTAATCCTGTTTATTTATTAAACACGAGCTGGGGTACCTGGTGTAACCTGTTCTAATCCTGTTTGTTTATTAAACACGAGCTGGGGTACCTGGTGTAACCTGTTATAATCCTGTTTATTTATTAAACACGAGCTGGGGTACCTGGTGTAACCTGTTCTAATCCTGTTTATTTATTAAACACGAGCTGGGGTACCTGGTGTAACCTGTTCTAATCCTGTTTATTTATTAAACACGAGCTGGGGTACCTGGTGTAACCTGTTCTAATCCTGTTTATTTATTAAACACGAGCTGGGGTACCTGGTGTAACCTGTTATAATCCTGTTTATTTATTAAACACGAGCTGGGGTACCTGGTGTAACCTGTTATAATCCTGTTTGTTTATTAAACACGAGCTGGGGTACCTGGTGTAACCTGTTATAATCCTGTTTATTTATTAAACACGAGCTGGGGTACCTGGTGTAACCTGTTATAATCCTGTTTATTTATTAAACACGAGCTGGGGTACCTGGTGTAACCTGTTATAATCCTGTTTATTAATTAAACACGAGCTGGGGTACCTGGTGTAACCTGTTATAATCCTGTTTATTTATTAAACACGAGCTGGGGTACCTGGTGTAACATGTTCTAATCCTGTTTATTAATTAAACACGAGCTGGGGTACCTGGTGTAACCTGTTATAATCCTGTTTATTAATTAAACACGAGCTGGGGTACCTGGTGTAACCTGTTATAATCCTGTTTATTTATTAAACACGAGCTGGGGTACCTGGTGTAACCTGTTATAATCCTGTTTATTAATTAAACACGAGCTGGGGTACCTGGTGTAACCTGTTATAATCCTGTTTATTTATTAAACACGAGCTGGGGTACCTGGTGTAACCTGTTCTAATCCTGTTTGTTTATTAAACACGAGCTGGGGTACCTGGTGTAACCTGTTCTAATCCTGTTTATTAATTAAACACGAGCTGGGGTACCTGGTGTAACCTGTTATAATCCTGTTTATTTATTAAACACGAGCTGGGGTACCTGGTGTAACCTGTTCTAATCCTGTTTATTTATTAAACACGAGCTGGGGTACCTGGTGTAACCTGTTCTAATCCTGTTTATTTATTAAACACGAGCTGGGGTACCTGGTGTAACCTGTTCTAATCCTGTTTATTTATTAAACACGAGCTGGGGTACCTGGTGTAACCTGTTATAATCCTGTTTATTTATTAAACACGAGCTGGGGTACCTGGTGTAACCTGTTCTAATCCTGTTTATTAATTAAACACGAGCTGGGGTACCTGGTGTAACCTGTTATAATCCTGTTTATTTATTAAACACGAGCTGGGGTACCTGGTGTAACCTGTTCTAATCCTGTTTATTAATTAAACACGAGCTGGGGTACCTGGTGTAACCTGTTCTAATCCTGTTTATTTATTAAACACGAGCTGGGGTACCTGGTGTAACCTGTTATAATCCTGTTTATTTATTAAACACGAGCTGGGGTACCTGGTGTAACCTGTTCTAATCCTGTTTATTAATTAAACACGAGCTGGGGTACCTGGTGTAACCTGTTATAATCCTGTTTATTTATTAAACACGAGCTGGGGTACCTGGTGTAACCTGTTATAATCCTGTTTATTTATTAAACACGAGCTGGGGTACCTGGTGTAACCTGTTATAATCCTGTTTATTTATTAAACACGAGCTGGGGTACCTGGTGTAACCTGTTATAATCCTGTTTATTTATTAAACACGAGCTGGGGTACCTGGTGTAACCTGTTATAATCCTGTTTATTTATTAAACACGAGCTGGGGTACCTGGTGTAACCTGTTATAATCCTGTTTATTTATTAAACACGAGCTGGGGTACCTGGTGTAACCTGTTCTAATCCTGTTTATTTATTAAACACGAGCTGGGGTACCTGGTGTAACCTGTTATAATCCTGTTTATTTATTAAACACGAGCTGGGGTACCTGGTGTAACCTGTTCTAATCCTGTTTATTTATTAAACACGAGCTGGGGTACCTGGTGTAACCTGTTCTAATCCTGTTTATTTATTAAACACGAGCTGGGGTACCTGGTGTAACCTGTTCTAATCCTGTTTATTTATTAAACACGAGCTGGGGTACCTGGTGTAACCTGTTCTAATCCTGTTTATTTATTAAACACGAGCTGGGGTACCTGGTGTAACCTGTTCTAATCCTGTTTATTTATTAAACACGAGCTGGGGTACCTGGTGTAACCTGTTCTAATCCTGTTTATTAATTAAACACGAGCTGGGGTACCTGGTGTAACCTGTTATAATCCTGTTTATTTATTAAACACGAGCTGGGGTACCTGGTGTAACCTGTTATAATCCTGTTTATTTATTAAACACGAGCTGGGGTACCTGGTGTAACCTGTTCTAATCCTGTTTATTAATTAAACACGAGCTGGGGTACCTGGTGTAACCTGTTCTAATCCTGTTTATTTATTAAACACGAGCTGGGGTACCTGGTGTAACCTGTTATAATCCTGTTTATTTATTAAACACGAGCTGGGGTACCTGGTGTAACCTGTTCTAATCCTGTTTATTAATTAAACACGAGCTGGGGTACCTGGTGTAACCTGTTCTAATCCTGTTTATTAATTAAACACGAGCTGGGGTACCTGGTGTAACCTGTTCTAATCCTGTTTATTTATTAAACACGAGCTGGGGTACCTGGTGTAACCTGTTCTAATCCTGTTTATTTATTAAACACGAGCTGGGGTACCTGGTGTAACCTGTTCTAATCCTGTTTATTTATTAAACACGAGCTGGGGTACCTGGTGTAACCTGTTCTAATCCTGTTTATTTATTAAACACGAGCTGGGGTACCTGGTGTAACCTGTTCTAATCCTGTTTATTTATTAAACACGAGCTGGGGTACCTGGTGTAACCTGTTCTAATCCTGTTTGTTTATTAAACACGAGCTGGGGTACCTGGTGTAACCTGTTCTAATCCTGTTTATTAATTAAACACGAGCTGGGGTACCTGGTGTAACCTGTTATAATCCTGTTTATTTATTAAACACGAGCTGGGGTACCTGGTGTAACCTGTTCTAATCCTGTTTATTTATTAAACACGAGCTGGGGTACCTGGTGTAACCTGTTCTAATCCTGTTTATTTATTAAACACGAGCTGGGGTACCTGGTGTAACCTGTTCTAATCCTGTTTATTAATTAAACACGAGCTGGGGTACCTGGTGTAACCTGTTCTAATCCTGTTTATTTATTAAACACGAGCTGGGGTACCTGGTGTAACCTGTTCTAATCCTGTTTATTTATTAAACACGAGCTGGGGTACCTGGTGTAACCTGTTATAATCCTGTTTATTTATTAAACACGAGCTGGGGTACCTGGTGTAACCTGTTCTAATCCTGTTTATTTATAAAACACGAGCTGGGGTACCTGGTGTAACCTGTTCTAATCCTGTTTATTTATTAAACACGAGCTGGGGTACCTGGTGTAACCTGTTATAATCCTGTTTGTTTATTAAACACGAGCTGGGGTACCTGGTGTAACCTGTTCTAATCCTGTTTATTTATTAAACACGAGCTGGGGTACCTGGTGTAACCTGTTATAATCCTGTTTATTTATTAAACACGAGCTGGGGTACCTGGTGTAACCTGTTATAATCCTGTTTATTTATTAAACACGAGCTGGGGTACCTGGTGTAACCTGTTCTAATCCTGTTTATTTATTAAACACGAGCTGGGGTACCTGGTGTAACCTGTTCTAATCCTGTTTATTTATTAAACACGAGCTGGGGTACCTGGTGTAACCTGTTCTAATCCTGTTTATTTATTAAACACGAGCTGGGGTACCTGGTGTAACCTGTTCTAATCCTGTTTATTTATTAAACACGAGCTGGGGTACCTGGTGTAACCTGTTCTAATCCTGTTTATTTATTAAACACGAGCTGGGGTACCTGGTGTAACCTGTTCTAATCCTGTTTATTTATTAAACACGAGCTGGGGTACCTGGTGTAACCTGTTCTAATCCTGTTTATTTATTAAACACGAGCTGCGGTACCTGGTGTAACCTGTTCTAATCCTGTTTATTTATTAAACACGAGCTGCGGTACCTGGTGTAACCTGTTCTAATCCTGTTTATTTATTAAACACGAGCTGCGGTACCTGGTGTAACCTGTTCTAATCCTGTTTATTTATTAAACACGAGCTGCGGTACCTGGTGTAACCTGTTCTAATCCTGTTTATTTATTAAACACGAGACGGGATGGATCTGTGCATGAGAGACAGAGAGACAACACGAATGGAGGGGAGGTAGAGAGGACGGAGGGGAAGGGGTGACAAGAAAGAATTGATTTGACTTTGGTGAAGATCCGAATCCGAATCCGGATTCTAGAATTATTTAATTTTCAAGTGATTTTTCACCATTGAGAGAGAGGACCAAAAACGACATAGTACTGTACATGATGATAATTCAAACATGTATTAATTGGTCTCGATATGTTCTCATGGATCAGGTATTACCTGGCGGAGGTATGCGCTCCACCGAGTACCCTCGAGTTTAATCATGTATTTACATAAATATCTCGTTAATAATATTTTTACCTTTCGTATTGGATACCCATGGGTATCCCCAAGGTCTGCTGGAGTATCTTGTTCCCAAACGTAAAGAAACTGTTGTTTCGGAGAAATCGAACACTTTATTTAAGTTTTATTTTTTGGAAAAACTACATGAATATTGATTTTCCTTTATCGACCAGTTTGATCTTTTTTGATAGAATTTAATGTTTCCTTTATGACCTCCTCCAAATGTTTCATCGACCGCTCTGTCCAATGAGGTTACGAGCTTGTCATGTGGAATGTTTATGAATTATGTGGGGAACAAAATCAAACAACGTGGCGACACACACACACACACACACACACACACACACACACACACACACACACACACACACACACACACACACACACACACACACACACACACACACACACACACACACACATACACATACACATACACACACACACACACACACACACACACACACATACACACATACACACATACACACACACACACATACACACACACACACACACACACACACACACACACACATACACACATACACACATACACACACACACACACACACACACACACACACACACACACACACACAACGTTGTATTCCCTTTTTGACACGTGGAAGTTTTCTTTCACGATTCACTTGGTGAATTAAACTTAAACTCAAACTTTGATCGGTGTTCCACGGTACGGAGCATGATGCTCTGAATGGTCCAACTTGTTAAAGCAACACTTCCCTCACTCACATCCCCTCCCCATTTTAAATACTCTGTATGGGCCTGATTTGGCAATTGCAAAGAAAGTGACTCCGATCGTGTTGTTAACCTTCCCCAAATACAATACGTTATTATTTATCACAATCCCCCCATTACCTGCTGTGATGGACGGGATGCTCCACCTTCGAGGACGGTGAGCACGAACAGTGCGATGTGAAACAACATGGCTGGTGTGCACAGCTATCCACGAACTGAAGATTTAACGATACCGTTCTGCCTTCAGAGTTCCCTATTGTTGCACTTCTTATTGTGACGTCACAATGGTATGTGGCCTCGCCCCCTTCCATCGTCTACATTGATATCTCAACCGAGATATAATTATATATTTTTTGTTCCGATGCACCTCTTCAGGTGAAAACCACGTGTCCCAACGTTTATGAACAACACGAGTCCTTTGTGATTTAAATCTTTCACCCCAATGAAAACAGCATTTAACACGTTCATTTTGATCAGTTGGAATTCTGATTCCTGAAATTGTACAACAGACATGTGTTTATTCAATTGATGTAATTCATGATAAACCTTGTTTATAAGGAGCTTACATAGTGAGTAATGGTGCACTTTCTTATCCGCTTATATCTCTTTGGTATTCGTGTTAATGAACATTCATTTTATGTGTGTTCGTGCATCTATCTATAACTAGTACGGGCCCGTGGGTGCGTGCCCGTAGGTGAGTGCCAGTATGTGCAGCCTGTCTCTCTCTCTCTCTCAAACCTCGAAAAGGCACATCCGCGGGTCCCCAGAAATATTCCTGGCAAGTTTCAATCGTGCAAAAGAAATAATAATTAATTAATTAATTAATTAATAAACACTAATTGTGATGTCATTCGTGACGTCATAGCACCGTGTCCTGTCATTGGTCGACAGATAAATGGCCGTAACTTGGGAACCGCTCATCTGATGAATATCAAACCTTGAAAAGCACATCTGCGGGGCCCGGCAATATTCTTGGCAAGTTTCAGTCAGATCGGACCGTCGATTGTGTAAAAAATAAAAATAAATGAATAAATAAATAAACATTAATTGTGACGTCATTCGTGACGTCATAGCACTGTGTCTTGTCATTGGTCTACAGATAAATGGCCGTAAGTTGGGAACCGCTCGTCCGATCGATATCAAACCTCGAAAAGGCACATCCACGGGTCCCCGACAATATTCCTAGCAAGTTTCAATGAGATCGGACCGGTGATTGTTGAGAAACGACAGTCGCAGACAGACAGACAGACACACAGAGATTGCTGGAATTATAGATAGATTCCAGCAATCTATGTGTGTGTCTCTCTGTTTGTCTGTCTGTCTGTCAGTCATGGGGTGAAACCATGTCTACTGACGGTAGATCTTTTCCAAACAGTGGAAACCCTCAGACAACAACAGATGAACACCCTGAACCGCAAATAATATGGAGACATATTGGGCCCTCCATCTTTCAACCTGCCCTGATTTCTAATGCTTCTAATAAGGACATTCAGGCTCAGATCCAATATTGACTTGGACCTCCACTGGTGCAAACAACATCTTGCATTCGGTCATGTTACCTGATAACTCGTGATCTCTATATAAGCTGTTAACCATAAACAACACATTCCGGGCCAATTTTTTTCTGAACCTAGGGGTCAAAGTGAATTATGGTGAATATGAGAGCTGTGATAAAGCCTCGAGTTGGATGTTTTCAGTCACGTATTTATGATGCAATGTATCCCTAGCCCCTCCATGAGTGATTATGGTTGAAATGTAATCGTTGAACCACACAGATTATCATTCCAAGTGTCTTCAAAGTTGAGAAAAGTACAAGAAAGATGAAGCTCCTCATTTTCTCTTGCACTTCACCCTGTAAATGAAAGCAAAACAACATAAGGTCATTTCATCTCACAAACAAATGCTTCTTCATCTCAAACTAACGAATCATTTTTGCTGTATGTCGGAGTTATACTCAACAAAATGGCTGTTCAATGAACAATCGTCCATCTCGTTTCATAACAAGAAAATGAAAGTGTTATCACAGGTAGAACTAGATAGTTCATAGAACATGTTACCACATGCAGTGTTTAAGTATATACTTCAATTTCGATAAAATAAAGATTGTAAATGTAAAAAAAATAAAATAATTCTGGGTTTTACCACCATTTTACCCAGTGTCTATTACATCACCCTATTGAACACATCACATCAGTTATTTGTGCCTGTTGTATGTGTACTTTATGACATCCTTAAAAACAGTAAGTTTCCTGTTTGGAATGACTTTCAATTTTGTATGACTTCCAGACAGGAAGACAGAGTAATAAAAATTATTTTACTTCTCTCTGTGAATGTAACATTGGGATAAATTCAGAGACAAAGTACGGTAAAACGACAGGTTTGTTTTCTTGATTCATGTTCCGATTCGTGTTGAAAATATAACATTAAATTTATTATATTATTACAGCCACGGGTACCGAGTGCATTATGAGGTGGTATAATCCCCGTTTGTCCTTGGAAGAACCGGACCTGAGGCTACCGCTCACAATGAACTTTGTGGTACGGTGGATTGCTTTAGAACCACAAACGCCAATCAGTTAACCACGAGTTCCAGCGTCCACCGTCTATTTTTTCCATTTAACTAGAGGTCACATGCTTTCCTGAATGAGGAGCGTGCCCTCTGCAAAGCACCAATCTTATTTTGATTAGATTTTAATTAGGGTGGCCGAGCGTTTAACCGGTCATGCGTGCCGACGATGACAGGTCAATCCAAGTGGTAATTACCTCCCAGTCTATCTAGGTTCGGACAATGCTGGATCAATGGAAGGAAAGGACAAGCACGGACAGCTTGAAATGTCAACAAAGCAATTTATTAATAATAAAATAAATAAATAAAAAGAAATCTTTATTTCCTTGTGGTAAAAATTTGTAAATTCAAATCAATCAAAATAATCACAACCAAACAAAGAATTCATCAGGCCAAATCAATCAAAATGATCGCAATCAAATAAATAATCATGCACTGATAGAAAATGAGATAATGAGCAGATGCTTATCTGGAATTGACTTACTTAACAATTAAACACAGACAAAGGTACCCAGCAGATATCATTGGGGGGGGGGGGGAGGAGAGAAATTGTCTCGCTCACCAAATAGAAGTCGTACGTCAAATAAAAATGTCCTGAAATGTGTGAGCGCGCCTTGTCCATTCCCAGCGCCCAGGAAACAGGGATGCTAAGAATCAGGTATGCCAAGAGCAGGTCTCAAGCAGAAGGAGCATTAACGGTCCGAGCGTCACCCACCGCCAGGAGCCACCAGGAGCCACAACCAACGGACAGCTGTTAGCTGTGAGGCACTTTGAAGTGCTGAGGCGCTGTGAGGAGCTGAGGCACTGTGAGGAACTGAGGTGCTATGAGGCGCTGAGGATGTCACCAACGCACTGGCGCCGACTGACTGGAAAAGCCATCTGACTGACTGGACTCCGACTGACTAGTAAAGTCGTCCGATTGACTGGACTCTGACTGAGTGGTAAAGCCGTCTGACTGATTGGATTCAGACTGACTGGTAAAATCGTCTGACTGACACCGACTCACTGACTGGTAAAGTCGTCTGACTGACTGGACCCTGACTGACTGGTAAAGCCATCTAACTGATTGGATTCAGACTGACTGGTAAAGTCGTCTGATTGACTGGACTCTGACTGACTGGTATAGCCATCTGACTGATTGGATTCAGACTGACTGGTAAAATCGTCTGACTGACACCGACTCACTGACTGGTAAAGTCGTCTGACTGACTGGACTCTGACTGACTGGTAAAGCCATCTGACTGATTGGATTCAGACTGACTGGTAAAGTCGTCTGATTGACTGGACTCTGACTGACTGGTAAAGCCATCTGACTGATTGGATTCAGACTGACTGGTAAAATCGTCTGACTGACTGGACTCTGACTAACTGGTAAAGCCATCTGACTGACTGGACTCCGACTGACTGGTAAAGCCATCTGGCTGACTGGAATCTGACTAACTGGTAAAGCCGTCTGACTGATGCCGACTCACTGACGCCAACTGACTCATAAAGTGACTCGTTGTCGACTGACCCACCCTGAACTGACCTCTCATCCTCTTTTTATAGTCGGCCCATCTGAGCGGGCACAGACTCCAGCCAAATCTACTAGACCCCGTTTGCGAATCGTTGCTCGTGACAACCCGCCTGTCCCGCGATCACTCCTGGCCCACAATGCCATGCCCTTGGTGCTGGACGAACGGAAAAAAGCAGCCATTTGTCAGAATTACCATGCAAAAACGTAAAGCGCTCATAAAACGTCAACAATTATCACCTCAATGTTCAGCCTAATATGAAAAAGAGCCAGTTAGTGTCCATAGAGCTGCTGAACGGGGTGTCAATCATCGATGGAAAAATGTGGGTGTTGAGCCTCTGTTGGGCTAACGGTATCTCACGGACATGAATATGTCTGTCGTTAAGAGAAAAAGCTTTCCATAAGAGAGAGAATCTATTAATTATTTACCCTTCTCAACGCATCACATTTAGAATCCCACCAGACATGGGGATAGGTCTATCCTGGACATGCATTTAGGGAAATAACTATCTGAGGACCTAGATGTTTGTATGCATTCGTCGGAACGGATTCTGAAATCCGTAACAATAATTTGTTCCTCCATCATAAACTGACGTTTGTGGATCGACAGATGGACGAACGTGAACCAATTGCTTAACCCCACTTTTCCCTTCACATGCAAGAGGTAATAATTAAATAAATCAACAGAATGTCGATTGAGGTATGTTTACTGCTGTGGGAAGGAAAAGGTTTTAAAAAAATTTTTGCTCCGAAGAATTGTGAGTGCTCGAAACCTCATCCTCTCCTTGCGCTTCCCATGGTGGTTATCATACCTCAATCAATGTGCTGTTGATTTCGTCCATTGCTCTACCTGACATCCTGGACAGTGATGGGACGAGGAGCGATACAGCCTTACAGTATGTAGAGTTAGGACGGTGGTATGGGTCGGAGTAGTTCTTTGACTCAGAGTAGTTCATGTATGGAATTGTATTACTGGAAATGTAGTGGCAGTAGATAGGTTTAAATCGAGTTAGATAGGTACCTACAAGCATCGATGATAGAGGGGTTCATGCACATTGGCAGGAATGGTAGGTAGCTGAGGTGTGGGTGGGTGATTGTGTACCTGTCATGATTGTGATGTCAGTGAGTGGGTCTCAGCAAAAGGTGAATGTGCTGCCTGTTCGTTCTTCACCAGACAACCATGCCTCCCCCACCCCCTCAAAAATACCCTTAAAAAAAAGCATAAGAAGATAATAAAAGACAAATTCAAATAACAAAAAAATACAAAATTATTTAATTATCCCAAATGTTATAATATGTTTTTTGTCAGAATATATATATATATATATATATATATATATATATATATATATATATATATATATATATATATATATATATATATATATATATATATGTGTTTAAAACACTAGAGTGATATCTGTGCTTTCCCCATTGTTCTCATTTGTACATCTGCACCCCCACAGCCGTCCCTCAGTAAATTTAAGTTGATAACCTGTTATATTAAATTAATTTACATGGTATAGATGCAGCACAGGCTTGATGGGCCAAATAGCCTCCTCTTCTATCCAATTCCTTGTGTACCTGTCCACCAATGCAGATCAATGTTAACCTTCATGAGCAAGACTACGTCTTCATTCTGTGATATCATAGGCAATGGAAAATATCTTTAAAATACACATTTTAGGAATAAGGCCTTTTCTGTATATTTATCCATTGGAAGGCAGCTTCAAGGGAACGATCAGGGTACCGTTTATTTATTACACACGCACGGAGAGAAGTTTGATGGATGTTCACTCGTGTTGGAGCAAGCACCACTTCAACATCTCTACTCCAGCATCACTTAAATCCTTCCTCTCTACCACCCAAGAGGTTCTTCTGTGCGTTTACCTGCCTGAATGCATCGTAGTTAACATTATGTGGCTGCTTCTCAATGTTTATCGATAAACTTTCACTGTGAACAATGAATGAGAAATGAATCAATATCCAGAATAAAGTGCTGCTTTGTTTGGACTAGAACAAGATGGTTTGATAAAGTTAGTTCATACTTGAAGTAGTGGTAGTAGTAGATCGAGTACTACGACTACTACTACTACTACTACTACTACTACTACTACGACTACCACGACGACTTCAACAGCCACAACTTTTCCCATCGTGTTCGGTTGGCCTGTGAACGTTTACCTGTGCAGATGTACAGGTTGTGATCAAACAGTTTGCTTTTTCAACATGGAAAGTGAACCTGACAGAGAGAAATTTTCGTTCATTCCATAAGGATCGCAACAAGTGTGTGTGTGTGTGTGTGTGTGTGTGTGTGTGTGTGTGTGTGTGTGTGTGTGTGTGTGTGTGTGTGTGTGTGTGTGTGTGTGTGTGTGTGTGTCTTGAGGCAAGACAGATAACTCCATCTTGCAAATCTCAAGGTTTAACTGTGCAACCAGTCTCCTTCGTCAAAGTCTTATCTACCCCCAGAATTCTGTGTTTTTCATCTTTACCCATGCATCCATTTTTGTCCATCTCTGTTTCTTTTCTCCCTCGGCCATGCTGTTAGTGTTCCCCCATGTCTTTCTGCTGTTCCTTTTGTTATGTTGCGTCCTCATCCGTTCTGTGTTTGAGCTCTTCCACGAGCCTCGACTGTACACAAAAAGAGGTCATGGTGAATCTTTGTCGAGTCTGTCTCTGATGTGTGCTGCCCCTCCACATTGTCCCTCATCTCAAATGGCTGTACTGCAAACATAAGGTAAAATAAGGTAAAATGTTTAAACTCTGTGTTTGCCTCCCAAATCTCATATACCCAACCTTCCCCGTTGTGACTCCATCTTACCCGACATACCCACTGTCAGCTGGAATTTGTAACCAGCTCACCTGAGAAGGTAGAGAAAGATGTGTGTGGCCTTGACCCTGCTTCAGCGATGGGCCCAGATGGCATCAGTGTCCATGTTCTCAGATCCTGCTCTGCCGTTCTTTCTTCTCCTTTGTCTCTCCTATCCAGTCTGTCCTCCTCTTTGCCCATCCAAGGCTGCCTTAATTCCTGGATTCCTGACATCCTCCACTCATGCAATCAATGTGTTGCCATCAATGGAATCCTCGCCTCACTTCTCCCAGTGGAGGCTACAGTTCCCCAAGGCAGTGTGTTGGGATTTGCTGGCCCAGTCTTGTTCTTCATCCATCTAAATGACATCTCTTATGCTCTGGAAAACCTTCCCTTCCTATTTGCTGATGACACCACATTGTGCTGTACAGTACCCCCATGCCACTACAAGACAGACTGCAGATGCACCACTCTGCAGATATGGAATTGATTGGACTCTGGTCTGGTAGATGGAACATATTGTTGTGGATACTCTTCGGGGAGCTCTTACAATCGACTTCCCTGAGAGCGACCCTGAACTCTGTCGTTTGAGAAGCTTAATTTAAGTAGGGTACAGCATACAAATCCCGTTTTACCTTCCCGGCAAATTAAACACCCCAGATGGGGTACTGTGCTTCCCAATGCACACCAATTCCAGGATATGGCTGAGTATTACCACAGGTGTATGCAATGGCTTCTGACTACTCAAAACGGAACAGCTTGGGAGATCTTCCTGTCTGCAGCACACTCCGCCGAACCAATGGAAATTGACAACCGGACAGTTTGAAAGGGATTATAATTTCACAAAGCACGTATTTACAAGTCAAGCAATGTCACAAATATAAAAGCCTTTACAAACTCACATACGCCCCTTACTCAGTCAACTTAGCGCAAAGAACACAGGCAACACTCTCATTCAGGGAAAAAGAAGATGAGCATGAGGATAGCCAGAAAGTGAGAGCGATGGGGTGTGGGTTCGACCCCACTCTTACCTGGTTCACGTGTGATGAGCGTGGGGGGGGGGGTGGGGGGATGATGTGAGTGCACGGAAGTGTGACGTATGTAAATGTCAGGTAGGACCTGAAAACAGCCGTTGAGGCTTTGTTGATTGTTCTTGCATCCAAAGAGAATAAGGGAGAGAAAGATGGAGAAGGAAGATAGTCTGTAAGGCTCAATCTGTGTGGCAACCGCATTCAGGAGATATTTCTGGATCGGCTCTGTCTCAAACTGGTTCTCATACACTCCGGATCTCTCCAGGCTCCAGCTCTCTCCAGGCTCCTTCAGGCTCGTGCTCACAGCTCCCAGATGTGGCGTGCTGTTTCATAATCAAACTCAACCTTTTATAATGTGTGATGTGTTTTCCAGCAACTCTGATCACCCCATGAGCCAGCCGCCCCCACCTTCCCCAATGGTGGTCTGTATGATCCGGCGATGCTAATTGGTTATTCAAGGCCTGGTGGGAAGGCTGGTATTGAGGCTTGACATTGTGCTACCATGCGGCTCTTTGTTCACTGCCATTTCGATGCTCGGTTCGGTTATCCTTTGTTGCCATGGCTTTCCTCTTTCCTTAGAAAACCATAGCAACTCACAGTCTCCAAGGCCTTTGTCCATAGCTCAATGGAGTACTGTTCTTCCGTCTGGGCTGATGCTCCAGCATCATATCTGTCTCTCCTTGAATCTGTGGAACCTTACCCGGCGAGGCTGAAACACCAAGGTATGTTGTTTTCACATTGTAGGCAGGTTTGTGTTCTCTGTTTCTTAACATATATTCTCAGATATTGCTCTCTCTCTGCCCTCTCAGGACTTCGACCTTCCCCAACAACTCCAGGATACACGTGTTCTTCCAGTAACACCCTCCTGGTTAAACCTCCAAAATCCAGGTTGGCGCATACGTCAACTCTTTCATTCCTCATTTCTCACATGTACGGAACCAACCAACCAAAGCAGTCTCCTGGGATATTGGGCACAATACTGGACAGGTCACCACTCCAACACGGGATACTCAAATGACTCAATCAAGCTGATAGAGAGCAACAACAGCAACAACAACAATCCTATGATGAAGGGAATAAATGCAGAAACAACTGGAAGGGCACTTGGTGCTGCGCATGCTTCTACCACGTAATGCCTGATCCATGAGAACATATCGGGCCCAATACATTATTAAAACATCATGCTATATATCGTTTTTGGCCCCATCTCTCAATGGAGAAGAATCACTAAAATAATTAAATAATTGTCGTATCCAAATCCGGATTCAGATCTTCAGCAAAATTTAATCAATTCTTCCTTGTCACACACCCAACCTGTCCACCAAGTTTCATCCTATTCCGTCCACAACTTTTTGAAATGTCATGCTGTATATCATTTTTGGCCCCATCTCTCAATGGTGAAGAATCAGTTAAAAAAAATTCTAGGATGCGAATCTGGATCTCCACCAAAATCTATTCATTTCATCCTTATCACACACCCAACCTGCCCACAAAATTTCATCTGAATCCGTCCATAAGTTTTTGAGATATCCTGCACACAAACAAACAAACAGACAGAGAGGGGTAAAAACATAACCTCCTTCACCTTTGGTGGCAGAGGTAACTAGAATGGCAATCAGTGGAGCGCATACCTCCGCTCAGGTGAACAGTTTACATTTTGAATTCCACTGATAGGCCTCATCTGCATTTGGTCATCACCAAAATCTAATCTGCTTGTTGTATGGGTGGCGTTGAGTGGCATCGACGTTGGCTCACAATGCTCGGGCATCGTTTGGTACCCGGCATAACTGTTCGCAGTTAGAAGTGGCACGTGTAGTTTCCATTGATTTGTATCCTTTGTGCCTATCATTCAATCAAACCTCATGTCTTCAGAGTATGTTCTCCACCAGTGTGTTTGTTTCATAAATTTCCACCCCAAAGGTATTGCTTCATAAAATTTGAATACGGTTTCGATTTTTCCTGAATATTTTAAATAAATGTGAAAAAGAACAATGCAATCTATTATTCTTACATCCGTCTTGGTCAGATAAGTTTGTGAAGATCAATGTTTGGCATATTTGGTTTTCCCGAGTACTTGCCACAAGCTTTATTCCTGAGTTCAACTGTCATATGCATTACTGTTTCAATTTGTCAAGAAGTAGTAGCAGTAGTAGTAGTAATCGTAGTTGTAGTAGAAGTAGTAGTACTTCTTCTTCTTCCTCCTACTCATTCCCCTCCACCTTTCATTGCATACAAGGACTGTCAGGATAACCAAGGCTGGGGGTCGGCAACCTGTGGCTCTTCAAGGACTTTTGTGCAGATCCTGACCCTGATCGATCGAGCCTCCTTTTCTCTCGGTCAATTTTCAGAAAAATCATTGCAAGTGTTGTGAAAGGATGAAATAATACTTGAGAACTCCAGCAATGATAAAAAAGAAAATACCTCTGATTACAGGCGAATTCTGTAAGCACGACCCTGACATTGTCCTCACAGGTCAGGTCAGGAATGGGAGCATGCGCTGGAGCAGCGCGGCGCTTCCTCCACTTTCTGCTGGTACTCCAGGGGGCTCCGTCTGACTATCCCCCAGGCAGATACCTGGCCCATCCCAATTTTTGGGGGGATGTTGATCAACCTGCTGCAACCATGAGGCACATGGTCGGCCCATTATCCTCCTCCATTCACGAGGCTCCCTAGCTGAGAGAATCTGGTGAGCAGGATCAGCATCAGGAAAACGAACTAAATGTCAATACAGCCGCAGCTGACGCTCACGGACTATGGAGGTAACAAATCTCATTTGAGTCTGTCTCAGCAACCGCTCGTTGGACACAAAGTCCGACCAGCATAACAAAAGGATTCTTCGAAAAGACCTGGTACCAAAGGAATTAAGTCTCCGTCTCAGATCCCTGGCCAGAGTTCAAGTCTCACATCCCTAGAGAAAGACTAGAAGCACTAAGGACCTGACGACTCGGACTTTCGTCCTCCCCCACAGTTACCAGCAGCACCACAACCCATGATCCAGTGAATCCATGACTCCCCAGGCCCGACCCAGATGTCTGTTGACCTCTGGCTCACAGCCAGCAGAGACATGAATATCACTGTTCCAGGCAGAGCACAGAACTGCATGCATCGACATGAGTACAGCATTTCCAACAGCCTTGAGAAGTTCAGCATGAATGACACAGACCCAGGAGCTTTACCCCATTTGAACCGGTTCACCTCAGCCTGTGTTTCCACAAACGAAGTTGGATCACAGTTGATTGGAGGGTCAGCAATAGAGATAGCAACACCCCTGACATCCAACTCGACAGCTGGTGGATCAGCCTGATACAGCCGTTCGAAGTGACTGGCTCAGTGGGCCTTCACTTCGGACTCCTCTGTCAAGAGCCCACCACCTTCTGCTCCAACTGAAGTACACCGAGGGATGGGTTTGGAGGAACGTAATGCGGGAATTCCTCTGTAAGCAGGACGAGAATCACTTGACCACATGTGATGCTCTACTCCCTCACAGATTCCTCGTACATCGGCCTCCTTGTCCACCCTTAGTGCACATACAATTTTACGCCTCAGCTCCCTGAACAGCTCAGCTCTGCCATTCAGCCTGGCCCTGCGACTCTG
>NC_140968.1:62113116-62115616 GCF_056783735.1 Eptatretus burgeri
CTGGTGTTGGCGCAGTGGTTGGGGCAGCGGCTTGGGATCCAAAAGGTCCTGAGTTCAAGCCCCGTTGGGCCACTGAATTAATACACCAGGGGGTTGACTCAGCCTGTCATCCTTCCGAGGTCGGCGAAATGAGTACCAGTATACTGGGCCGGTGTATACCCCGGTTAAAATAGGTGTACCATATCCCTGTGTCGTAAGAGGCGACCAGGGTTGCGTCAGGAAGGGCATCCGGCATAAAACATGTGCCAAATCACTATGCGGATCACACGGATGATCCGCTGTGGCGACCCCTAACGGGAGCAGCCGAAAGAAGAAGAAGAAGATATATATATATATATATATATATATATATATATATATATATATATATATATATATATATATTTTCCACACACTCACTCCTGCTCTATATTTCAATGAAGAGATGACCCCTAAACCAGTTCTAAGTTGGGATACTCATAAGTCACTGAATTTTGTTGTGGGGGGGAGCTTGTATGTACCCCAACAGTGAGAGAAGAAGGAACGAGGAAAGCAGTTCACAGGTTATGTTGTCTTGATTCAATCAGAGCCAATGTTGTCTGAAGAAACGAAGAGCACTGCAGGCAGCCCATGGCGTGCAAACAGCTATTGCGCTGGTAATAGTGGGTGCACAGCAAGACGCCTTGATGAAGAGTCCTGCTGTCCTGCCTCCCAGGATGACAACACTGACATCGCAGTGGGCACTGAAATAGCTTCAAAATCAACCTGTGGATAACCTCACTTTAAAGCATGGAGTTGGTTCAGCCAGGACCTTCAGAACCCTTTTCAAACGTTTTCCTCAACATAAATATTTGTGGTTGACATTTTTCTGTTCAGCAACCTTTACAATCTCACATAATCTATCCCTCTTCCTCATCACCACTCCCCCTCCTCCTCCTCCGGCACCCACAAACGATTCCTCCATCTTTTTTACAACTATTTACTCATAAACTGCTGATGCACTCACACCTCTACTTTCTATTTGTAAAGAAATATCGTTTATTTTAATGGTTCCCTTATTGATATTGTATATTTTTCCATATTGTATATTGTATAAATATTGTACAATAATATTGTATATTTTTCCTTGTCTGTGTTGGCCCATGTTCTTGAGCACATCAATTTGAATTTACTCCAAAAAGCATCTTATTTTATTTCACACTGCTTGATATGAACTAAATTAACTCCGTTTGATTAATTGATGGCATACTTTGTTTCTTGTTGATCCTTTTAATTTAATCTTATTTAAACAAAGGCACCATCTGTGTAACCAAAACTACAAATGCAAGCTGCCAGGAGAGCTAACTTCAAAAGCATGTCTCCCAGTCCTTCACATAAAAGTAAACAAAATTACAATATATTGGATTAAATATCAATACCATGTGTCAATTCAAAAATAATGTCTCCAACGGTCTCCTTCATGGCTAAGATCTCTCCAGAGTGACAGCAATGGCAAACCGCCCAGTGTATTCACTGCCAAAAGGAACACAATCGATGCTTTTGCATTGCTCTTCAAAGCAGTTGTCAGGGCAACAGTTTGGAATTGCCCATGGAACCGCCGTACAATGGGAACGACAGGGATAGTGCACTTACCTTTGAGATGTCTTATCTGGGGTTATTCCCGACTCCACTATAAACAGTTGGATTAGGGCTTCGCAGGCTGGCTGTTGCATCACAAACTGCATCGTCCCTCGGTTGGACATTAGGCTGGGTGACCCGCCTGATGGCCTTTGGTGGTGGATGTTAAAGATCCCACATCTTTTAATGTCCATTCACGGATGCCAACAAATGGGACAGCCAGCTCAACATTCCTCCAAAGGAAGGTGAACTCGTTACTCAATTGTTCATGAAAAGTGCAAGGTTTATATTCTAGTTTGGAATCGAACCCAGACTAGACAGCTTAAAGGTGAGCACGGTTCCTCTGAGCTACCCTGCCAGCTCCAATGTCTCCAACAGGTGTCTTTTATTCCGCACAGGGCATTTTGACGAATGTCCAATGTGAAAGATATACGTGCCACCTTTGAAAAACATTAATAATCCAGGAATAAATTTAAGTTATGAAGGAAAATCCAACAATTGTTCTGCGTTTTTCTCAATAGCTGCAGGAAACACACAAACATAACAGGTGCAGAAGCAGTTTTCAGACCCATCAAAACAATGTGACACAGAATAATTACATTATCCACATATATGGGTGGAAAGTTATTGTAATGTATATAACTCTCGATCCATTTTGTTTGCGAGTTTTGGCGTCCAGCCAGAGCAGCACGAAATGGAAGAAAATTGCTTTTGAATCTTCCACCACCAATTTAGCAAGTCATACACGTAACAGTCAAATATCCTGGCATGAGCACTGTATCGTTTCATGTTACCTTTACAAATGTTGGCTTGGGACCAATTTAGGAGGTAGTTTGCTCAAAAGTCAGATGGAAAAGTTAAAACTTTCACCTGCAGAGAATATTCCACGTACTTATGTGCTCGG
>NC_140968.1:62120616-62160616 GCF_056783735.1 Eptatretus burgeri
TTTCGAAAAAGAGAGCAAATACATATTTTGGGGGGTCACCCCCCCCTTTTGTAGACTCCCTTAATGAGTGCAGATTTAGATGTGGTCGATGCACTTTGGTACATCATGGGTGATGAAGGTTGTGGTCAAGTTTCATCAAAATAGTGTCTAGTTTCAGAGAAGAGAGAAAATACATATTTGGGGGGGGGGCGGGGGCAGGTCAATTGCTGATGACACCCCCCCCCTCCATAGACCCTCTTAATTAGTGCAGATTTTTATGTGGTCAATACACCTTCGTTAGGCATCAGATATGAAGCTTGTGGCCAAGTTTCATCAAAATCGTGTGGTTCAAGCGATAATGACTGAAGTGTTTACGGACTTACTGACTGGTTTACTGACCCACTCATCTCCTACAGACTGCTTGATCGGATAAGCTTGATCGGATTTCCTCTCCCAAGACGTGTCTGACTCCCAAGTATCTCTCCCTGGTTACTCCCTCTTACGGTATGACAGACCTGAGCCTCGTCCTGGTGGAGGTGTTGCTCTCTTCATCAAAGACTCTATTCCTCACTCTCCCTGCACTGCTCTCACTCCCCCACACCCCCAGGAATACCTCTGGCTTCGGCTTCCCCTCCACTCCCACCTCATGTTTATATGTGTACTGTACCGTCCACCGAACAGTGATGACTCCATCTACACCTCACTCTCCGAAAACATGGACCATCTTCTATCTTCTCATCCAAACTCTCTCTTCCTCTTATGTGGTGACTTCAATTGTCATCACGCCAGTTGGCTAGGTGTGGGTACCTCTCTCACCTGCCATGGGACATCAGCAAAAGCTTTCTGTGACTCATTGGGACTGACTCAATCGGTCAACTTCCCGACCCGGATCTCAACCAATGGTACTCCATCTCTTCTGGATCTGATTTTGACAAATTTCCCTGACAATATCTGCTGCTCTTCCTTCGCTCCAATTGGTTCTTCTGACCACGTCCTTGTTAAAGTGGACATCTCTCTGGCTGTTATCAGAGAACCACCTCACCGCCGTCGAGTCTGGCATTTCACTCAAGCCGACTGGCAGGGTCTCCGAGCAGCCATCAAACTTACAGACTGGTCTCCTATCACTACTTTCTCAAACATCAACTCATCCTGGGAATTCTTTCAAAGAAACTTGCTCTCCCTCATGCACAGATTTATCCCCTCTCGTGTTCAGTTGTCTTACCCTTCCTCCCGCCCTTGGTTTACTGAAGCTTGTGGTGAGGCAGTTGTCCTGAAACAACTTGCCTTTGCCTCATGGAAAGCAAACCCAACTGAGGGCAATCTCAGTTCTTTCCACAAAGCTCGGAACAAGTGTGTATCTACCCTCAGGAGAGCCAGAAAACAACATCTTTCTCATCTCAAGTCTGAACTCTCAAACCTCTCTCCCTCCTCAAAATCCTGGTGGCGTTTAATCAAATCTGTTTCTGGGGAATGTTCCCCCTCCATCCCCTCCCTTACCTCAAATGGCCGCACTGCTGATTCCACACGTGATAAAGCTGAATGTCTAAACTCGGTGTTTGCAGCTAAATCTTGTGTCCCAAACCCATCACTATCTCTACCCACTTTACCCAGTCGCACCAAACTGTCCCTGGACTCTGTATCCTTTTCTCCTGACAAGGTGGAGAGCTTGCTTTCAAACCTCGAGTCAGATTCTGCAACCGGTCCAGACGGCATCAGCCCACGTGTCCTCAAAGCCTGCTCTTCTGCTCTTGCTCACCCTCTCTCTGTTCTATTCACCCTCTCATTTTCCCAAGGTCATCTGCCATCTGCTTGGAAATCTGCTAACATCACTGCCCTGCATAAAAAGGTGCAAAAACAGATCCCTGTAACTACAGACCAATCAGCCTTCTCCCAATCATCAGCAAGGTTATGGAATCCATCATCGCTTCAGACATGAAATCCTTCCTCTTCTCCAATGGCTTGATTTCCAATCATCAATTTGGTTTCAGACCAGGTCACTCTACCCTGGATATGCTGCTACTGCTCTCCCATCAATGGATGGAGGTCCTCAATGCCAGACAGGAAATCCGAGCCGTATCCCTGGACATATCACGTGCTTTTGACACAGTCTGGCACCCTGCCCTACTCACCAAACTCTCTTCCCATGGTATTCAAGGCCATCTCCACTCATGGCTCGCAGACTTCCTCTCCTGTCGCAGTCAACGTGTGGCCCTAAATGGAGTTCTTTCATCCCCTCTTCCTGTGCAGGCTGGAGTTCCTCAAGGTAGCGTTCTGGGCCCTGTTCTTTTCGGGTTTTCATCAATGATCTCTCGGACTCTCTGGAAAATCCTCTATTTCTCTTTGCCGATGACTCCACCCTCTGCCGTACCATCTGTCATCCCTCAGACCGGCAAGCAGCAGCTTCTTCGCTCACTGCAGATCTGGATAAAATCACAAACTGGTCCAACACGTGGAACATGTCTTTCAATCCAGACAAATCTCACACTCTCACTATGTCTCTTCGAAAGGACCGTTTACAAAACCCCCCATCCACTTTCTCAACAATCCTCTGGAAGAAGTCTTTTCTTTCAAGCTTCTGGGTCTCACTATCTGCCATGACCTTTCCTGGGAAAGTCACATTTCCAACCTTGCCTCAAAAGCCAGTCGCCGACTGGGAATCCTCCGTCGTGCAAAGTCCTTCCTCGGCCCTCTTGAGCTCCTGACCACTTACAAAGCTTTTGTCCGTAGCCTGATGGAGTACTGCTCTCCCCTCTGGGCTGGTGCTCCTGCCTCCCACCTTTCTCGACTTCACGCTGTCGAAACCAGGGCATTTAAGATCATCGGCATCTCCCGCAATGAAGCTGAGTCTTTGGGCCTCTCACTCAATCACCGCAGGTTAGTCGGTGGTCTTTCTGTCTTCTACCGACTCCTCTCCAGCCTTGCCCCCCCTGCTCTCTCTGCGATTTGTCTCAACCACATTTCCACAGGGCGCTCAAGGTCCGCCAACAACCCCCTTCTGGTAAAACTACCAAAATCACGAATCACTGCTCATCTTCACTCTTTCATTCCTCTTTTTTCCCGCCTTTGGAATAAACTTCCTCACTCTATTCTTTCCCATTCTTCCCTCCAGGCTTTCAAAACAGCTGTTCACCACCACCTCTTATCTTCCCCCATCCAAATCCTCGATCTTTTCTACCCCCGATAATCCACCCAAGCCCACTTCCTTCAATTCTCCTGCTTTCCTTCCTGAAAGTCCCTGTAATGTACATCTTCTCCTCGCCATGTTCCCCGTCCCATCCCCATCCCTCTCCCTTCCACAGTTCACCTGTGTCTGTTCCCCAATGTTTTGTCCCTTCCACTCCCGCCCCTCTTGTCTCATGCCTCCTTGCTGTGAGTTGTGTGTTCGCTCTCATACGAGCCTCGACCAAGGTATACAAAAAAAATAAAAAATAAAAAAAAAATAAAAAAGCTCACCCGCCGAAAGTCCTTGTGAGCTAAGAATATGGACATGAAGCAGTTGATTCTCTTCATGATAAACTGAGGAGGATCAACTGTTTCTCATTTTGATGGAGCCTTGTCTTGCTAAGTTTTACTAAACCAATATGAAGTCTCTATCTCCCAACTTATGAGTGCTTCATACCTTGTTCGAATGGCCCTCTTCCATTCACCCATCTATTGCATTGCGGTTTTGTTTGCACCTCGATTATCTAGGATGCATCAACTCTGGTGTGGAATTCAGTCTTTGACTTCAAATTCCAGTTAACAACTCTTTTGTAACAAGTATTCTTCGTTATTTTGGTTCTTTGGGGCTCGAGTTGTCAGTTTATGGCCATTCTTCAGCGTCACCCTTTGTCAAGGTTCTATTCTTACGGCTTTCCCAGGATGATGTCGTTCTCATCATTGCCATATTTCGACCCCTGCGATGCTTTCTTTTCTGTCAGTTCTTTTTGCCAGGTAATTTCATGTGCAGCTGGGGTATCGGCCCAGAAGCACCAACCTCTCATGGAAAGGGGAGATTGAGGCACCTCCCCCAACTGTTTTGAATGGAGTGGAAGGGAGGGAGGGGGTTATTCCGTTTGGTATCAGGAAGGCTGGCAGTGAAGCGTGAATATTAACCTTGAGCTCCCCTTCCCCCTTTCCATTGGTGAGGCATCACACTCACCTGGGGACAAACATAATATGTATATGCAAATGCCAGCACGCGTACATACGTACATGCGTACATACATTTGTAGTCTTTTTGCAATCAGAAAGGTTTTTTGCATACATGATTGAGGTCCATGGAAGAGCTCGTTTAAACTTATTTATTGTGCCGAGTTTTAGGATGATGTCTTCTCCTGTGCTATCACCAATGATTAGGTCAATTGCACCCTTCAGAATCAGAGGCAGCACCAGGCTCAACATGCGATACCCTTCCCTGCATGCAACATCGAATGATTAGAAACAATTTAGTAGCCTAGAAAACAGAACAAATCCAACAGGCCTTGTCCAGTTTCCAATGTAAGTCCCCTGAGGGAAAAGCACAATGGAACAAAACATTAAGAAAGCCTTTTTTAAAGGATTGTCTTGCCTTCATGGGGTTGGCTTGAGCTAATTCAAGCCAGATGTCACCGAGCTGGATGGTCGGTTGCAAAGTGTTGGCATACAAACGGGAAAAGAGAAGTGGGACAGCAGGGGTAGCAGGGATACGGTGTGGCGGAGGGTGGGAGGTGGGATGGAGTCGTGATAGCAATGGCACAGTACAGGAAGAACACTGTGTGAAGAGTTCCTCTTAAAAAAAGGAATTTGCATCTCAGCTCAGTTGGACATTTCCTGATCTTTGCTTTTTTCCCATAGCACCGAACTCTCTCTAGGGGATGCAAAATAATTTAGCAAAAGCATGATCAAAATTAATTCACAATATGTGATTGATTTCAATTACTGTTTTAAATAATGGATTTAATTAACTAAGGTTGATATGAGTATATTTCGTGCTGTGCACAATGAGGTGCAGTTGATGTTTTGAGCTTTCAACCTTTCTCAAAGCAAAATAAAGCAATATGGGTGGAGTGAAAATCCAAAAGTGTTGGATATGAGTCAAAGAGCAAAGGGGAGCAAAACATATGATCAACGGTGATTGGTCAACAAAGATCAAAATTGCTGGATTATGCATCAGGGTGGAGGGAGGTTTTACAAAGCTTTGGACACATGAAAAGGGCCTAAGGGACTGAATCAAGTATTAGGGGTTATAAGTGTGTGGAGCAATGATTTGTAAAGTGTTGGACAAAGGTCAAATATTTAAGGGACTGGATGAAAGACCTGGGGTCAAAGGTCAAATACCAAAGGGTTACACTATTGAAAAAAGGATAACTGGAAGGGCACTTGGAAGAGCATATACCTCTGCCAGGCTGATTAGTTTACGTTTTGTATCCCAGTGATAGGCTGTATCTGGATATGGACCTGGCCTATAATTTCATCGGCTTGTTCTTGTCACCGAACCAACTCACCCACCAAGTGTCGTCCAAATCGGTCCATAACTTTTTGAAATATACTGCCATATATCGTTTTTGCCCTGTGACTAAATGGTAAAGAATCACTTAAAAAAATATCGGATCTGGATTCGGTTCTTCACGAAAGTCGAATCAGTTCTTCCTTCTTACATTCCCGACCTGTCCACCAAGTTCCGTCCGAATCAGTCCACAAATTTTTGAGATATCCAGCTCTATGTTGTTTTTGGCCCCATCACCCAAGAGTGGAAAATCACTTTAAAAATTCTCAGATCCAGATCCAGAATCGGATCTTCAGCAAAATTTAATCATTTCGTTCTTGTCACATACCCAAGTTCTCCACAAAATTTCGTCCAAATCCACAACTTTTTGAAATATTTTGTTCACAAACAAACAAACAAATGAAAAAAAATCACTCATAGAGTGACAACTTTGGCGAAATGGGGCGGCACTCAGAAGAGCACATACCTCTTACAGGTTGAATACACACAACCTGTCCACTAAGTTTCATCCGAATCACCACAACTTTTTGAGATATCATGCAATATCGTTTTTAGCCCCATCTCTCAATGGTGAAGAATCAGTTAACAATTAAATAACACCATATCTCTCCCAAGATACTTCCAAGTAGCTCTTCCTTGGCTTCCGGTTCTGAGTTTGGAGCGTCAGCAGGTCTCCTACAGGGCTCTCTGCTGACGATCTCAAAGTTAAGTTTCCGGTCGTTATCTGTGCCATTTTAACTGTTTATTTTCTCACCTACACGTTACTGTGTGTTCCAAGTTCGGTTTTGTTTCCAAAATCGTGCTATTTTGTGAGTTTTCGTCGACCTTGTCTTAACGGGTGCTTGAGGCCAACCCATCCTTCGGTGTACAATTGTGTTTATTTGTATTTTCTCCCCATTACCTTCAATTTCTATCTTCCCCACTTTCCCAACGTCCCACATCCCTCCCAACTAAACACTATTTATTGTCTTAAATAAAAAAATGTTCAAAACTACCTTTCTCCTTGCACACTCGCGAGTCTGAATCCTTCTTTTTCCTCTTCTTCTTCTTCTTCTTCTTCTTCTTCTTCTTCTTCTTCTTCCTCCTCCTCCTGCCGGCACACCATCTTTCTTCCACTGAGCTGACCCTCTCTCGCCATTACCTTCATGACTTCTTCCTACAATCCTCCATTCCCGAATCTTACCTGTTCTTCAAAAATACATCAAAAAATAAAAATCTTCATTGTATCCTTTCGATCTCCACACCTCCTGTAACCACGTGTCTGTCTGTCTGTCTGTCTGTCTGTCTGTCTGTCTGTCTGTCTGTCTGTCTGTCTGTCTGTCTGTCTGTCTGTCTCTCTCTCTCTACTCTTCCTGGTACTTATCATCGACCCAGCAGCTTTATACTGCATTTACCGATCCAATTTCACCATTCACCTCACTGTTTTTTCTTCAACACTTCCATGACCTAATCTGAGGAAAACTCTCTCAAACAATAATAATAATAATAATATAATAATAATAATAATAATAATAATAAAAACGATCTCTTATAACGCTTCATCTTCCTCTTTCACATGTGTGGTCCTCTTTACTGTATCATAATGCACTACTCTTCTACTATTTAAACAGACTGCTCTCAATTCGAACTTTCCTTCATACCTTGCCTAAAAAGTCCAACTGTTACAGTGTTTCTTCTCTCAATTCTCTGAATTCTAACAGCTAACAGCCACTCACCATTGGTGACTTGAAAGAAAATTAAACAACATTTAAACATAGTTAAAAAAACTGATTACATACTTTGTGGCTGCCTGGTATATATATATATATATATATATATATATATATATATATATATATATATATATATATATATATATATATATATATATATATATATATATATATATATATATATATATATATATATATATATATATATATAAAATCGCCTCTACAAGCCATATAATAGACCCAATTAGTGTAACAAAATGGAAAGTGTGCAGATGTGACACAGAGGCAATACCTAAGATACACACAAGCGACCAAAGTAGACTGAGGGCCAGGGCCTAATCCCCAGGGCCTATCGCTTTACAACAGAGTTTCTTTCAGGAACAGAATGACAGGCATGGAAACTGAGTAGTCAATGGACGCGTGGAGTGTGGCTCACCTGACGGATTGCCTGGAGCCCTCAGGAGGGGAAAAACATTAACCAAGCAAAGCTTTAGGGGTTGGAAAAAGGGATTTATTTTGCAATGTGTGTACTTCGTCTTTGCACATCCAATGAATTTGCAGCACTGTTGAGAGGAAATGGCTTTCACAAAAAAATACATCCGCACGTTAATGTGCCAATGCTATGTATCCCCAATTAGTCAAAAACAAATTCTGCTTGTATTTTCTTCGAGCAAAAAGTAAAACTAAATTTTAATCTCGTTAAATATATGATGGAACATCCAAATGGTGTCATGTCTTTTATGCAACGTGCAAAGTTATAAACAACTGTTATACATACCATACAATACCCACAACACTCTCTTTAAAACAGATGTCAAGGATCATGAAAGAGTGGAAAATGAACCTTTTCAGATGATGTATTGAGATAAGTTCATTCTTAGTGTTTTGTCCAATCAACTGGTCTAAGTATTGGAATATATGCCTTTAAGCCAATGTCCCTGTAGATTAGAATAAAATTTATCGAGTTGGTAAGACATTGTCATACAATGACTGACTTTTGAAGGCACTTGAACAAGCGACTCCTATCAAATAGAAGAGCAGGCTCAACAATCCTTTTCAACAGTATGCCTGCAGAGCAATATAAACAGTTTATAGACTCCAAAACCATCATGAATTGAAACTAGATGAGACACATCATAGTTGGATAACACAAAAAGCAACCATCTTCCTGTGATGCAATGTAATAAGCGTCAGATAAAAATAATTCTACGGTATGTGCTGAGGCTCAGGAGGAGTCGAACAACAGAGGCCATAGGGCCAATAGACAAAGCTGGATGAAGGAAAAAGAGAGCACAGGGATGCACCACTGCAGGAGGAGAGAAGCGAAAGGTGAAAGGCAGAAGGTTTTCATTGTGTAGAAAATATCATCGGTCAAAATTGAGGATTGGGAAGAGGGGTGAACAGAAGACTTGAACTGGCATAGTTGTCACCTTTGAGAGAATACAAAGCGGAAACATGGAAAGAAGCCATGGTGCGAGGTAATGAAGAGACCGTGGGGGGTGAGGGGATCTGGGAAGGGAATGTCCCCCCTGCCATGGTATGGAAATTCGGTAATTTTAACCTTAAAATTGTACATTCTAAGACACTTGCATGCAAGATTAAAACAGAATAATCATGTTTCCTGATTAATTAATATATTTTTGTTTAAGTATACATCTCCTGTTCTGATTCTGATTAATTGACTTCTGGTTCTGGGTTTGGAGCGTCGGCAGGTCTCCTTCAGGGCTCTCTGCTGAAAATCTCAAAGTTAAGTTTCCGGTCGTTATCTGTGCCATTTTAACTGTTTATTTTCTCACCTACATGTTACTGTGTGTTCCTTGTTCCGTTTTGTTTCAAAAATCGTGCTATTTTGTGATTTTCATCAACCTTGTCTGTCTTACCAGGTACTTGAGGCCTACCCATCCTTTCTCTCGGTGAACAATCGTGTTTATTTGTGTTTTCTCCCCATTACCTTCAATTTCTATCTTCCCCACTTTCCCAACATCCCCCATCCCTCCCAACTAAACACTATTTCTTGTCTGAAATCCCCCCCCCGCCCAAAAAAACCTACCTTTCTCCTTGCACACTCAGGAGTCTCAATCTTTATTCTTATTCTTCTCTTCCTCTTCTTCTTCTTCCTCCTGCCGGCACACCATCTTTATTCTACTGAGTTGACCTTCTCTCGCCATTACCTTCACAATTTCTTCCTTCAACCTTCCATTCCGGAATCTTACCTGTTCTTCAAAAATAGATAAAAAAATAATAATCTTCCTTGTATCCTTTCGATCTCCACACCTCCTGTAACCACGTGTCTCTCTCTACTCTTCCTGGTACTTTTCTTCGACCCAGCAGCTTCACACTGTATTTACCGTCACAAATTCCCCACACACTTCCACAATTTTACTTCAACCTTCCCTTTTCCAAATGTTATGCAATCCTTATTTAAAATAAATAATTTCACTTTTGACTATACACCTCCCATAGCCAAGTGCTTCTCCTGTAAACATGTGATCTGTTTAGACCCCCTGCGTTTACTGATCCAATTTCAACATTCACCTCATGATTTTTTCTACAACACTTCCATGACCTAATCTGATGAAAACTCTCTAAAACAATGATAATAATAATAATAATAATAATAATAATAATAATAAAAACGATCTCTTATAATGCTTCAACTTCCTCTTTCACACATGTGGTACTCATTACTGTATCATAATGCACTACTCTTCTACTATTGAAACAGACTGCTCTCAATTCGACCTTTCCTTCATACCTTGCCCCAAAAAACCCACCTGTTACAGCGTTTCTTCTCTCCATTCTCTGAATTCGCCTTCATTGCATCCACCAAGAAATGCGTTTAATCGCATCTCTGACCTAAAACGTAAAAAAGAGAAAAAAACAGTTTGCTATGAATGTTCGCTTTCCATCAACCATTCTTTTTTTCAATTTTCAGTGCCAACTCACCCCTCTCACCCCTCACTCTCAAAGTAACCATCACACTCTTCTCCCTCCAAGCCTCCCTCTCACCTCTTTCAAAAACTCCCCCCTCACCTTTCTCCCTCAACTCTCCCCACTCACCCTTCTCCCACCATTCACCCCCCTCACTCACCCTTCTCAAAGTTGGCCCCCCCACCCTCTCCTCCCCAAAACTGCCTCCTTCCCCCGCCCCCTCACCTACACCTCTTCACCCCCCCTCCTCAAATCCTCAACTGCCTTCTGCCCCCTCTCTTGTCCCTCTCTCCCCCAGCAGCATAGAGCCTTTTCTCCTCCTCATCCGGCCCCTCCCCGAGCTATTCTGCAATCACCCACACTCTTTCAACAACCCTCCTTACCTCCCCCCTTGTCCCTTGTCCTACCCTCACCCTCCCCTCCCACCTCCTGCACCCAAAGCCTCCTCCACTCCCTCTTCATTAACAGTGTGGACCTAAAATATCTGGGGACTTCGCTCAAACCTTTCAGATCTTTCCATACAGGTTGCCACGAACAAACCAGACCTAATCTGCCTAACAGAAACTTTCCTCCCCCAAGATATGCCTGACTCCCAAGTATCTCTCCCTGGTTACTCCCTCCTCTGATATGACAGACCTGAGCCTCGTCCTGGTGAAGGAGTTGCTCTCTTCATCAAAGACTATTTCTCACTCTCCATGCACTGCCCTCACCCCCCCCCACACCCCCAGGAATACCTCTGGCTACGACTTCCCCTCCACTCCAACCTCATGATTATATGTATATAGTACCATCCACCAAACAGTGATGACTCCATTTACATTTCACGATCCGAAAACGTGGATCAACTTCTATCTTCTCATCCAAACTCTCTCTTCCTCATATGTGGCGACATCAATTGTCATCACACCAGTTGGCTCGGTGTGGGTACCTCTCTTGCCTGTCATGGTACTTCAGCAAAAGCTTTCTCCGACTCAATCAGTCAATTTCCCGACCCAGATCTCAACCAATGGTACTCCATCTCTTCTGGATCTGATTTTGACAAATTTCCCTGAAAATATCTGCTGCTCTTCCTCCACCTCAATCAGTTGTTCTAGCCACGTCCTTGTCAAAGTGGACATCTCTCTGGCTCGTATCAGAGAACCACCTCACCGCCGTCGAGTCTGGCATTTGACTCAACCCGACTGGCAGGGTCTCCAAGCAGCCATCAAACTTATAGACTGGTCTCCTATCACTACTTTCTCCAACATAAACTCATCCTGGGAATTTTTTCAAAGAAACTTGCTCTCGCTCATGCACAGATTTATCCCCTCTCGTCTTAAGTTGTCCTACCCTTCCTCCCACCCTTGGTTCACTGAAGCTTGTGGCAAGGCAGTTGTCCTGAAACAACTTGCCTTTGCCTCATTGAAAGCAAACCCAACTGAGGGTAATCTCAGTTCTTTCCATCAAGCTTAGAACAAGTGTGTATCTACCCTCAGGAGAGCCAGAAAAAAACTTCTTTCAAAGCTCAAGTCTGAACTTTCAAACCTCTCTCCCTCCTCCAAATCCTGGTGGCATCTAATCAAATCTGTTTCTGGTGTTTGTTCCCCCTCCCTCCCCTCCCTTACCTCAAATGGCCGCACTGCTGATACCTCATGTGAAAAGGCTGAATTCCTAAACTCGGTGTTTGCAGCTAAATCTTGTGTCCAAAACCCATCGCTTTCTCTACCCACCTTAACCAGTCACACCCAACTGTCCCTGGACTCTGTGTCCTTTTCTCCTGACAAGGTGGAGAGCTTGCTGTCAAACCTCAACTCAGATTCTGCAACCGGTCCAGACTGCATCAGCCCACGTGTCCTAAAAACCTGCTCTTCGAGATACACTTCTAGTCTTGGGGGATTTCAATGCATCGACTGGAACTGATAGGGACGGTTATGAGGTGTGTGTTGGTCCCCATGGGTCAGGAACTATGAACCAGAATAGCACTAAGTTCCTTGACTTTGCAAGAAGTCATGGACTTAGGGTGGCTGGTTCGTGGTTTCAGCGCCCACAAGCTCATCACTAGACTTGGTATTCCAACGCTGGCGGTGTGGCAAAGGAGATTGACCATGTCCTCATTGACGGTCGTTGGAGGATGATCCAGAACTGCAGGGTCTACTGGAGTGCTCAGTTCCTCAATACTGACCACAAGCTTGTTGTAGCAACTCTAAAGCTGCACTTTAAATCCTGGAGAATGGTACCATCCCAGCCGAGGCTGGATGTTGCCAAGCTCAGGGATGAGAGAGTAGCTGAGGAGTTTGCGAACAGGCTGAGTGGACACTTGGGAGGTCTGGGTGCTTTGGGGGGTCCTGAAGAGTTGTGGAGCGCCTTCAAGACCACCGTCCTTGATGTTGCCGGTGGATGCCTTGGAGCTCACCGCAGGGCAAAGAAGAATTTTGTCTCTCAAGGGACACTGGATACCATTGACCAGAGTCGCAGGGCCAGGCTGAATGGCAGAGCTGAGCTGTTCAGGGAGCTGAGGCGTAAAACTGTACGTGCACTGAGGGTGGACAAGGAGGCCTATGTGCGAGGAATCTGTGAGGGGGTAGAGCATCACCTGTGGACAGGTGATTCTCGTCCCGCTTACAGGGGAATTCGCGCATTACATTCATCCAAGCCCATCCCTCGGAGCACTACAGTTCGAGCAGAGAGTGGTAGGCTCTTGACAGAGGAGTCTGAAGTGAAGGCCCGCTGGGCCGGTTACTTTGAGCGGTTGTACCAGGCTGATCCCCCAACTGTCGAGTTGGACGTCAAGGGTGTTACAATCCCTGTTGCTGACCCTCGAATCAACTGTGGTCCACCTACGCTTGTGGAAACACGGGCTGCGGTGGACCAGTTGAAACGGGGCAAAGCTCCAGGGATCTGTGGCATCCATGCCGAACTTCTCAAGGCTGGTGGAAATGCTGCACTCGTGTCGTTGCATGCAGTTTTGTGCTCTGCCTGGAACACAGGCATCATCCCAACTGACTGGAAGAGGGGCCTTGTTGTCCCTCTCTGGAAAGGGAAGGGTGATCGCCAAGACTGCAACAACTACCGAGGGGTGACGCTGCTCTCAGTGCCGGGCAAGGTCTTTGCTCGGATAATTCTTGATAGGGTTCGCCACCATCTGCTTGAGCACCAGCGTGCAGAGCAGTCAGGCTTTACACCAAAGAGGTCAACGATTGACCGTATCCTTGCACTTCGTGTCCTCACCGAACGCAGACGAGAGTTTCGGCAGGGGCTGCTTGCAGCCTATGTTGATCTCTGTAAAGCGTTCGATTCAGTGAATCGGGATATCCTCTGGAGGATTCTTGGTCTTCGTGGGGTGCCACCAAAACTGATCGATCTGATGTCTGAACTCTACTCTGGTACTGAGAGTGCTGTGAAGTGTGGTGGTACCATCTCTGACTTATTTCCAGTTGTTACTGGAGTTCGTCAGGGATGTGTACTTGCCCCCACACTTTTCAGCACTTGTATGGACTGGATTCTTGGGAGGATGTCGGAGATATCAAGTTGTGGTGCATCATTTGGGAATGTCAAGATCTCGGACCTTGACTTTGCAGATGATGCAGTCATCTTTGCGGAGACTTTAGACATCCTCTTGGGGGCCCTCGAGGTGCTGAATGAGGAGTCTGAGCCGTTGGGATTACGGGTTTCTTGGGTCAAAACTAAGATCCAGGCTTTCAGTGACATCTTGGATGCTGCTGTCCTGTCTGTGTCTGTTTGTGGTGAGGATGTTGAGGTCGTGGAGATATTCACTTACCTTGGCAGTGATATTCATGTCTCTGCTGGCTGTAAGTCAGAGGTCAATAGACGTCTGGGTCGGGCCTGGGGAGTCATGGATTCACTGAATCATGGGGTGTGGCGCTGCCGGTACCTGTGCGGGAGGACGAAAGTCCGAGTCTTCAGGTCCTTGGTACTTCCAGTCTTGCTCTATGGGTGCGAGACTTGGACTCTGACCAAGGATCTGAGACGGAGACTTAATTCCTTTGGTACCATGTCTCTTCGGAGAATCCTTGGCTATCGCTGGTCGGATTTTGTGTCCAACGAGCAGTTGCTGAGAGAGACTCGGATGAGATTTGTTACCTGCATAGTCCGTGAGCGTCATTTGCGGCTGTATGGACATGTGGCTCGTTTTCCTGACTCTGATCCTGCTCACCAGATTCTCTCAGCGAGGGAGTCTCATGAGTGGAGGAGGCCAGTGGGTCGACCACGTGCCTCATGGTTGCAACAGGTTGACCATCATCTCGAGGAGATGGGGATGGGCCTGGCATCTGCCTGGAGGATGGCCAGACGGAGGCCCCTGGAGTACCGGCGGAAAGTGGACGCAGCGACGTGCTGTTCTGGCACATGCTCCCATACCTGTCTCTGTCTCTGTCTCTGTCTCTGTCTCTGTCTCTGTCTCTGTCTCTGTCTCTGTCTCTGTCTCTGTCTCTGTCTCTGTCTCTCTCTTTCACCCTCTCATTTGCTCAAGGTCATCTGCCATCTGCTTGGAAATCAGAAAACATGACTACGCTGCATAAAAAGGTGTAAAAACAAATACCTGCAACTACAGACCAACCAGCCTTCTGCCAATCATCAGCAAGGTTATGGAATCCATCATCGCTTCAGACATTAAATCCTTCCTCTTCTCCATTGGCTTGATTTCTGATCTTCAATTTGGTTTCAGACCAGGGCACTCTACCCTGGATATGCTGCTTCTGCTCTCCCATCAACGGATAGAGGTCCTCAATGCCGGACATGAAATCCGAGCCGTATCCCTGGACATATCACTTGATTTTGACACAGTCTGGCACCCTGCACTACTCACCAAACTCTCTTCCCATGGTATCCAAGGCCATCTCCACTCATGGCTCGCAGACTTTCTCTCCTGTCGCAGTGAACGTGTGGCCCTAAATGGAGTTCTTTCATTCCCTCTTCCTGTCCAGGCTGGAGTTCCTCAAGGTAGCGTTCTGGACCCTGTTCTTTTTCTGGTTTTCATCAATGATCTCTCCCACTCTCTGGAAAATCCTCTAAATCTCTTTGCTGATGACTCCACCCTCTGCTGTACCATCTGTCATCCCTCAGACCGGCAAGCAGCAAACTTACACTTGGCCTTGCCATACTCTACAATACAGACTTTTGTGGATCTACTGCATTTACCTCACGTCATTGGGATGCTTGGGAGCTCACACTAAGATTTTGGCGGGTCGCTGTCCTCACCTTGGCCAACAGCTAATTTGAGTACATGTACTGTGCATGTGACTCGTGCACACGGCTAATGTAGCACAGACGCAGTTCTCATTGGTACAATGTTTTGCTCTGAGTTACATCATGCCAGTCAATCAATGAGAAACATCCTATGTTTCACGGCTCAATCATGCTTGGAAATGGGACAGCATTCGTCATTTGCTGCTGTGTGGTTTGAGTAGTAGCTGTTGCCAACATAATGCAATGAGATTATAGATATGATTTTTTTACACAGCATTGAGCTAAACCAGCAAAAGGGTGACATAAACCTATTCCATTTTCCTTTTCTTAACAACTTGAAAATCTATCAAAAACTTCAACGAGACATGATTTTGTGAAACAGTATTTTTCGTTATTGTTGGCAATATAATCGGAAGGCTGATCAAGTAAACAAAAAGCAGTTGACTACCGCCAAAAGTTGTGGAGTTGGCACTATGACATGAAAGCCCAGAGGGAAGAGCATGAGATAACACACTCAGGAAGACAGTTTGGCAGGTGATGGAAGAAGATGGAGGGATTGTGGGGTTGAAAGAATGGAGGTGGGTGCTAAGAATATCTGTGATGACGATAACAAGGTAATGGTTTGGGGTCAATGCAGAGAAGGGGAGGATGGAGTGATTGCAGGGGTTGGGCAAGAAATGAGAGGGGGTTGGGGGTTGGGCTCTGTGTCTTGATGTATTTTGAATTGAATTTCACTTATTTTTCACTTTAATTCCTCTTTCAAAGAACTTTGTTGAAAGGTAAATCTTTGTGTTTGTCATTTTTATGTATTTATTCGTGTGTGTGTGTGTGTGTGTGTGTGTGTGTGTGTGTGTGTGTGTGTGTGTGTGTGTGTGTGTGTGTGTGTGTGTGTGTGTGTGTGTGTGTGTGTGTGTGTGTGTGTGTGTGTGTGTGTGTGTGTGTGTGTGTGTGTGTGTGTGTGTGCGTGTGCGTGTGCAGTGCCAAAAGAAAGTGTACACCCCTTTCAAAATTTTCACCTTTTGTTTCCTTATATCCGTAATTAAATCAGACTTTTTTTCATCATTATTTACATACCATAACCCACAACTTCGAAGTGCAAAACATATTTCACAAATTTCAGAAAATTAATTAAAAATACAAAACTCGAATATCTTGGTTGGATACGCGTCCACCCTCCAAAGATAATACTTGATTTGAAGCACCTTTGACAGCAATTACAGCTGTGGGTCTCCAACAGCTTTTCACACCTTGATTGGGCAATATTTGCCCATTCTTCTGGACAAAACTGTTCAAGTTCAGTCTCGTTGTGTGGGGAGCGTTGATGGACAGCAATCTTCAAGTCATGCCACAGGTTTTTGATTGGACTTCGGTCAGGGCTCTGACTGGGCCATTCTCGGATATTTATCATTTCATTCCTTAGCCACTCCAGTGTAGCTTTTGCCGTGTGCTACGGGTCACTATCATGCCGAAAGGTAAACTTCTGTCCCAATTTCTGTTTTCTTGCAAAGGGCAGCAGGTTTTCCTCTAAGATTTTTCTACATTTTTCTCCATCCATTTTCCCTTCTATCCTGACAAGTGCCTCAGTCTCTGCTGATGAGAAACATCCCCTTAACAAGATGCTACCTTGAACATGCTTCACAATAGGGATGGTGTTCTTTGGGTGATGTGCTGGGTTGGATTTGCACCAAACGTAACTTTTTGCATTTAGGCAACAAAGTTACATCTAATTTCGTTGGACAAAAAACTTTTTGCCACATGGCTTCAGAATATCCAGAGTGTTTTTTTGCATACCTCAAATGGGACTCAAGGTGGGCTTTTATGAGTAATGGACTTTTTGCACTATCTCAGCGCGGGGAAAAGGGGGAATTGTTGATGCCCTGGGGGAGGGAGAATGGCTGGCTAGCTTGGGTCCCGCGATGAGCGATCTCACACAGCGACCTCGTCGCCGACCGCCGTCCTTCTCGCCTCGGACCCGAGCTCCTTTGCCTCTTCCCGCAACTCTCCTCAGCCGACTGCAGAACCCAACTCGCTGCCACACTGATGACTCAACTCACTCTGCCCTGCCGACACACTGCTACTGCCACACTCTGCCACTGCCACTCTGCCACTGCCACTCTGCGACTGCCACACTCTGCTACTGCCACACTCTGTAACTGCCGACCCACACTGCTACTGCCACACTCTGCCATGATTCGCCTTGCGCTCGCCGTTTTATAGGCCCGCAGGAGAAAACAATATGCAAATATCCGGATCAGGATGACCTCAGGGGCGGAGCCACGCTCGCCAATTGGACGGAGGAAAAGTGAGCGTGAACCTCCCCTGATCCTAGAATTTGCATACATCGATTTCACACAGATGCGCCTGGAGGCGGGGCCAATCCGCTCCGCGCTTGCTAATTGGATGGATCAGAAGTGGGCGTGTAGCGTTCCTGATCCGAATTCTCCCTCTGAAAGGCCGCTATTTGCGCTCGTGGCTCGGTGCGTTCGGCACCAATCGCTGAACGAGCCCAAGACAGCCCGACACTCAGTGTTCACAGGTGGTGCGGGAATGGCCGTAGAAGGAGAGAGGTGAGGGTGGTGGAGGGTTTATCGGTGGTGGTTTGATCGTTATGGTGCCGTTTGGGAATGACGGTGATACGATGTTTGCGGGATTGAGTTGTGAAGGTAAAGGTCGTGGCTGTTGGCGTTGTTGTTGTTATCTGAGGGTTGGAGCGTGGTTGTAGTTGGTGACGATGGCTGGCGTGGTGGTTAAGGTGGTTGTTGTGTGATGGCGGTTGAGACGTGGTTGGTTCAAAATAAAGATAGAACAGAAAAACGGCTATCTCAAAGCATCGCAGCCCGAATGAATCAAATAAATCCTTCTAGACAACGGATTTGGGGCTAACTACACATGTACTTAGAGATATCTCACCTACGGACCCTTCATGGTGTAATGCGAATTTACACAGCCGTAACAATATATATATATATATATATATATATATATATATATATATATATATATATATATATATATATATATATATATATATATATTTATATATATAGGCTTGTCTCGGATTGTGCCCAATAGGCAAGGATACTGTGGCATAGAGTCTGGTACCAATGGAATATATATATATATATATATATATATATATATATATATATATATATATATATATATATATATATATATATATATATATATATATATATTTTTATATATATATATATATATATATATATATATATATATATATATATATATATATATATATATATATTTTTATCTATATATATATATATATATTTTTATATATATATATATATATTTTTATATATATATATATATATTTTTATATATATATATATATATATTTTTATATATATATATATTTTTATATATATATATATATTTTTATATATATATATATATATATATATATATATATAAATAAATATAAATATATATATATATAAATATATATATATATAAATATAAATAAATATATATATATATATATATATATATATATATATATATATATATATATATATATATATATATATCTAACGAAAATACATATATACATATACATGACTGATGTAAGAAAAACTTAAGGAGATCCATTCTGGAACCAAAATGTTTGATGGTTTTTCCATTCACTTTTCGCAGCGTTTTACCCGACATGTCAAAAGTGAAACAAACGTGTGAATATTGCATTTTTGCACAAATCTACTGCAGCCAGATTTGTCTCAAATTGAAGAGATGGAAAACCACGTTTGTAAACAATACAACCAAAATCTCGATATGAAGAATACCTTCAACAAATAATGAATCAAAAGACACTGTATATTAATCTGTAGCATCACCCTTGCGTTTTAGTTCTGAAAACGTGTTAAGATCGTTAGTACATTGCATTGACTTTCGACACAAAAATTTGAGGAATTCGTACTGTACCGTCATTGAAAATGGATTCGTTCTGTTTTTCATGGTCTGTTGTCGTTCTGTTTTCATTGTCCATTAATTTCTGTTAAATGGAATTAATGATTGTACCTTTCATGAATAAACATCAGATCTTTACCTCCTTGCAAGGAGATTCTTTGCTCATTCTTTTTCTTTCAAACAATGGCAATGCACATTTGCATTCACTTTCGACAGAAAAATTTGTGAAAAATACGAATTCATCCTTTCTTTATATCTTTCTATTTTCGTCCTGCTTTTGCATTGAACGTAACTACAAACCTGCAAGATGCTCTGGGAAACTGACTGGGAATTTTGACAGGAATCATCCCATATGTTGTTTCATAAACGAACATTCATTGATGGTGTCATGAGCTGAGTCTTATCCCAGAGGTGTAATTGCTGATCCTCAAGGAATTGTGTGGCTTTTCACTGTGATTTCAAATACCTTCTCACTCTGAGTCAATCCCAAGGATTTCCAAATGATGAATCCTTGCAATTGCAATTGAAGATCAACGTTGCATATTATGCTGAACCATTAACCATTGACATTAACAGACAAGAGAACAAAGCCAGCAAGTAAACGACTATTTAATTTCTACTCACAAGTTCTAAAACCTATAAATAACTAAGGTATTCACATACAAAAGTTGTACAATTTAAGTATTTAAAATAAATATAAATAAGTGTCAATTTAATGACTACATTGGCAAACATACACAATCAAAAGTAGCAAGTTGCTCGTGCCCGCACAGGATCCTAAACAGGGAAGGGATCCAGGCGGCAAAAATGCAAATGGAGTCTTCTGTCTTGGAGTCGACAAGCTGGGAGCAACAATTCGTGTTTATTGACACATCTGATGATGAATAAATGCTCTAATGGTGGCGAGGTGCTCCATTTGAAACTGTTTTTCGCTCTATGTGGCTTTTTGATGTGCAGGGTTCAAATCAACACTGTGTGGTGGGCTTGGGATCCCACATACGAGATCCTGCTTGGGATACATATGGCCGACTGACGCAATAAAAAATTGCATTGGTGTCAAGGCCAGTGACCAATTGCAAATTCATAGAAGTATTCTTCAACTCAGGAAATAGTTAACCATAAAGAGATCTTAAATCCTTTGCTTTGATAAAAAATCATTGATAAATGAACAATGAATAAATCATCTCGACTCGGAGGAAAAAAAAAAAAACACATGCAGCAAAGATGTACATGCATGAAAACTAGCATGGGACATCCCATTTGAATGTCCTTTCTTGTAATTGGACGAGCTAGGGGAGAGGGCTGGATGAGGAGGACAAAAGGCTCTGTGGTGCTGGGGGAGAGGGGGACAAGAGAGGGGGAAGAAGGCAGTTGAGGATTTGAGGAGGTGGATGAAGAGATGGAGATGAGAGGGCAGTGGAAGGAGGCAGCTTTATGGATGAGAGGGTGGGGGGGGGGCAACTTTGAGAAGGATGAGTGAGGGGGTGAATGGTGGGAGAAGGATTAGTGGGGAGAGTTGAGGGAGAAAGGTGAGGGGGGGAGTTTTTGAGAGAGGTGAGAGGGAGGCTTGGAGGGAGAAGAGTGTGAAGGTTGCTTTGAGAGTGAGGGGTGAGAAGGGTTAGTTGGCACTGAAAATTGAAAAAAAGAATGGTTGATGGAAAGCGAACATTCATAGCAAACTGGGGGTTTTAAAAGATTTTTGTCAGAGATGCAGGTCAGGTCAGGTATGGGAGCATGTGCCAGAAGAGCACGTCGCTGCGTCCACTTTCCGCTGGTACTCCAGGGGCCTCCGTCTGGCCATCCCCCAGGCAGATGCCAGGCCTATCCCCATCTTCTTGAGATGATGGTCAACCTGTTGCAACCATGAGGCACGTGGTCGACCCACTGGCCTCCTCCACTCATGAGACTCCCTCGCTGAGAGAATCTGGTGAGCAGGATCAGAGTCAGGAAAACGAGCCACATGTCCATACAGCCGCAAATGACGCTCACGGACTATGCTGGTAACAAATCTCATCCGAGTCTCTCTCAGCAACCGCTCGTTGGACACAAAATCCGACCAGCGATAGCTAAGGATTCTCCGAAGAGACCTGGTACCAAAGGAATTAAGTCTCTGTCTCAGATCCTTGGTCAGAGTCCAAGTCTCGCACCCATAGAGCAAGACTGGAAGTACCAATGACCTGAAGACTCGGACTTTCGTCCTCCCGCACAGGTACCGGCAGCGCCACACCCCATGATCCAGTGAATCCATGACTCCCCAGGCCCGACCCAGACGTCTATTGACCTCTGACTCGCAGCCAGCAGAGACATGAATATCACTGCCAAGGTAAGTGAATCTCTCCACGACCTCAACATCCTCACCACAAACAGACACAGACAGGACAGCAGCATCCAAGATGTCACCGAAAGCCTGGATCTTAGTTTTGACCCAAGAAACCCGTAATCTCAACGGCTCCGACTCCTCATTCAGCACATTGAGGGCCCCCAAGAGGATGTCTAAAGTCTCCGCAAAGATGACTGCATCATCTGCAAAGTCAAGGTCCGAGATCTTGACATTCCCAAATGACGCACCGCAACTTGATCTCTCCGACATCCTCCCTAGAATCCAGTCCATACAAGTGCTGAAAAGTGTGGGGGCAAGTACACATCCCTGACGAACTCCAGTAACAACTGGAAATAAGTCAGAGATGGTACCACCACACTTCACAGTACTCTCAGTACCAGAGTAGAGTTCAGACATCAGATCGATCAGTTTTGGTGGCACCCCACGAAGACCAAGAATCCTCCAGAGGACATCCCGATTCACTGAATCGAACGCTTTACAGAGATCAACATAGGCTGCAAGCAGCCCCTGCCGAAACACTCGTCTGCGTTCGGTGAGGACACGAAGTGCAAGGATACGGTCAATCGTTGACCTCTTTGGTATAAAGACTGACTGCTCTGGACGCTGGTGCACAAGTAGATGGTGGCGAACCCTATCGAGAATTATCCGAGCAAAGACCTTGCCCGGCACTGAGAGCAGCATCACCCCTCGGTAGTTGTTGCAGTCTTGGCGATCACCCTTCCCTTTCCAGAGAGGGACAACAAGGCCCCTCTTCCAGTCAGTTGGGATGATGCCTGTGTTCCAGGCAGAGCACAAAACTGCATGCAACGACACGAGTGCAGCATTTCCACCAGCCTTGAGAAGTTCGGCATGGATGCCACAGATCCCTGGAGCTTTGCCCCGTTTCAACTGGTTCACCGCAGCCCGTGTTTCCACAAGCGTAGGTGGACCACAGTTGATTCGAGGGTCAGCAACAGGGATTGTAACACCCTTGACGTCCAACTCGACAGTTGGGGGATCAGCCTGGTACAACCGCTCAAAGTAACCGGCCCAGCGGGCCTTTACTTCAGTCTCCTCTGTCAAGAGCCTCCCACTCTCTGCTCGAACTGTAGTGCTCCGAGGGATGGGCTTGGATGAACGTAATGCGCGAATTCCCCTGTAAGTGGGACGAGAATCACCTGTCCACAGGTGATGCTCTACCCCCTCACAGATTCCTCGCACATAGGCCTCCTTGTCAACCCTCAGTGCACGTACAGTTTTACGCCTCAGCTCCCTGAACAGCTCAGCTCTGCCATTCAGCCTGGCCCTGCGACTCTGGTCAATGGTATCCAGTGTCCTTTTTGAGACAAAATTCTTCTTTGCCCTGCGGTGAGCTCCAAGGCATCCACCGGCAACATCAAGGACGGTGGTCTTGAAGGCGCTCCACAACTCTTCAGGACCCCCCAAAGCACCCAGACCCCCCAAGTGTCCACTCAGCCTGTTCGCAAACTCCTCAGCTACTCTCTCATCCCTGAGCTTGGCAACATCCAGCCTCGGCTGGGATGGTACCATTCTCCAGGATTTAAGGTGCAGCTTTGGAGTTGCTACAACAAGCCTGTGGTCAGTATTGAGGAACTGAGCACTCCGGTAGACCCTGCAGTTCTGGATCATCCTCCAACGACCGTCAATGAGGACATGGTCAATCTCCTTTGCCACACCGCCAGCGTTGGAATACCAAGTCCAGCGATGAGCTTGTGGGCGCTGAAACCATGAACCAGCCACCCTAAGTCCATGACTTCTTGCAAAGTCAAGGAACTTAGTGCCATTCTGGTTCATAGTTCCTGACCCATGGGGACCAACACACACCTCATAACCGTCCCTATCAGTTCCAGTCGATGCATTGAAATCCCCCAAGACTAGAAGTGTATCTCGTCTGGGGCACTGATCAACCACAGACTCGAGTGTGGCGTAGAATGCATCCTTCACGGTGAGATCACTCGCCTCAGTCGGAGCATAAACAGAGACCAGGGAAATGACACCTAAGGAGTGACGAATCCTTAATCTCATAATACGCTCGTTGACCGGTGTTACCTCAATTATCATTGGGGTCAGCTTATTGGACACAGCTACAGCAACTCCTTGGGTATGGTAACCATCAGAGCGACCAGACCAATAGTAGGTGTAACCACCCACCATTATCTCGCCGGAATCCGGTCTCCGAACCTCAGAGAGAGCTGCAATCCCGATGTCCAAACGCTTGAGCTCAGATGATAACAGAGACAGGTGATCATCCTCTCTTAGGGATAGGACATTCCAGGCACCCACCCGAAGGGACCGCCTCAGGTTAACCCAAGGAGACCGCCGTCTGGTGGACGACACCTCAGCACCACTCCGACACACTCTCCCGCAATCTGACCCAGGGATGTTACCCCGTGGTTTCCCTCAGCCTGTCTGTGGTCACCTCAGCTGTTAGGGTTTGGAAACCCTAACAGCTTTGGACGAGACAGAGATGCGATTTAACACAATTCTTGATGGATGCAATAAAGGCGAATTCAGAGAATGGAGAGAAGAAACGCTGAAACAGTTGGATTTTTTAGGCAAGATATGAAGGAGAGGTCGAATTGAGAGCAGTCTGTTTAAATAGTAGAAGAGTAGTACATTATGATACAGTAAAGAGTACCATATGTGTGAAAGAGGAAGATGAAGCATTATAAGAGATCGTTTTTATTATTATTATTATTATTGTTTGAGAGAGCTTTCATCAGATTATGTCATGGAAGTATTGTAGAAAAAATTGAGGTGAATGGTGAAATTGGATAGGTAAACTCAGGTGGGTCTAAACAGATCATGTGGTTCACGCGATCACATGAAGCACTTGGCTATGGGAGGTGTATCGTCAAAATTGAAATTATTTATTTTAAATAAGGATTGTGTAACATTTGGAAAAGGGAAGGTTGAAGTAAAATCATGGAAGTGTGTGGGGAATTTGAACGGTAAACACAGTGTGAAGCCGTTGGGTCGATGAAAAGTACGAGAGAGAGAGAGAGAGAGAGAGAGAGAGAGAGAAAGAGAGAGAGAGAGAGAGAGAGAGAGAGAGATAGAGAGAGATAGAGAGAGATAGAGAGAGATAGAGAGAGATAGAGAGAGATAGAGAGAGACAGAGACAGAGACAGAGACAGAGAGAGAGAGAGAGAGAGAGAGAGAGAGAGAGAGAGAGATAGAGAGAGATAGAGAGAGATAGAGAGAGATAGAGAGAGATAGAGAGAGAGAGAGAGAGAGAGAGACAGAGATAGAGACAGAGAGAGAGAGAGAGAGAGAGAGAGAGAGAGAGGGAGAGAGAGAGAGAGAGAGAGAGAGAGAGAGAGAGAGAGAGAGAGAGAGAGAGAGAGAGAGAGAGAGAGAGAGAGAGAGAGATAGAGAGAGAGAGAGAGAGAGAGAGAGAGAGAGAGAGAGAGAGAGAGAGAGAAAGAGAGAGAGAGAGAGAGAGAGAGAGAGAGAGAGAGAGAGAGAGAGAGAGACAAGTGGTTACAGGAGGTGTCGAGATCGAAAGGATACAAGGAAGATTATTATTTTTTGATGTATTTTTGAAGAACAGGTAAGATTCGGGAATGGAAGGTTGTTGATCGGAATAAATCGTGAAGGTAATGGCGAGAGAGGGTCAGCTCAGAAGAATAAAGATGGTGTGCTGGCAGGAGGAAGAAGAAGATGGAGAAGGAGAAGAAGAATAATCGAGAATTGTGAGTGTGCAAGGAGAAAGGTAGTTTTTTTTAGATCCTTGTGGAGCATCTCCAAGTCTTACTCACATTGTTGTTCTTGTGGACTTTTTTGTTTCACAGCATGCAGTTTTCATCGGATCTTCGTGAAACTTGCCATGTATATGCAGAAAGCCCACACGCAGACAGTAACCATCTCCGATTTTGGAAATTCTTCCGAGAAAGAAAAAGTTATGACGTCAAAATATCTCCGCTAATGGAAATCGCCTAAAAAATTATCTCCGAAACTAGTCAAGCTTTTCAATTCTGTTTATGGGAATCGAACAGGGCATTAGCAAAGATTAATTACTGCACATATGATACATCACTATGACATCATATCAATTTTTATGACGTCATCACTATTTTTTGCCATTTTTTGTTTCACAACCCAGATTTTTCATCGGATCTTCGTGAAACTTGCCATGTATATGCAGAAAGCCCACGTGCAGGCAGTAACCATCTCTGATTTTGGAAATTCTTCCGAGAAAAAAGTTGACGTCATAATATCGCCACTAATGGAAATCGCCGATACCATTATCTCTGAAACTAGGCAAGCTGTTTTAATTTTGTTTTCGGGAATCAAGCCGGGCATTAGCACAGATAATTTATCGCAAACCTGATACATCACAATGACGTCATATTCGTTTTCATGACGTCATCATTAAGAGGACGAGGATCTTAGCTCATTTCAGTTTGATTAAAAAATTTTTTTATTTAAGACAAGAAATAGATTGTTTAGTTTGGAGGGATGGGAGACGTTGGGAAATTGGGGAAGAGAGAAATTGAAGGTAATGGGGAGAAAATACAAATAAACACGATCGTACACCGAGGGGAACAATGTGTAGGTCTCAGGCACTCGGTAAGACAAGGTAGACGAAAACTCACAAAATAGCACGATTTTTGAAACAAAACCGAAATGGGAACACACAGTAACATGCAGGTGAGAAAATAAACAATTAAAACGGGACAGATAATGACCAGAAACTTAATTTTGAGATCGTCAGCAGAGAGCCCTGAAGGAGACCTGCCAACACTCCAAACCCAGAACTGGAAGTCAAATTTGCTTCTGTGTCTATCTTGTCTCCCCCAATACATCCTCTCTTGCCTCTCATTCCTCCCCACTCCAATTATTTGTCCAAGTCTGCCTCTATCTTGGCTTTCAACTCTGCTGTTGGTGTTTCTCCCCTCTCTCAAATGTTCTTTCAATATGTTCAGTTTTAAACGTGGGCTTAAGGATTTGGTCTGGATTTTTGTGTGTGTGCATGCATGCATCCGCAACCACATCTCGGACATGTATGGACCGATTTTATTCTTACTTGGCACAAAGACAATAAATGATGGTTTACATAAGCACTTCATTTTGTTTCGCAATTTGTTTCACGACATAAGCACAAAGTCAGCCAAAGATGGCCGACTGGTGACCATTTTAGTTGGAAAAAAACCCCCGGTGTTGAACATATCCTCAACAATTTCTCAGACATGCATTTACTGGTCTTGTTCAAACTTAGCACAGATAAAGAATGATGGTTTACGTATGCTTGCCATTTTTTTCGAGATCGGATCCAAAATGGCCGACTGGCAGCCATTTTGTTGCAAAAAAATCCGATGTTGAACACGTCCTCAACCATTTCTCAGACTTGCATTTCCCAATGTTGTTCAAACTTGGCAATCAGATAAAGAATGATGGCTGACATAAGCCTCTAATTTTGTTTCAAAATCAGCTTCAAGATGGCCGACTGGCGGCCATTTTAGTTGTAAAAGACCCGATGCTGCACACGTCCTCAACCATTTCTCGGACATGCATTTACCGATCTTATTCAAACATGGCACAAAGGTAATGAATGATAGCTTCTATAAGCCCGTCATTTTTTTCGAGATCATATCCAAGATGGCCGACTGGCGGCCATATTGTTACTTAAACATGTCCCCAATCCTTTCGCGGACATACATAGTCTGATTTTGTTCAAACTTGACACAAACACAGAACACAATGTCATACACTTGCACCTAACTTTATTTTGTGATCTGATCAAAGACTGGTAGACTGGCGGCCATTTTAGTTGTAAATAAATATGGTCTAGCCCTTTAACTCCATCCAGCAAAATTACTAAAACAATGGGGGTTGACATTTTTATGCCTTTTTTCCTTGTTATAATACATGCAATGATGCAGAATCTGCTTTTAGACGAATATTCTTCAAGACGAGTTGTCTGCAAAACATATTGATTCTTCTTACCAATAGCTTACTTCAATCTCATCACTTAGCAAGAAAAGTATTTCGCAAACTGGCTGACTCAGATCTGACGTATGGATGGATAGCATTTGAACAGGAATTTACAATTTGTTGGGGGTGCTGAGGTTAACTTGCTAGATCCTATTCACGAAAGATACCCAGGAATCTTTAACCTCCACCACGAAATGCTAGCATATGGGACACCCAGCTTAACATCCGCTGAGGAATGCATCACTTTTCGATGCAACGACTTGCGTGCGAAGCAACATTACGACTTTACATCGTCAGGTCGAAAATTGAACCTGTAGGTAAAACAATTCAAAGGTAAGTGCACTACCTCAGTATCATTCTGTTGAGATATACCATCAATAGAAAAAGAATAGAGAAAAAAATCCTCTCCCTTTGGTTTAAATCTTTGTAGGGGTCTCTCAAGGCCCAAAGTATCCATCTGAATTTTATCGGTTTTGTATTGAGGACTAAGTTGTGATATTTGAAAGCTTAATCATCAAACATTTTCATCATCAAATCATCAAAACATCAAACATGTTTTTTGTTTTAGTATGTTTACTCTAAAGGGTTATTTTGTCTTCCCAGGTGATATCTTAGAGTGAATTATTTATTCATTCATATGCAGCCTGTGGCTGCTTGGCTGTATTATTCCCTTGGGGGGGCAGAGCTGTGCTGCTGATGCAGTGCCCATTACCAGCACACTGGTAGTCATTTTGTCAACCTCGCAAGGATGACAGGTTGAATCAACCCTACCTCATGTTAATTCAACTGCCCGACAGGAGCTTGAACTCAAGACGATGATTTAAAGTCAAGCACTTTAACCAATAAGCCAACAGCAGGCCTTTACAGTGAATTGGTTTGCATAATAAAGCTTTCCCAAAAGAGAGTGAGAGAGGAAAAAAATATAAACTTTGCAGTTGAATTGTCAATTTTGCTCGGTACATTTACAACAGTTTACATCAACACAAATCTTGGCCAACAGCGTTTCCAAGTTAAAATCATTGTCATGAGCAAAACAAAAATGGTTGATCTAAAGTTTCTGCAAAAAAAAAAAAAATTCAAGCTGAAAGTCACAATGAATGCAAAGGTGTGAAAACCACAACAGGCTTTACTGACAAGGACAGGAAAATGACTAGTATAAAGAAATGACAAGCAGAAATAAAAAATAGTAGAAAAAAGAATGTAAACAGAAAGAAAAAGTCAAAAAACAAGTAAAGGTAGTATATAAAATAGAAAACGAAGCAGAAAATGCAGCAAAATAAATATATATCTACAGCACTTGAACACCATCAGCAGGAGTCCATGATACACTCAAAAGGAAATTATTCATTCAAACAGGAGACACCTCAAACAAAATGATAACCTCTCCTCCACTATCTTGGTAACAGCACTTGGAGAGTGTGGTTGTCATTGTGACCACAAAAACGTTTCCTTTGTGGAGAAAGGCAATCGAAATGATGTATGACTGACTGGGGAGTTCTTGCCCATTTTGCATCGAATTAAACTTGGCTGCTTTTATCATACAGTCATGTGACTATTGAAGTGAATGCATCGAGAACAGATGATGATGAAGTGAGGTCATGAAGAAATAGCATGACACAAAGATTTGTCTGTACATTATTTTCTTTCCATTATATTATCATCATTATTATGGTCGCTAATCATTTCAGTCATTAATGTACTTGCACAATTCTTCGTAACGAATTGAACTTTTGAAGATGTTTTTAATTATTACGAAAGAGTGGCATCTTCAACTTTTCAATCACCCACTGTTTGGTGTTGTTACTTATCCCAGCCATGTTCAGGCTTTGCCACATGCAAAATTGGTCCGTCGTGGGTTATGAAATTTCAGTCCCAAATCTGAGTTGAGCAAGTCAGGGCAAGAATTCACAATATGGACAGATGACCGGAGATTAGTCTTTCGTATGCAGCATAAAGCCAGGAGGTAGCACCCTGGCTGAGGGTGAGGGTGGACCGTAGATGCAATGCCCTCTGCTGGTTTTGGCATGAATTTGGAATTTGTTATTGATAGCTCACCTACTCTTCGTGAAGGAAGTCATGGGATTTTAACATTCACCAACTAACGTAGGTCGACTGGATGCATAGTTTAATGTCCATCTGAGGGATAGCGCGCGCGCGCACACACACACACACACACACACACACACACACACACACACACACACACACACACACACACACACACACACACACACACACACACACACACACACACACACACACACACACACACACACGAAACACCCTGCCTGTGAAACACTGGAATGACAGTTTATAGCTGGATCAGGATTTGAGCCCAGGCAAGACAGCTTCGAGGAGAGTGTGCATACCTCCACACTATCCTGTCAGTGTCAGCCCTATTGCCAATGATAACTTACCTGCCTATGCTTCTACTTGTTCAGTGCTGCCGAAGCAGCTTCATCGCAAGGAGAACACTGAGTGGTTTGCTTTTGCCGTTCCAGCCATACAGGGCAGCAATTTTGGAATTTCCTCAGATTGCCGGTGATAACTCACCAATTGTGAGCACCCAAGTTCATATTTGTCTAGTCGAAGCATTTTTAACACAATGACTTGTTTTGACCCCGTTTTTTTGTTCTAAATCACAACTCCATTGCACAAACGCGTATTTTCATCAAATAGTGTCTAATTTAGCTTGTACTAAACAAAACAACACACTTTACGCTGTGAACCTTATTCATACAAATACATTCTGATTTGCCCATCAGAAGCGTTTCGAACACAATTACTTCTTCTGACCAGTTTTGGTTCCAAATCCCAATTCCAATGCAGATATACGTTTTTGTTTTTTTTGTTTGTTTTTACAAAATCAAATAGTGTCCATTGTAACTTGCCCTAAACAAAACAACACAATTTACACTGGGAAACTTATTCATGCAAAACAGTCTTATTTGACCAAAAGATGCGTTTTTAACACAATGACTACGTTTTTTGTTCTAAATCCCAATTACAATGCAGAAATGTGTGTTTTCATCATATCATGTGTATTTTAGCTGGTACTAAAGCAAACCATGACATTTTACCAAGGGAACCTTGTTGATGCAAAAGCAGTGTTCTTTGCCCAATGGAAGCGTTCTGAGTTCTGACCCCGTTGTTTTGTTCTAAATCACAATTCCAATGCAGAAATGCGTGCTTTTCATTATAAAGTCTGTATTTTAGCTTGTACCAAACAAAACAACACATTTTACCCTGGGAAGCTAAGTCATGCAAATACAGTCTTATTTGCCAAACAAAAGCTTTTTTAAACAACACATTATATTATTCTGAATCCGATTTTATGTCATACATCACAATTCTAATGCAGAAACGAATGTTTTTCATCAACTAGTGTGTATTTTAGCTTGTTCGAAGGAAAACAAAACATTTCACAAGAAACCTATTTTATGCAAAAATGGTGTAAATTGCCTAATACAAGCGTTTTTAACAACACATTTGTTTGTTCTGAACACGTTTTTTTTTATTCGAAATCACTATTCCAATGCAGAATCACCTGTTTTTCATGAAATAGTTCCAAATATTTTATCGTGTTCCAAGCAAAACGATGCATTTTACACAATAAGCCTTATTTATGTAAAAACGGTCTAATTTGCATTTTACAAGCGTTTATACCAACACATTAGCTTGATCTGACCCCAATTTTTGAAACAAATCACTGTTTTAATGCGGAAACGCGTGTTTTTCATCAAATAGTGTGTATTTTAGCTTGTAAGGAAAACAATACATTTTGCACAAGAATCTTTGTTCATGCAAAAAAATGGTCTAATTTGCAGTACACATGTACTAGCGTTTTTAACAACACATTTGGCTGTTCTGACACCATGTTTTGTCCTATATCACTATTCTAATGCAGAAACGCATGTTTTTTTCATTTCATAATGTTTATTATTTCCACTACCGAAGGTGTGTGGAGGCTATGTTTTTACCACTGTCTGTCTGTTTGTTTGTTTGTGAGCAAAATATCTCAAAACCTTGTGGATGGATTCGGACGAAATTTTATGGAGAGCTTGGGTATGTGCCAAGGAGGAAAGGATTAGATTTTGGTGAAGATCCAAATCCGGATCAGGATCTGAGAATTTTTATGTGATTTTTCACCATTGGGAGATAGGGCCAAAAACGACATGTAGGAGGATATCTCAAAAAGTTGAAGACGGATTCAGGCGAAACTTGGTGGGTAGCTTGGGTATGTAACAAGAAAGAATTGATTCCACTTTGGTGAAGATCTTGATCCGAGAAGTTTTTTAAATGATTATTACCATTTTGTGACAAGGCAAAAGTGACATATACCAAGATACACTACCAATCGAAAGTTTTAGTACACCAACATTTTTCCAGTTTTTACTGAAATTTAAGCAGTTTAATGTTTCAATGTACTCTGAAATTAAAGCATAAAACAAATAAACAATTGCAGATAAAAATGAAATCATGGAATCGTTTTGTTGAACCAAATTTAATCTAAATTTTTGACTCATCAAAGTAGCCACCTTTTGCAGATATAACAGCTGAACATACTCGTGGCATTCTTTCCACAATGGAAATCAACTATTGTTCGGAAAGTTCTTCCCAACACTGTAGCAGAAGTTCCCACAAATGTGTTGCATTTGCAGGTTGCTTTGCTTTCACCCTTCTGTCCAGTTCATTCCAAACAAGCTCGATGGGGTTTAAGTCTGGAGACTGTGCTGGCCATTCCATGATTTGAAGCCTACCGTCTTGTTCTTTTCTTCTAAGGGAGTTCTGTCATAGCCTGGAGGTATGTTTTGGGTCGTTATCTTGCTGTCGGATGAACTCCTGACCAACTAGGCGTAGACCAGAGGGTATTGCATGGCGATGCAAAATGCTGTGGTAGTCCTTTTGGTTCAGTGTTCCAGTCACTCTGTGCAAGTCGCCGACTCTGGATCCAGAAAAAGAGCCCCAGATCATCACGCTTCCCCCTCCATGTTCGACATTTGGTGTCACACACTGAGGAACCATCCTTTCACCTACTCGATGGCGTACAAAAACCCTGCGTAATGAACCGAAGATTTGAAATTTTGACCGGTGTTTTAAAACTTTTGACCGGTAGTGTATTTCAAAAAATTATGGACGGATTCGGACGAAACTTGGTGGGTGAGTTGGTTAGGTGACGAAAACAAGCTGATTAAATTTTAGTTCAGGTCCAAATCTAGATCCTGCCTGTCAGTGGGATCCAAAACATAAACTAATCAGCCTAGTGGAGGTATGCTCTCTGCCGAGTGCTGTTCTAGTTTTCAGATTGTTCTACGAAATACAACATATTTTACACAATCAACCTTATTCATGCAAAAACGGTCGAATTTGCCTCATACAATCGTTTCTAATGACACATATTGTTCGGACCTTGCTTTTGTCCTAAATCACTATTCTAATGCAGAAATGCATGTTTTTCTTCAGTGTGTTTCAGCTTCTTTGAAGCAAAATAATGCATTTTATACAAGAAACCTAATTCATGCAAAAATGGCCTAATTTGCCTAATACAATTGTTTTTAACAACACATTAGCTTGTTCTGTCCTTGATTTTTGTTCCAAATCACTATTCCATTGCAGAAACATACGTTTTTCATCAAATAGTGTGTTATCAAATTCTATACTCTTAATTGTACCTACTCAGTTACAGACTGTTGGTGCAACTGAAGCAACTTCTTGTCAAGTGTTATACTGCGTTGGTTTGCTGTTGCCTTCTAAGCAGTAGTTGTGGCAGGAATTGGGAATATGGACATTGTGCCAGCGATAGCTCACCTAATCTTTGCGAAGAATACTGTGGGATATTTAACGTCCACCAACAAATGTCAGCAGATGGAACACCTCGTTTAACTTCAATCTGAGGAACGGCACACACAGTGATGAATCACCCTGCCTGTGAAACACCGGGATACCAGGTAGGCCACAGGTTGTGAAAGTTGGTAATGCTATTTCATCCACACTCATAATTCACACCAGTGCCCCACAATGCTGTGTACTCAGTGCAGTGCTCTACTCTTTGTATGCTCAGGATTGCATTGCGAAGTAGAACACCAAGTGTATAATTAAATTTGCTGGATGATACCACTGTGATTGGTTTGATTACTGACAATGATGAGATTGCTTACAGGTGAGACGTGCAGATCTTTGCAGTGTGGTGCCAAAACAATAAATTGGCACTAAATGTTTGTAAGACGAAAGAACTCATTGTTGCCTTTAGGAAGAATAACACAGGCCATTTTCCTATCACCCTCGATCAGGCAGCTGTGGAGGCTGTGAACAGCTTCAGATTTCTGGGGAATCAAATCTCTGATGATGTGCTGTGGTCCCATAAAAACTGATCCATTATAACAAAAGCACAACAGTGCCTCTACTTTCTCAGATGGCTGAGGAAATTTGGACTGCATACTTCTACACTTGTGGACTAATATCGCTGTACAACTGAAAGCATTCTGACAGGCTGCATCACAGCCTAATATGGCATTTCCACTGTGCAGGACCACATGGCCATATAAAAGATTGAAGGACTGCTCGAAAAATTCACAGGTACAGACCTTTCATCGAATGAGGATAAATAAACCAACGGCTGCCACAGAAAGGCCCTCTGCATCATAAAAGACCACACTCATCCTTCACACGGACCAATCTCACCTCTGTCATCAAGCAGGTGGTTCTGCAGCTTCTGGACTCAAGCCACCAGGTGTCGGGACAGTTTTTCCCCCCCAAGGTTGTCGTTATCCTAAATAGCTACTAAATTGAGCTATGCTGAATCTCTGTTACATGTAAATTGTAAAATTTAGAAAATTTGTAAACACTTGTTTGTTATGTGGGTGTGTGTGTGTGTGTGTATATATATATATATATATATATATATATATATATATATATATATATATATATATATATATATATATATATATATATATATATCGTTGTATAGATAGATGTGTGAATGGAGTGAGAAGGCTGTTTGTGAATAAGAATTTCATTGGTTCTTAACCTTGGTTTATAAACACATGACAATAAAGTGACGACTTATAGCTGGGTTGGGATTTAAACACAGGCTGGATAGCTTCGAGGCAAGTGTGGGTACCTCCAGGCCATTCTGCCAGTATAATACGTGTATTTTTTTCACATTTTTAAAAACTTATTAAAGTGCATTGCAATACACACACACACACACACACACACACACACACACACACACACACACACACACACACACACACACACACACACACACACACACACACACACACACACACACACACACACACACACACACACGCACTCCCCATATAATATTGTTGCAGTCCTTTAAAATGAACAAAAATGGTTATATTTTGCAATCACAAAGACGCTTTCATTCCAGTGGAGAAAATCCCATTGTGATGTATTCGCTGCCAACAGGTGGTTTCGTAGTCGAGAACCTTTGGTGCTGCTGTCACACACGTCCTGTGGTCCGCACAAAGCCCACAATATTGTATCATTTTCCATTGATGTGTACTTGCGGGATCGTCGGCACGGGAATTGCATTGTGGCTGCGTTTTCGTCCGGTGCATCTCCCAGAGCCATGTGATGAATGTTCACGATTGGGATCATGTGGGGTTGCCACAGTGGAACTTCCTCGAGAGGCTGAAGTGCGGGATTTTGTTCCCGGAAGACCAGGGAGAACTGTTCCGGGCAGCTTCTCACACCTGCAGCAAAAAAAACATGTCTGGTGGAACACTTTGGTGCAGTCAACATTACTCACATAAATATGCACTGGGGATATTTCAGCACACGCACACACGCACGCACGCACACACATACACCATTTCAATCAAATTTGTCTCAAAGAGTGTTCGTCTTAACAAGGGAGTCCTGCAGTTAATTTATTATTTGATGAATAAGATTAAAACAAATCCGAGGGTTGTTATGAAAGTAATGCCTCTTATTTTTCAGTTTGTAACCAAAGCATCATAGGAAAGCAAGCTGAGATAACAATGAAAGATTTGCATCTCCCACCCATTTTAAGTTGAGCGGCATTGTGATCGGTGACGTGACAACATCAGATCATACTTTTAAAATGACGGCCTCACAAGATATGCGTATGAAGCTGAGAGCTCAGTTATTGAATTTCTTACTGCAGAAGAGGTTCCTCTCGTGGATATTCTCAGGCATTTAAAGAATGTGCATGGCGACTCTACCATTGATGTGAGCACCGTCAGACATTGGACAAAGCTTTAAAAGAGAAGGGAAACTGATATTGACGACAAGCCTCGAAGTGGTCTGCATGCAACTGTAGTGACACCAGAAAGCAAGAGTTGGATTGATGCACTTATTAAAGTGCATTGCAGTTGTCAAATACTACATGGACAAAAAAAAAAAATTCCTATTTGCCACACATGTATGCATATTCATTCTAATTTTCATTGGAATTGTAATTATATTTCGTGAGTAATTGTAATTGCAATTGGTAATTACAAATGAGGCATCACTTTTGAACTGACCCTCATCGGTACGATCAATATGCACAAGTCATTTCATCAAATCATTATGTTCCCATTGTGCATCAATATCGAAACCTACACTTGTAGTTTAAAAGTGTTTTTCTAATTGCTAGTGATAAAAAAAAATCTATGTCCAATATTTTTCCACATTTCTTCAACAATCCTAAAACCATTTCGTCCAAAATATCCCGTTCGTACATGCATCCATAAAATGTATGCAAACTCAGAATTATGGGAAATGTTATATTTGTCAAAAAATTATGTTAGAAAATCAAATTCAAACATTTAATTATACCACAAATATGTGCTCAAAACATTCTACAAACTCGTATTTTTTACAACTTTTTGAATGTCCCTCGTATATCACAGGAATTTACGTAAGCCATTTGCAAACATATAGCTCGGTTGAAGCAGTGGGCTGTGTCTGACAGATTTTGCTTCCAATCACCCTACATTACATCATTCAGCGAAATCTAACTTGACTGTATTGTCTCCTTTTGAGATTTAAATACCTAATTTGTGATATATATATATATATATATATATATATATATATATATATATATATATATATATATATATATATATATATATATATATATATATATATATATATAATCTTTTGCATGAGCAATGATGAAACCATATCCATTTACACCCTGTTATCCAGGGCAGTTTGTAATTATCTTTAACTCTTTGTGAGGGACACTGAGGAATTTTTAATGCTCACCAAGACTAATACTGGGAAATGATTCTTCTGGCTTAACATCTTTCCGATGGACAGCGCACACATTGAGGCAAAACCCTACATGCGATTCACCAAGGTGACAGTTTATAGCTCAATTAAGTTTATCCCCCAGGATAGATTTCTCAAAGATGAGAGCACTATCGCTAAGGCACCATGCCAGCCCAATGAGTCTCCATATACAATACTTTCCACATTAGTTTTTGCAGAATGGTTTGGTATTAAAAAAAAACACTTTTAGTCGATGACAATAACCATGTGGTGGACATCTCTTCGGTCGGTGCAGCTCGTACCGACACAATATGAATTACAATTGAGGAAACTTTACCACCCAAAGATTTTACCATTTATGCACATGTTTTGTAATCATATACGTTTTGTAAACAATATGTTTTAGTTTATAAAACCTAGAAAATTTGATGATTCATCGTGTGGTTACTCCAGCAAGCCTGGTATATTGTTCATCTAACATTATGTATAAAACTAAATTATTTTCACTGTAGTTTATTTCGGTTGTAACAGAGTGATTATGACATTCTCTTTTGTTGTCCTTTAGAATCTAATCATAAATGTATGATTAACAGTTGACAAGGAATTGGCAATCTTTTAATTTTATTGAATTATGTGATTGTTCACTGCCCAGATAATTATCTGCCAGAGAGGATTGTTATGGTGTGTATAACCTTCTACTTTACATAAATAATGGGGTATTCCATGTGAGGGAGATAATTAAATTAGCTGTGACAATTAATTAGCCCTTTTACATTGTACGAATAAAGTTTATTATAATATGCATAAATACACATTTTTTAAAATAATATACCTGAGGTGATGTCACCTTGTACTCCAATAAGGTGTTGTACAGACGGCAGTGAAAGGATATCCTTTCCAACAAAAAGAGGGATATTGAAGCCAGTTTGAGAAGAGCAAAATGGGGCAAGATGACCATAATGGGAAAGGTAAGGCAAGCTGGGTCAGATAAAGTCTTCCAAGATGACAGTCTTCCAAAATTAAAGTCTTCCAATGAGATCAGAAAGTCAGCTTTGAAACGTGAAAAAAATTCAGCATGGAATATTGCAAAATTATAAAAAATGTTTAATATCGTATTATGGCAACACTTTTTAAAAATACTGTACAGTAATGTTTAGAACATTTACTTCGTAATTAACACAATAAATGAGCCACATGATACATGTGATGTGATGAAAATTAAATCAACGTAACAACCTCAAATTTTTGTTTCTTTAAAAATGAAAACTCAAAAACTTTGCACTCACATCAACCACCTGCCATTTTGATGTCACGTGGCCATGCATCTTGGTGACATATTTCCAGTGAATATGTATTTATTTATCAATTTCTTATTCCCAATTAATGCCATTTTGTTTTATCATTAATTCATATAATATTTATCGTTTATTCGTTTATCAAAACAATCCCATTTCAGCAATTTATTATATATAAAATAGCTAATAATAAGAAGACGAGGTGAAATAGAAATGGCTCATAATTGGAAGACGATGTGAAAAAAAACAATCGTGTTATTTACCCTCCAAACAAACTGTGGAATACAGTCTGGACCTCATCACAAGGGGGGGGGACAATATTTTGAGAGAGGTATATAAATAATACATTCTTTGGGCCAATGTAGTGTTTTCTTTTCCAAAACTTTTCAACGTTTCAATACATTCAGGATAAATTTATTGTCCACAGGTATGGTGCCATTAAGGTGAAAATTGAAATGATCTGCAAACTAATTTGGATCACTGTCACCCATCGGTCATTTAAAAATGATGCTGTATATGATGTCGAATCCACTACAGATGTTGTGGCAAATCAGTTCTGTGGTCTGTCAGATAAGGAGCCATTTATTTATTACATACGAGTATGCATGAGGGGTAGTAAAAAATGTGGAGAGGGGTCTCTGACCTTAGCATACAAGTCACAAACAAGGTTAGTAGTTTGGGTGGGGGTGGGGGTGGGGACCGTGTCTTGGACGTATGGATCACGATCGATTCAAGCCATGTCGTTTTATTTACTGATGAAATTTCTTATTGTATTTCTGGTGAATCTGTACAGTATATTATATTTTTATTTCGCTTTTAAAGTTTTTAATGACCATTCTTTTCCCCATTTTACATCCTATTTTTGCATTCTTTATCTCAAAAGGCATTAATAGCTGCACCAGTGCATGAGCATTCGAGGTTGAGAAGACAGTCGAAGATATAGCACAAGGACTGTTTTAACACAATGCTTTGCACAGTTTATATCATTGTGAAGAATAACATTTAATGAAGAGTATGGGTGAACAATAAACGCAATATAAAAACGAAATAAATGCAGCATATCGCAAAACATCTGGCACAATATTTTTAAATGATATTGAGAATGGTGAAAAAAAAATGCTGGAGGGCATGAGTAGTTGTTTAACAAACGATGGTGTCGAATAAGTGGGAGTGGAGGAGTTATAGGAGAGGGGAATGAGAGGGGAGTCCATGGTTACCTTTGTGGTGTTTAGATTTTTACATTGTGTGCATATGCTTATCATCATAATACACTATGGCTGTTTCAAAGTCTTAGTAATTGCCAAAGATGCTTTGGCAGTGTGGTGTAATATTGTGTTGAAAAAGTGCCAATGCGCCCATTCCAACAAATTTTGGGGCCAGAATAAGGGGTGATGATTAAAAAAATCCGCAATATTTGCATATACAACTAGAAGGGCACTCTGTACAGCGCATAACTTTGCCATGCAATGCCTGATCCACGAGAACATAGAGGACCAAATACATTTTTAAAATATCATTCTATATATCGATTTTGGCCCTATCTCTCAATAGTGAAGAATCCCTTAAAAATTATCAGATCCGGATTCTGATCTTCACCAAAATTGAATCAATTCTTCCTTGTAACACACGCAACCTGTCCACCAAGTTTGGTCCGAATCCGTCCACAACTTTTTGAGATATGATGCTATTATATTAATTTAGCCCGATCTCTCGATGGTGAAGAATCACTTAAAAATTCTAGTAGTCGGATCCGGATCCAGATCTTCACCAAAATCGAATCAGTTCGTCCTCATCACACACTGAACCTGTCCACAAAATTTCATCTAAATCTGTCTACAACTTTTTGAGATATCCTGCGCACAAACAGACAAAGAGGGGTGAGAATATAACCTCCTTCACCTTCTGTGGTGGAGGTAATAAAACCATGGCCTCTAATTTATTTTTCTCTTAACTGATCCATTGCAAGACA
>NC_140968.1:62165616-62168116 GCF_056783735.1 Eptatretus burgeri
GTGTAAAACCTCCTGTAACAGGTGAGGCCAGGTGGAGGACTTGTGGCATTTCATCACAAAAGGCGCATGGAAAAGCTGTCTGCGTTAATGGACCCTCTGATGTGATCGTGTATTATCGTCGCTCAAAGCAATACATGTTATCTCAATACAGTGGATATTGTAAACAAAGTACAACTACATTAATAATCTAATGTGTAATACTTATGGAATTATGCCAGAAATCACTGTTTCTGCTGTTGTCCTCAGTTGGACTTTACCAGTCCACTGACCATAAAATGACATGTACACACTATATTAACACAGTCAACGAAGGGGTTGTGACTGTGGGGGAGGGAGAGAAAGGGGGGGAGAGGAGGACGGTTGGGGCACTGAAGTTCCTCCCTTCCCTCCACCACCACCTAAACTATCTCTTCGTAGCCAAAAACGACACCATCAAGAAACTTTCACACCGCAACGAGAAATGTGTTGACAGTGGCTGAAAACTACAAAAGAGAAGGATGAACATCTGCACAGAGCTTCCCTGGTGCAGGATCAATCTTATTTCATGGTCAGGGGGAAAAACCTTTTGACCCTCCCTTGTATAACACAGTACTGCATAAAAAGTGATGATGATCACTGTAAAGTACTGACATTGAAATAATATCCTGAGTTTTTGCCATATAATGGTGTGGTAACTCTGACAGAACAATGACAATGACAATGACAATGATCATCCAGGGATGCTAAGATTAAGCAGAAAACATGAATCAGCATGGCACCACACACGCCCCGCCGAATCAACCTGCGAACTACAAGGAATGACATGCAACTGGAAATAAATAGCATGATCTATATATCTGTATTCAGTCCGAGAGATGAGACACATACCTGGCGCTCGGTCAGGTCCAGGTTTACTGCGATCTCATAGCGACGAAGCCGCGTTAAGTAGTTGTGATGTGCAAACTCTGCTTCAAGTTCACGGATCTGCTCCTTGGTGAATGCCGTTCGTTCCTTACGTGGCTTGGACGCCGCATCTGTGGACGTCCCGTTATCTGGAGAATCTGTGTATTAAATGAGAGTTGCTATTTATACAGCACTACAAATTTACTCTTTTTCGTATCGTTTCTTCAATTATTACACTCAAGCAGATATATAAAGTGCTGTCAGATGAAACCATAGATTAATGTAAATAATATAAAAGTCTGGTTATAAAAATATATATATTTAAAGGTGTATGGTGCAAATGTTAAGGCACACCCAAATCTGATAATGTAATTTGAGCCTTCACTTCCAATGATGACACACACACACACACACACACACACACACACACACACACACACACACACACACACACACACACACACACACACACACACACACACACACACACACACACACACACCAAAAACCCAAGCTTTGGTGGCTCTCTATCTGCCAAGTTCCGCCCGCATGGGACAAAGTTCGTGGGTTCAGGACCATGCCAAATACAACGACTTTGATGGGAGCAAGAAACAATTTGAGGATGGCAGCTTTGGTGGGGAAGAGGAGGGGGGCAGAGTTGCGATGTTCCACATGCGTTTGGGACATGGCCTGGTGCCCAGGCTTGGCCTTGCGGTTTGTTGGGTTTTGCCGACTCAACCCCATCAAGGAAGGATGAAACCGAGAAGGAGGAGACCAAGACCGGGCGTACCCCGTAGGCCACATGCGAGGTCGTGTGGATCTACATCAAAGCCACTTCGGGGATGGAGGAGGAAATCGAGCATGGAAAAGAAGATGGCTTCATCCATGAATCGTGTTTCCTTGCTGGGGTGAAGATGGATTCTTCAGGACTGGGAAAAGCTCCGTTAAATGGAGCAAGAATAAGTAGACGGCTTGGTCCATGAGTCGTGGTTCTTTACTGGGCTGAAGATGGATGCTTCAGGACCGGGGAAGGCTCCGTTCAGTCTTATAAACTGAACGGAGTGTGGATGATGTGGAGATGACGACCAGTGGCAGTGGCGCGTACACACCCACAAATAAATACACATACATATATGTACTTAAATCGTGATTTACACGTACACATGCACGATTGTGACTGTACATGCACATTAATCATGATTATACAAATTATAATTATACACATACACACATATTGATATGTGATCATACACATATTATACATGACCACATATGTTATATACACACATATTACACACACACACACACACACACACACACACACACACACACACACACACACACACACACACACACACACACACACACACACACACACACACACACACACACACAAAGCTGGATGCTTTGAGACTTGGGAGGGCTCCGTGTTACATATTCTGAAACTCACATATGGGGATAACAACCAACGACATACACTAACACCTTTGATGAATTGCAATATCTTATATTTGGTGTGTGTGTGTTTTCTCGGTCAGAGGTCCAAGCCCGCCTCATAGTGATGACTGACTCTACTGGAAGGCACTGAGTATACTGACCACCTCACCCTAACCGAGCT
>NC_140968.1:62173116-62180616 GCF_056783735.1 Eptatretus burgeri
TATAATCAGGATTAAAGTTCTGCACATTAGGATATAATACTCAAGAACTTTGAGCCATCTAAATCACATAGTTTTACTGCAATAATATATTTCCCAAAAGTTTACTCAATCTCTCTGTGACTATTACTTTAACGGCACCTCTTGTGGGGTAGGCAGTGGGGGGATTTTGACCCCGTTCACAAACCGGCTGAACAGGCGTGATGTTCGACTGGAGCTGATTATGGCAGAACTTTGGAATTTCCAAAAAACGAAGCTAAGTTCCAAAAAAACCCAAAAATGGTTAAGGGTTCAATTTTTATTTAAGGGAACTTAAATATTTAGTAGTGAAGGACTAGTAAATGTGCTCCGAACCCACGAGATGACATGAATCGCCCTCACCGAAATTGACATGCGAATCATCCTGCAAAAACCCCCGGGCGAGCTTGGTCACAAGTAAATCATTTAGACGTGTGCCATCCTGATAAGCCCAAATGAGGGTGAAAATGGTCAGCAGCTTTGCATTCCTAAACTTGTGACCATTTCGGCTCTGTCTTTAAACACCAGAGTATCCCTGTGGAAACCATCCGAGTTTGGGAGATAATGTGGTGGTTTGCATGTGCGTGTTACATTACATATGATGTTATCTAAGATTGGGAAGGTTGGGAGTATACCTTTTTTTTTAAGAAAAAAGGTGCATCCAACCAAAAACGTCACGAGATCTACCCTGCTAATGTCATAATAAACAAGCAAGAGGATGAACATCCACCAATCATTTTTCAATGACTCACTTCCTCTAATCAGGGCACTTTGAGTCTGCAGTTGCAAGGGTGAAATCAAAACGTCTTTTTGACACAATTTGCAGTGCAGTATTCAAACAAAAGAATCAAAATACCAAGATGGTTAACCATAATTGTGTTCCTGGATGCAAATCAGACTCACGAAAATATGGGAAATATGAGAAATATCCGTGATGATTGGTGTTGCGTTCCTGCATATTTCCTGTAAATACCGATGAGCGGCTGCAGTGGAAAAGGAGAGTGCAACGGCCCGATGACTAGCGACCTACCCACAACTCGAGGGTGTGCATCCGTCACTTAATTACACGAGAAACGTATGGAAGTGGGCAGAAAACTCCTTCTTGTAAGCACCGAAATCTTGAACTATTCCAGTGAAATGATACGAGTCTCATAGATATATAACCATTGGAAGTTAATCCAGCCAGTAAAGAAATAGCTCAAATATCTGGTCGTCTTGCTGAAGAACCAGTCATCTTTAAAAATGCTTCGCTACCGGTGAAACCGAGCAATGCCAATGGTGGATCACTCACTATGCTATGGTGTCAGGGAGGGGATCATTGTTTTTCCATGACTTGCTCGGGGCTCAAGAAGAAGTTGATTTGGAGCAACCCACAAATCATCAGAGTTGGATGGTAGAAAACTTGCCATATATTATTTTTCTCATTGTATATGGTAGCTTTACTTTCTACAATAAATATAGGCCGATTGCACCTCAGAGACACCCGGTGTTGTAATCGCGCGCGCGTGCGCGTGTGCGTGTGCGTGTTTGTGTCCAGTGCGTAACTTCTTTTTTTCAAGCTATTTGAGCTTTGGTCATCAAATATTCAACAAACTCTAATTTTGAGAATAAGGAGAACACTACTTAGTATTTAGGTCAAAATGTCAAAGGGAAAAGTCATATTAAGTTCAAATAGCCCTGATTAACCTGTCCACCGTGTTACCGCAAGACAGCCGAGTTTTTGTTTTTTAATTGCTTCTGTGCTTCTATATTTATTTACCATTTGAACTTCAGTGTATCTGCCCAGGCCTCTTTTTACCATTTGAGCTTTTGTCATCAAATTTTCAACAAACCCTTATGAGAGGAAGTACAAAGAACACTAATTAATAAAATTTACTATTTTGTTTTTTTAGCTGTTCTTTTTGCCAAATTTAGTTTCCCCATAATTGCACTATCATTCTAGCACAAATTGCATGATACATTTGATATGCATACGAGCGCAGTGAGCCATGTCATCTCACAAAATCAATGACAAATCACGGCATTGAAGGCATATCTCTCAGACTAATTCACACAATACATTCGATATTTATTGACCGAAACATATCAACCGCTACCTCGTATGTACAGTATATTATGCCCCGGTCACCATTGTTACAAAGGGGTTCTGCGAATGCACGCTGATGCATTGTGGGACAATCGGCCACAATGTGGGTTGACAGGCATGTGACCGGAAACTAATTATTACCTTGGGAATGAAAGAGGACAATGCTGAGGCTTAGGGTCTATTGGCCTGAAGAAGATTGCAAGGAAGTGGTTGAAATGTTGCCTGAGACCGGATCTGCTCTTGCTTGTTTATTACTGAATTAGCAGAGTAGATGTAGTTACTTTTTTGGTTGGATGCGCCAAAAAAATGTGGATATATATATATATATATATATATATATATATATATATATATATATATATATATATATATATATATATATATATATATATATATATATATATATATATATATATATATATATATATATATATATATATATAGTTGCGGTTCTCGGAACTGCATGCATACAACAGATAGGTGTCCCAAGACAGTTATTCCATTATTATACGTGTAGATAGTCCCCTTCCTTTTGTTTAGCGGGACAACAAGGTAGTGCGTTGTGACGATCTAATAGCTAGGGTTGCTTAGATCATTTTCGCCTTCATTTCGTCCCCACTCTTCTTCTTTTCTGATTATTCCTGACATAAATCAGCCACGTGCACCTTCGCTGCAAGGTGGGGAAACTGCAGCGCCGCGGTGAGGGATCCGCTGCACCGAGATTCTCGTTCCCGGGCGAGCCCGAAACCCGGCATGTGCGGCGAGTGACGTGCGCTTGTTGGTGCTGGACTATCGATTCAAGCTTCCAATGGTCTGGGGAGAATTGCCGATTGCATTAAAAAAGGCATGCGAACAAATACCTCTTAAGAGGATGCACAAATGGTGTTTTTCACAGCACGACGATCCACGGTACCCTCTTCCCCGCATGCCCCTCGTCTCGTTTACCACAGCGTGTTTGAGTGTTCACAGCACGATGATCCATGCCACACGGAACACGTACAGAGGCCAATAAAGCCGACTCCACGCCATGTTGGGCAGGATACGAGTGTGCGGGTAGAAGCAGTTGTTCTTTGTTTAACCTCAATACCCGACACATATTGGTGTTTGCCCCGCGCACACGCTGGCAGTCATGTGAACGTGAGCGCCAGCCACGTGCGTAATGGCGGAACAGCATGCACTGTATGGAATGTGCTCGAAAGCAGACACGTACGCCGCTCGTGAAACGTGCATGGATTTATCCATGGTGATGTACCTTCGGTCCTCACTGGCAGCAGTGGATTCTCCATGGATGGTGAACGTCTTCTCATCTCTGCGGCCAGCGAGGCTGCAATCGAGCCAGGGAATGTACAGTGCGGGCCACGTTGGCGTGCGCGGAACGAACACGTTGATTGGCGCTGGTCGGATGCCTGAGCGGGTGTGCGGGACCCTTGACCACTCGCCCGGGGGTTTTTGCAGGATGATTCGCATGCCAATTTAGGTGAGGGCGATTCATGTCATCTCTTGGGTTCGGAGCGCAATATTGCCGCTGTTTGGGGTGGCCTTGCCAGAAACGAAGTGAGGCGGTTTCCAGCCCAAGCTGGCGGGCCAGGTGAGGGGTTGGGGCCAATCAGAGCGCCCAATTCGGGTGATGACATTTGGATTCGGCATGGCCCCTCCCCTCGAGCTGGGGCCCTATAAAAGTCGGGGCAGTCCTTCTGGCCCGGACGGTCTGTGGTTTCCTGCTTCTCGTCTCTGCTTTGTCTCTGCCCACACCACAGTGACCCCACCCGCCTACCTGATCCCGCCCACTACTCCACCCTCGTCCTCTGGACTCCGCCCCTTCTCCATTCAAGCTCCTCCTTCACGAGCACAGTCTCCACACGTGCGGCTTAGGCCAGAGGCAACGCGCCCACTGTCGGGTACCGCACCCCAGAGCATCCCCCCCGAAATGTATTGGTGGCACATCATGCTATCAGGCGCACAGGTACCGAGATTATAGCCTCCCCCTCCCCCCCCCGTTGCATAACTCCCTTTTTATCGCGTTCTGTGTCTGTGTGCGAGTGTGTGTGTGTGTGTGTGTGTGTGTGTGTGTGTGTGTGTGTGTGTGTGTGTGTGTGTGTGTGTGTGTGTGTGTGTGTGTGCGTGCGTGCGCGCGCTGGCGCTAGTCTGCTAAAGTAAGACTGTAGAAGATTGTTATTGTTATTGTTTCCACGTTAAGTCAGCTCTCTGTTCCCTTGTGTAAGTTGCCTGTTTATTGTCGCACCACATGCTTCTTTCTATCTCTGCACAACACACCTCAATAAATCATCACTGTGCCACATATCTTTCCTCGCTTGCTTGTAAATAAATTATCATTAGGAATTTTCCCTGCTCGTTTTTGCCTTTTCTTCCATTGATCCAGCATGGTCCGAATCCAAGTTTAGCCGGGAGTTTATTCCCAACGATCCATTCCTTTTATCCGGTACGTCCTTGGCAGTGTCGCTCGGCTGCATCCGATCCGGAAAAGTGATCCGGTCCGGTAGAGGGATCCGGTTCGGACAAGGCGTACCGAGGGCGTGTTTCCCTGGTAATTAAACCACGTGATTAATTATGTAACCCGATTAACCCATAGATGGGAGGACCCAAGGTCACGCAGTTGAGCTATTGGCAACCACGGTCGGTTAAGCAACCCGCCGCGTCACGGAATTATCCGTGTGTGACGGCCTACAATTCCGGGGAGTCTGGTGGGAACCGACATAGCTTCCCCACCTTGAGGTCTTCTCGTCCGACCCCCGGGCCCGCAACAATATTTATATATGTATATAAATATAAAATGTATATAAATATAAAATGTATATATATATGTATATAAATATAAAATGTATATATATATATATATAAATATAATGTATATATTATATATACTGTATATATACATATATACATATATCTGAGCTCTATATATAATTGTATATGTTGTATAGTGTTACAGCCATCAGATTGGCCAGTTACCCGATCCAAATCCAAATGTCAAAGTGGTTGCGATGCCCGACTGAATTGATTCAGTCACTCTGAGTTTGATCATGGGCCTATCTGTCACAATACCTCGCTCCAATGGAATCACCGAGCTAGTCATTGCGTCATGCTGATTGGTGCTGTGCTCCCGTTAATCTAATGGTGACCGAGCAAAATCACCAGGTGCAAGCACGGTCCTTTCTTGGTGCTATCTGCAGAACCAAATCTGCCCTTTAATGGACATGTTTAACCAAACCAGCAATCAAGACATTCAAATTCACCCAGAGATCAAGTGGTACATAATGTGTTTAAAGCATACGGGGCGGGGATACAAAAAGGAAGCGATACTGTACAATAATAATTAATAACGAAAACCGGTACATACCCACGACAAAACAAAATGAACGGGAACCTTAATTATCTAAGTCTTGAAGGCCTCAGACATTCCTCAGGAGATAGACAGAGATAGATGGCACAAGACACGAAATACCGCTACAGTACCCAACAGGACGTAGTGACTTCAAAGAGGTGACAGGGCCTGGCTGTCAACATTTAATGGCCATGGATTGAACCTGGCTCGAGGGAGAAAGTGAGTGTGGCCAGCTGTGGGGTGGGGGGGGGGGTGGATGGAGCTGAGGTGGCAAAGGCTTTGTTCAGGGAGGAACGCCACAGCAGCTTGTGTGCAGGTTCCACCTTAAGCTGTGCACGCTTGACACCCTGCTATATGCATCACCCCTATTTATACCTACCATGCAGCCGTGACATCAATAACCCCTCCCTGCTCGGCTGCCATTGGCCTGTACTCAGTTTTTGGGTGGGGCATCCTACCTCCCGACCTGTCAATCAGCGCTTTTTGTGCACTTTGCGTTATGGTGGTGGTCCCACCTGAACTTGGCGCTTAATGGCCTGTCAGACACTTTATAAGAACATTAACGACCTTTTACAAAGGGAAGAACATTAAAAAGGGGTGTCAAGGGATGGCGATTTTAGATACACATTGAGGGCAGGGAGACGACATCTCTCCACATATATTGAAATGACGCATATTCTATATCACAATTAAATTACATCACACTTACACTAAAACATGCAATACGGGAAATTTCCTCCCCTCTTACGGCCGAGGGAGTGACACGCCACCGGCCGACTTTTTTTCGGATGTTTTAGTTTCCAGACATTTGCGGACAGATTAAAGTCATTCGTGATTTTTCCAGGATATTGACTTCTTGTGACATCAGTTTGCAAAATGTCAGTTTTATTGCCCAACTAGAAAGTACTAAACATTTATGAATGAGTTAGTCAGTAAGTCAGTGATTAGAAAGAGTCCTCTATATCATATGCCTGTATGATTAAATATATCGCATGGTGTTCAAATCATCATAAAAGGACCCGATCAATGTTTTAATCAGCAAAACAAAGACGTGATTTCCAAAGGGACATGATAGATTGGAGTGCATGCAGCGTGGACTTCCCAAAAGGAATTTTTTCCTCCCCATTTTGAACATCTACAAAGGCAATCTCTCAGGTACACCTGTACAATGGAAGAGCATTTCGAAAAAAAGTCGGAACACTTGTGCAAACTTTGGAAAAGCGCATTCAGTATTTTTTTGGCCAGTTCCGATTTAGATTTGTTCGGCCTTTTAAGGTTGTTGTTTTTTTTTTTAAAGAATTTTTTATCACATTTTTAGCTCGCCTGTTCGAAGAACAGAGAGCTATAGCGATACCCGGCGTGAGCGTGAGCGTCAACGTGAAAATGTTAAAGTTTTTGCTGCAAGTTATTTAGAAGCTTGCCATTCATTTAATATGTGTACTAGGATGCTGATATTTGGCATGGAGGTTCCTTTGGGGTATATTATTGATGTAGTGAAGTTGAAATTTAAAAATAATTTCAAATGTTTGAAATTTTTGACCTGTTTTGTACTTAACTTTTTTGTAGCACATCAACGTTAAAGTTTTTGGCGCAAGTTATTTCGAAGCTTGCCATTCATTAATATGTGTACTCGGATGCTGATATTTGGCATGGAGGTTCCTTTGGGGCATATTATTGATGTAGTGAAGTTGAAATTTAAAAATAATTTCAAATGTTTAAAATTTTTGACCTGTTTTGAACTTAACTTTTTTGTAGCACATCAACGTTAAAGTTTTTTCCTTTCTCATGTTTTTATCTACCACACTATTTATTAGTGATTACAATATACAAATACATATATTGCTTTAAAATTATTTGGATCAGACTTCACTGCAATGCTTTATAAAAAATAGTATTAGACTAGTCTTTTAAAAACGATAAATGTATAAACAGGCGAGCATTGGGTGGCTTTGACACCAATTCTCTGGTTTAAATAGCAATTGCTTTGCCTTTCGAATTTGCATGCACCTGGGAATATATAATCTGAGTTACTGCAGGAAGATTGCATCATGCAGTG
>NC_140968.1:62190616-62240616 GCF_056783735.1 Eptatretus burgeri
CGTGAGTCGTTTTTGATCCGTTTTTCTTCGGAAAGTCTGTGATGTTTTTGAATACGCTGCTCGGTGCGCGCCCTACACGAGTCCAGTATCGGTGCCCACGAGTGGCGCGAGATGGTGTGGATGCGATGGTGGCGAGTTGTGACGGTAAAGGTCGTGGCGGTTGTGGTGAAGCGGAGTTGTGGTTGTTGTTGTGAAGCGGCGTTGTGGTTGGTGGTTGTTGTTGTGAAGCGGCGTTGTGGTTGGTGGTTGTTGTTGTGAAGCGGCGTTGTGGTTGGTGGTTGTTGTTGTGAAGCGGCGTTGTGGTTGGTGGTTGTTGTTGTGAAGCGGTGTTGTGGTTGGTGGTTGTTGTTGTGAAGCGGCGTTGTGGTTGGTGGTTGTTGTGGTTGGTGGTTGTTGTTGTGATGGCTGTTGAGACGTGGTTGGTGGTGGTAATAATGGCGGCTGGTCCAAAATAAAGATAGTAAAAGAAAAACGGCTATCCTGAAGAGTCGCAGCCCGCATGAATGACATTTATTCCCTCTAGACAACGGGTTTGGGCCTAACTACACATATACTTACCGAGATATCTCACTTAAGGGACCTGAATGGTGGTTTGTGAATTTCGTCAACCACAACAATATATATATATGTATATACACACACACACATGCCCTGGTGTTGGCTTAATGGTTCGAGTGGTGAGATTGGGATTCTAGGATCCAGAGTTCAAATCCCTCTCGGCTGTTGAATTCATACCAGGTGTGGTTGACTCTGCCCGTAATCCTTCCGAGGTCAGCAAAATGAGTGCTAGCTTGCTGGTATACTGTATCGGAGTGGCAACCCCTCCAGGATTGTGTCCATTTGAACTGGCCTTTATACAACAAGGAGATAGATGTCCGGGCTGCACAAATACAGTCCCTGGTAACGCGGCTGCCTGCAGGGCAGTCCTTGCAAATACTCCCACCAAGATGGTCCTGGCACACATGGGAAAGTTGAGTGATATGGCAAGGCAAATAAAGGCATGGGCAGGTATGGCAAATGGAGTCAAGGCAAAGGCAGATAAAGGCATGGCAAATGCAGACCAGGTAAGGTGCGATACAACAACAAGTCGGCACATGAAGCTGGCCAGTCTCGGTGTGGTCTCGTGAGGTTGTGGAGGGAGTGTGGTGGAATCGGCCGGTCCGAAGACGGGCTCGGTCCTACCCTGCAGTCTCGCCCCAACCTATTACCTATGCCTGTCCTTGTCCATACCCACCCCCTTTCGGTTGTCACAAAAAAAGAAGTAAATTTAGACTTTTTTTATAATTACCTGTGTCCCCAACCCCCTTATCATCTTTGTTCGACTAACCTGTCCAAACTGTCTCTTCCCAATTCCCAAGGTCCCTTTTGAAAGGATTGAGGAAGAGACAAGTGAATCTGTCTCGAGGCCCAATGCAGCCTCAGAATAGCTCCCACCGGTTTCAGCATTTTGAAAATGAGTCCAGTGGCCTACGAACAGTGAAGGGATGGATGGTGCGAAGGGGTACACGTTTTCTATCTATCCTAGCATTTATTACTCTTGAAGCTATCCACGGGGATTTTCAACACTCCTATATCTTGAAACTATTGGTTCCAGCAACCACGATTCCCATCGCCTGTGTTGGTGTTCGTTATTAATTTGGGCCTGGCCCGAAAATTTTCTCCCGTGCTCATGCACACTTTTCATGGCTGGACAGCGTGGCTCCACTGGCAGGTCGACCTACCTGCCGAACTCAATCTTCGGCACCCCGGGCCTATGAGACCCCAGGTCTCCGAGCCTATGAACATGGGGAATGCCCTTCCTGGCATTTTCCCCGTCGATGCCCACGTGGCATCTTGGCGCTCCGGGTCCCTTTCCCCTGGGTACCCATGCCCATTACAATAACTTACTCCCTTGGACACATGGCCGACTCTGGCTGACTACTTCAGTGCCCGGGATGCCCTCTACTCAGTACGCATATTTCACCAGCCACGCTCCCAGCTGGTCAATAGTCCCCTGCACCCTACAAAAGGTTTCAGGCACAAAAAGACACGTTCAACACCAACAACAAACCGACATCCTTTTGGTTAATTTAACTAACCCACTAACTATTATTACACTAACCCCGGGTTCCCCTGGGTGGGATTTACTCCTCCCCACAATCATTCATTCGCACCATGTATTCCACAATCACTCCATTCACACTCGGGCCCGCTGACCAGTGTGACCACTCCTCATTTTCATAAATGCGAAGGTGAGCCAATGAAAAAAGCCAAGAATTCACAAGGTTTCGGAAAAGCGATGATAAGAGAAAACCTATATGCCAAGAATACCTATAGAAAATCAAGACGCCAAGGTGAACAAAGAATAGCCAAGATCTTGTGAAAAGAGCCAAGGAGTGGTCACACTGCCGCTGACCCACATTCACGCCCAATTTTTTTTTTTTAACACCACACTGACACTCTACTAACTATGTATGGCGGAGACTCGAACTCTACGTTAAGAGATCCTTGATCTCTGTTCAGCCCCATCGGCTAAAGCGGTCTCGAACCGCAGGATCCTCTCAGGCCTATCACTAAAGGTTCTCCTTTGTTTACGTCTCCTATCAATGAAGTCCCACATTACACATTTAGCTGAGAGATGCAGCATCCGATCTGAAGTAAGAGCAAACATCTTAAGTGGCCATTTGCTTGCTGTTATGCCAGATGATGCTGTTCCCAGTCCTGCCGGGGTTCACGTCCCATCTGGGTCACCAAAATTGTGGTGGAAAATAATTCAATTTCCACAAGTTGGATCAGCATACCAAAGGAGAATCATTAATTTCATATATACGGAGGAAGAATATTGAATGCTTGACTGAAACATTCGAATGGACTTCACTGAAACATAAGCCCGAAGCAATTCTTCTTATACACAACTTGACATTCCAAAGAATGGGAGGGGATTACTACAGGGTTAGCTGATAAGCATTAGGCAAAAGAACTCAAACTGCAATACGTGTCCACTGGGTGAAAGAGAATGACATAATCATGGCAAAAGTTGCAGTGATATCAACCAGGTCACCTTGTTTCATAGTAAGACATTCCTTTTATCAATATTTAGGTCAAAAGACTCTTGGGTAAAGGGAAACATAACTGACAGCCAATTCGACTATAGCATAAAAATTAGATTTATAAAGCACCAGCAACAATTATAATTGAGAGAACATGAATATAATTATTTTTCTTCCACAAGACCCTGAAGACCCAAAAATAACTCAGAGACCCTGAAGACCCCAAAAGACCTTGAAGACCCCAAAGACCATGAAGACCCAAAAGACCCCAAATACCCTGAAGACCCCAAAATACCCTGAAGATCCCAAAGACACAAAATAACCCAAATACCCAAAAGTCCCAAAAGACCCTGAACACCCCGAAGACCAAAAAGACCCTGAAGACACAAAAGACCCTTGAGACCCCTTAGACCTTTACACCATTTAGTCCCCTTACACCCTTCAGACAGATTAGACAGCTTATACCCTTGACAATTTTGACCACTTGGGCCCTCTTATATCACAAATAAATTTCAAATAAATAGAATATCTGCAATATTGCAAATAAATTTGTAGAAAAGAAATGTTTGTATTATGATTGGTGTAAACTGTAAATCATGCCAACAAAACAAATCTGTAACGCCAATCTCTTTGCATCGACGTGTGGAGAGGTAAGCATAGCAAGCTTGTCGTGTAGGAAGGAGTAGCATGACAAGCAAACAAACAAACTCACAAACCCATAAACACACAAACATCGGTCCATCAATTATAGTAAGGATACATTCACTCAGGTGTGCTGTTGAGTGTACGAAAGTGTATGTGTACATTGTGCATTTTATATAACTTTCGAGTGTACATGTACATTTTAAAGTGTCCGTGTACATAACATCTTTAAAGTCCATGTGCATGTAACTTCGAAAATACGAACTAAAAATATCTCTCGGTAATTTCCCCGGCTTCCTGACTAATTAATTACGTACACAGGCATTTCGCGACCAACACGGTTTTTGTGGCCTCGAATGTCTAATTACTTCACATAATTTGTGAATTACATGTCCATGCACATGTGAAATACAGTTTGTTTATAAATCCTGTACGTTCACACTTTTCAACCTTGAAAACTCTGGCGAAAACCAAAAGTTTTTTCAATGAAAGACTTTACCTTCTTTCCTCTGCATTATGTCAGAATGTACCTTCTTTGGTCGGTGTGTAATAGACCGCTGGTACTCCAAACAAAACATGCATTCCCTTGTTTCCTTTGCATGAGTTGTAATCAAAATGTACCTTTGTTTCCTCAAACAGTACCTTTATTTAATGATAGAAGACACATAGATTCATTCTTTAAATGAACACCAAAAGCCAATGGAGCCCCAGAGTTACACGGTGCAAACAAAATGGCATCAATTTGATTTTGAAGCCCCTCCCTGAAAGGGGGAAGCCTCTTCCTTGACAATCAGATCGACAGACAGACTGGTGGAGACTATATAAGTAGATATTTCAAAACGTTGTGGGTGGATTATGACAAAACTTGCTGGATGAGTTGGTTAGGTGACAAGTCAATTAGATTTTGATTAAAGTCCGGATGCAGATCCGGCCTATCATTGGGATACAAAATGTAAAATGTTCAGCCTGGCAGAGATATGTGCTCGACTGAGTGCCGTCCGAGTTTCAAATCTGCATTTAAATGTAAACTAGTAATTTTGAATGAAACCGAGATAGAACCATAAATGAGTGTCGGGGTTGGCTGTTTATTTTTGTTTTTCCAATTATTATCACTGGTCAGTCATTTGTAAAGAAAATAAAAATAATCATCAAAACTATTGAGCATCATAGTGCAGTTGCATTAGAAATTCAATCGCAGGCTGTTATCAACACAAGTACTACAAAATATACAGTAAAAATATATTATTCTCCGACAGAAGGATCACTCAAAGCAGAACTCAGATAATTTTGAACGATCAAAAGACCAGACTATGACATCCACATGATAAAGATAAACACAACAATTGAGAGAAGATTCACATGAATATCAATGACAATAAAGGCTTTATAATGTATACAAAGATAAATATGATAATGCAATAAAAGAAGAGAACACAGTAAAGGAAAAATATACTTCCAACAAGACAAACATTAATTTATACCAAAAAGAGAAGTTAAACTATATTGTGGTGAGCATGTAAAATTTCATACATGCTTTCATTCAGATCTTTAAATGAGCCTCAACTTGTGGAGAAGAATATCAACTCGAGAACTTTCCATTATGGGTGCCAGGTGATACCCACGTTTCGAGGCTCTCTGCTGGGAGCACACCAGTCGTCAGCCCCAGGTTGATCCATGTAGTTACGGAAAGCGGTGCGGTTGAATACAGGAAGACGTTCCACTGATTCACTGGACAAAGCCTAGATGTGATTTGATTTGTAGGAAAAGTGGCAAACCACAGAAAACAGAAATGACCATGATGCCTAAATCACTGTGTCAAGCAAATAATTCCTATAAGAGAGTACAGTCCGAGCAGGATAACAAATTTCAACAGTTGTTCTTTTCATGATCTCACATTATTTTAAAGGCAAGCAATCACTTATGAGACAGATGTGTCCATAGATGGGGAATAACATGCTTATGTTTAAAATGAAAATTCTGTGATACTTTATAGATAGACAGCGAAGAGGTTACAAGTGGTACAGGACCCACTAAACAAGTGAGTATATTCATGAATCTGTTCTGCATATGAAGACCACAAGGGGAAAACCAGAGATGTCAGGATAAGTCAATTTTGAAGAAACTGAAAAACAAGGTTTCAAGACTTTGGTGGACTGTTTAATAACTGTCATATAGATTTCTTTTCCAGTAAAAGGAAGAGTGATCATTGGCCGATCAAATTAAGCATGTAGCATTTGCCAAGCTTCTGTGTGATTTAATTTAACAGCAAAGAATGAATCAATGTTGCAAACTGACATCACTGGTTATTCCCTTGTTTAATAATTGCCATGCAATTCTAACCCAGGATGTGTAGCAAATTCATGCTTGTTGGTTATTAGCATACATTACATGACTTTGGTGATCACAGATTATTTTTTTCAACATTAAACGGTCATTGTTTTTTTTGTTTGATTGGTGTTCAACGCCATACTCAAGGGTATTTCGCTTATATGACGACGGATTCTCCATTTCTTACTCCGCACTACTTAATATGATGGAAAACCGGGAGGAAACCAAGGATAAACCACCCCCGCGATAGCCGAAATCACCTCATGTGACTCCCTCATATACCTAAGCAGGTTGATTGGGCGGTGGGTACATCGAATGAGGATGGGTACTCAGACGCGCTAACCATTAAGCCATGGCGTGGGTCCCATAAAAGTCACAAAAAAGGGTTTGACCAGGCTTGAACCACGATATGCACCAACTACGGAGCCCATGATATAACCAAATAGGCCATTGTAGTGCTCAGAGTTTATGCTGTGAAAGTTTTACAACCTTTCATTTTTTAGTTTCTCAACTCTGAATATCATGGTGGAACAGTTAACATGAATGAAAGGGAGATAACCAGGAGTAAAGTACTGACACCCTGGGTTTCTACTTGTTCAGCTCTGCCAACAGTTGTTTTTTCATTGCACGGCTAAACTTTATACCATTTAAATTATGTGACACCCCTGGTTATTTGTTAAAGTAATATTGTGAGAGGTAACCTTATGTTGCCAACTATTGGCAGGTGCAATAACCCTGAAATTTATAAAAAGTGACATCTCTGGTTTTCCCCTTGTGGTCTTCATATGTATATATATATATATATATATATATATATATATATATATATATATATATATATATATATATATATATATATATATATATATATATATATATATATATATATCTGATCACCTATACATATATATACATATATACACACACATATATATATATATATATATACACATATATATAAATATATATATATATATATATATATATATATATATATATATATATATATATATATATATATATATGAAATGTCAGTGTGTGTGTTTGTGTGTCAGTCTGTGTGTGTGTCTGTGTGGGCCTCCTCCATAACTCTAAAACCATGAAACATAGTTGCATACGAAGGGAACACCAAGGGAGTGCATGGGTGAAAATTGGGTGTTTGAGTTAATCAAAACACCCCTTTTGAAGATAATTAAGAGCCTTATTTAATTACATCCTGCATCAGGCACATCCTTGGGCTGCTCACTCGCGATGGAGTCTTAAGGAGCATCCGCGGTTATCTCGCCGGGACTTAATTCGCCATTTTGTTTGGTCAGCTCAACAATGCCTTGAGTTTGAACAGGCAACAACGGTTTATAAAACGATAAAGCGCTCAAAATGTTTTTGTTTTTTTTTCACTTTCCTCAGTGATATCATCGACTGCCTCATCTAAATACCTTTGAATCGCTGTATACATCGCTGGTTTAAGTGCGATAGTTTTAAAATCAGAAGCTTGGAGTGATTTAATGCATTATTTGATGCAATTTTCCACGATCTACTCTCACAGACAAATTCAAGTATATAATACAAATAATAACTTGAGTTATGAGGATAGGATCACGTAGACTAAATAATTCGAAATCTGGAGTGAAATCTGAAAATGTGAAGAAATTTTTTTTTTTTTTTTTATACCTTGGTCGAGGCTCGTATGAGAGCTAACACACAACTCACAACAAGGAGGCATGAGACAAGAGGGGCGGGAGTGGAAGGGACAAAACAGTGGGGAACAGACACATTAGGTGAACTGTGGAAGGGAGAGGGATGGGGATGGGACGGGGAACATGGCGAAAAGAAGATGGACATTTCAGGGACTTTCAGGAAGGAAAGCAGGAGAAATGAAGGAAGTGGGCTTGGGTGGATTATCGGGGGTAGAAAAGATCGAGGATTTGGATGGGGGAAGATAAGAGGTGGTGGTGAACAGCTGTTTTGAAAGCCTGGAGGGAAGAATGGGAAAGAATAGAGTGAGGAAGTTTATTCCAAAGGCGGGAAAAAAGAGGAATGAAAGAGTGAAGATGAGCAGTGATTCGTGATTTTGGTAGTTTTACCAGAAGGGGGTTGTTGGCGGACCTTGAGCGCCCTGTGGAAATGTGGTGGGGACAAATCGCAGAGAGAGCAGGGGGGGCAAGGCTGGAGATGAGTCGGTAGAAGACAGAAAGACCACCGACCAACCTGCGGTGATTGAGTGAGAGGCCCAAAGACTCAGCTTCATTGCGGGAGATGCCGATGATCTTAAATGCCCTGGTTTCGACAGCGTGAAGCCGAGAAAGGTGGGAGGCAGGAGCACCAGCCCAGAGGGGAGAGCAGTACTCCATCAGGCTACGGACAAAAGCTTTGTAAGTGGTCAGGAGTTCAAGAGGGCCGAGGAAGGACTTTGCACGACGGAGGATTCCCAGTCGGCGACTGGCTTTTGAGGCGAGGTTGGAAATGTGACTTTCCCAGGAAAGGTCATGGCAGATAGTGAGACCTAGAAGCTTGAAAGAAAAGACTTCTTCCAGAGGATTGTTGAGAAAGTGGATGGGGGGGTTTTGTAAACGGTCCTTTCGAAGAGACATAGTGAGAGTGTGAGATTTGTCTGGATTGAAAGACATGTTCCACGTGTTGGACCAGTTTGTGATTTTATCCAGATCTGCAGTGAGTGAAGAAGCTGCTGCTTGCCGGTCTGAGGGATGACAGATGGTACGGCAGAGGGTGGAGTCGTCGGCAAAGAGAAATAGAGGATTTTCCAGAGAGTCCGAGAGATCATTGATGAAAACCAGAAAAAGAACAGGGCCCAGAACGCTACCTTGAGGAACTCCAGCCTGCACAGGAAGAGGGGATGAAAGAACTCCATTTAGGGCCACACGTTGACTGCGACAGGAGAGGAAGTCTGCGAGTCATGAGTGGAGATGGCCTTGAATACCATGGGAAGAGAGTTTGGTGAGTAGGGCAGGGTGCCAGACTGTGTCAAAAGCACGTGATATGTCCAGGGATACGGCTCGGATTTCCTGTCTGGCATTGAGGACCTCCATCCATTGATGGGAGAGCAGAAGCAGCATATCCAGGGTAGAGTGACCTGGTCTGAAACCAAATTGATGATTGGAAATCAAGCCATTGGAGAAGAGGAAGGATTTCATATCTGAGGCGATGATGGATTCCATCACCTTGCTGATGATTGGGAAAAGGCTGATTGGTCTGTAGTTATAGGGATCTGTTTTTGCACCTTTTTTATGCAGGGCAGTGATGTTAGCAGATTTCCAAGCAGATGGCAGATGACCTTGGGCAAATGAGAGGGTGAATAGAACAGAGAGAGGGTGAGCAAGAGCAGAAGAGCAGGCTTTGAGGACACGTGGGCTGATGCCATCTGGACCGGTTGCAGAATCTGACTCGAGGTTTGAAAGCAAGCTCTCAACCTTGTCAGGAGAAAAGGATACAGAGTCCAGGGACAGTTGGGTGCGACTGGGTAAAGTGGGTAGAGATAGTGATGGGTTTAGGACACAAGATTTAGCTGCAAACACCGAGTTTAGACATTCAGCTTTATCACGTGTGGAATCAGCAGTGCGGCCATTTGAGGTAAGGGAGGGGATGGAGGGGGAACATACACCAGAAACAGATTTGATTAAACGCCACCAGGATTTTGAGGAGGGAGAGAGGTTTGAGAGTTCAGACTTGAGATGAGAAAGATGTTGTTTTCTGGCTCTCCTGAGGGTAGATACACACTTGTTCCGAGCTTTGTGGAAAGAACTGAGATTGCCCTCAGTTTGGTTTGCTTTCCATGAGGCAAAGGCAAGTTGTTTCAGGACAACTGCCTCGCCACAAGCTTCAGTAAACCAAGGGCGGGAGGAAGGGTAAGACAACTGAACACGAGAGGGGATAAATCTGTGCATGAGGGAGAGCAAGTTTCTTTGAAAGAATTCCCAGGATGAGTTGATGTTTGAGAAAGTAGTGATAAGAGACCAGTCTGTCAGTTTGATGGCTGCTCGGAGACCCTGCCAGTCGGCTTGAGTGAAATGCCAGACTCGACGGCGGTGAGGTGGTTCTCTGATAACAGCCAGAGAGATGTCCACTTTGACAAGGACGTGGTCAGAAGAACCAATTGGAGCGAAGGAAGAGCAGCAGATATTGTCAGGGAAATTTGTCAAAATCAGATCCAGAAGAGATGGAGTACCATTGGTTGAGATCCGGGTTGGAAAGTTGACCGATTGAGTCAGTCCCAATGAGTCGCAGAAAGCTTTTGCTGAGGTGCCATGGCAGGTGAGAGAGGTACCCACACCGAGCCAACTGGCGTGATGACAATTGAAGTCACCACATAAGAGGAAGAGAGAGTTTGGATGAGAAGATAGAAGATGGTCCATGTTTTCGGATAGTGAGGTGTAGATGGAGTCATCACTGTTCGGTGGATGGTACAGTACACATATAAACATGAGGTGGGAGTGGAGGGGAAGCCGAAGCCAGAGGTATTCCTGGGGGTGTGGGGGAGTGAGAGCAGTGCATGGAGAGTGAGGAATAGAGTCTTTGATGAAGAGAGCAACACCTCCACCAGGACGAGGCTCAGGTCTGTCATACCGTAAGAGGGAGTAGCCAGGGAGAGATACTTGGGAGTCAGACACGTCTTGGGAGAGGAAAGTTTCTGTTAGGCAGATAATGTCTGGTTTGTCAGTGGCAACCTGTATGGAAAGATCTGAAAGGTTTGAGCGAAGGCCCCGGATATTTGAGGTCCACACTTTTAATGAAGAGGAAGGGGAGGAGGCTTTGGGTGCAGGAGTGGAGGGGGAGGGGGAGGGTAGGACAAGGGACGAGGGGGGCAGGTAAGGAGGGTTGCTGAAGGAGTGGGGTATTGCAGAACAGCGAGGGGAGGGGGCCGAATGAGGAGGAGAAAAGGCTCTGTGGTGCTGGGGGAAAGGGGGGACAAGAGACAAGGAAGAACGCAGTTGAGGATTTGAGGAGGTGGAGTGAAGAGATGGAGGTGAGAGGGCAGTGTAGGGAGGCAGGTTGGTGGATGAGAGGGGGGCAACTTTGAGAACGAAGAGTGAGGGGGATGAAAGGTGGGAGAATGGGGATTTTTGAGAGAGGTGAGAGGGAGGCTTGGAGGGAGAAGAGTGGGATGGTTGCTTTGAGAGTGAGGGTGAGGGGTGAGGGGGGTGAGTTGGCACTGAAGTTGGAAAAAAAAGAATGGTTGATGGAAAGCGAGCATCCATGGCAAACTGTGGTTTTTAAAAGTTTTAGGTCAGAGATGCGATTTAACACAATTCTTGATGGATGCAATTAAGGCGAATTCAGAGCATGGAGAGAAGAAGCGCTGTAATAGTTGGATTTTTTAGGCAAGGAATGAAGGAGAGGTCGAAATGAGAGCAGTCTGTTAAAATAGCAGAAGAGTAGTGCATTGTGAAACAGTAAAGAGTACCACATGTGTGAGAGAGGAAGATGAAGCATTATAAGATCGTTTTTGTAGTTAAAAATAATGTATGAGAGAGTTCAACAGATTAGTGTTTAGTTATTGGTGTTTAGTTATTGATGAAATTATGAAATTGGTGTTTAGTTATTTTTGCCATTACCAATCAGCTTGCTATCGTTTCCCAAGTTATCCATTCCTTATCAACCATTTAATTGGAGTGCTTGCAGGAGCATTTAAGCCACTTGCCAAGTGCCCCACAGTCGATAGCTGTACAGTTCATGGCCCGATCGGGTGAACAGTCAGCAGTTGCTACAAGGCAGAGGTACATATGGGTAGATTTCTGTGGGTGTGTGTGCATGCCTGCATACTTTGTTATGGGTGCTGTGGAGGCAAAGTTTCCCATCTCTTTGAAAGGTCTATTATGCGACATTGTATATTTAATGTGTTCATTGAAATTCCCCCAAAACAAGGGTGAAAGCTGATCAAGGATTTTCGGTTGTAAACAGTACATACTGTAGTCAGTAATGACACTCACTCCAATCAGCCGATTCCCTAAAAGTTGCCAATATTGACCAAGCACTAATGTATATATATATATATATATATATATATATATATATATATTTAGTGTGTGTGTGTGTGTGTGTGTGTGTGTGTGTGTGTGTGTGTGTGTGTGTGTGTGTGTGTGTGTGTGTGTGTGTGTGTGTGTGTGTGTGTGTGTGTGTGTGTGTGTGTGTGTGTGTGTGTGTGTGTGTGTGTGTGTGTGTGTGTGTGTGTGTGTGTGTGTGTGTGTGTGTGTGTGTGTGTGTGTGTGTGTGTGTGTGTGTGTGTGTGTGTGTGTGTGTGTGTGTGTGTGTGTGTGTGTGTGTGTGTGTGTGTGTGTGTGTGTGTGTGTGTGTGTGTGTGTGTGTGTGTGTGTGTGTGTGTGTGTGTGTGTGTGTGTGTGCGCGCGCGCGTGTGTGTGTGTGTGTGTGTGTGTGTGTGTGTGTGTGTGTGTGTGTGTGGTGAATTGAAGGATGTGACGCGTGATCACATGTCGCGCGGCTCGCACACGGGACAGATAAAGCCAAGATTCCGCGCGGTCGGGGGGATTGTCCCTGGGGCATTGTCATTTACGGCGGCGGTCCACTTGGTGCTCGTTGAATGGTGAGAATTGAGAGTATACCGGACTCCTATCCGTGCTTATGCTGATTTATTTTGCGGTGATCTACTGCACATGTATACATTGCTACATATGTACTCCGAGCTGCACCTGGTATCCCCTGATGTGCCCATAGAAGCGGCTTCAATCAAGTGGAATAAAGCCTACACTCTGAAGGTTTTTCTCTCGCTTTCATTTCAATTTATTCCACTTGATTCCTTCGGCTCTCTCAACCAACGATGGACAAGATCTACAAACCGGAGAGGTTCAACGCAGACCCAAACGCGACTGACTCGGAAATGAAATGGTCGCATTGGTTCCGTTCCTTCTCACACTATCTGACCATCATTGAAGAGGGAGCCGACAAATTGGCCGCCCTTGTGAATCATGTCTTGCCCAGTGTATTCAGGCTCTTCTCGGAGTGTGACACCTACGATGCAGCGATCGACGTGCTGCGGGCGCTCTACGTGAAGTGCAAGAACGAGGTGTACATACGACATCTTCTCAACACACGCAAGCAAGCTGCCGGGGAGACAATCGATCAGTTCCTGCAAGCTCTGAAGCAGTTGAGAAAAGACTGCAGCTTCCGGGCCGTAACCGCCGAGGAACACCGAGATGAAGCGACCAGAGAAGCGTTCATCCAAGGGCTCAGGTCAGCCCCCATTCGGCAATGCTTACTGGAGAAAGCGCAACCCACTCTTGAAAAGGTAGCCGACCAGGCTCGAGCAATGGACGGCTCAGCAGCAATCTGAGTCATATGGGACACCAATGCTGCGAATGAACGCTGCTACGGCGGAAACTCAAGGAACCCCCCAGGGCACCCCTGACACTGAGGGTGGAGAAAAACCCGAGGAATCGGATACCCAGACCTCGTCAAACTCCTCAGCCACTACTTCGGTTGGTAAATGCTTCTTTTGTGGGTATAAAAGACACCTCCGCAACAAATGCCCCGCCAGGGATGCCACATGCATGAATTGTGACAAGAAAGGGCATTATGCCAGGGTATGCAAATCTACTCTCAGGAGAAATAAACCCACTTCTGCGGCCCTCTTCTCACAAAAGAAACTAACTGCAGCCTCACCGGGGAATCTATCGAAGGTTATCATCAACGTGCGAATTAACGGGCATATGGCTGAGGCTCTGATTGATACCGGTAGCTCTGAAAGTTTCGTCAACAGCTCACTAGCGAAGGGCAGGAAATGGAAGATCCACCCGACAGACAATACGGTATGCATGGCCGCCACATCACTACAGTCCAGCGTACAAGGGTACTGCAATGTTGAATTGGAGGTAAAAGGGTACACGCATCGGGATGTAAGGGTACTGGTGCTTCGTGATTTATGCGCAGACGTAATTCTGGGTCATAATGTCCTCAAGCAGCACACGAGCGTCGAAATACCCTTTGGAGGAAGCAAACCTCGTCTAATTCTAAATGCTCTGACCACCGCAGAGGTATCGTCCCCCCTGCTGTTTGCTAAGTTGTCGCCGGACTGTAAACCGATAGCGATCAAATCGCGACGATATACCACTGCCGATATGAACTTCATCACTTCTGAGACCAAGCGATTACTGGAAGAAGGTATTATAGAACCGAGCGATTCGCCATGGCGCGCGCAGGTGTTGGTGACCAGCAGCCAGAACCTTAAGAAACGAATGGTTGTCGATTACTCTCAAACGGTCAATCGCTTCACCCAACTCGATGCCTACCCTTTGCCGCGCATAGACGAGATGGTCGAACGCGTGGCCAATTATAAAATATTCAGCACCATCGATTTGCGAAGCGCCTATCATCAAATTCCCATCCGAGAGGAAGACAAACCTTACACCACGTTCCAGGCAGGTAGACGCCTCTACCAATTCAGGAGGATTCCGTTCGGTGTCACGAATGGAGTAGCTTGCTTCCAACGAGTTATGGACGACATCATCTCAGATGAAAACCTCAAAGACACTTTTGTTTACGTGGACAATGTCACAGTGTGCGGTAGGGATCAGGGGGAACATGATATGAATGTGGACAGATTCTTGAGCATTGCTAGAAAATATAATCTGACCCTCAACTACGAGAAATGCGTATTCTCGGCAAGGTCAATTGACCTTCTCGGCTACACGATAGCCGACGGCACGATTAAGCCTGATCCTGAACGATTGCGCCCACTTCGTGAGCTACCCCCACCTCAGGACCTGCAGACAATGCGCCGGGTGATAGGGATGTTCGCTTACTACGCGAGATGGATCCCCCAATACTGCAAGAAAATACATCCCCGAGTGCATTGCAAAAACTTCCCACCAGATGCTGCTGTTATAAAAGCTTTCCACAGCCTCAAAGACGATATCAGTAATTCCGTGGTATTATCGATCGACAGCTCGGTGCCGTTCGTGGTGGAAACGGACGCTTCCGATCACGCGATAGCCGCGACGCTCAATCAGTCCGGACGACCCGTCGCGTTCTTCTTGAGAACTCTCTCTGGAAGCGAGCAGAGACACTCAGCAATAGAGAAGGAAGCGTACACTATTGTCGAAGCCCTGCGTAAATGGGGACACTATTTACTGGGAAACCACTTCACACTCGTCACGGACCAGCGATCTGTTGCATTCCTGTTTGATGGGAAAAATAACGGGAAAATTAAGAATGAAAAAAATAATGAGATGGCGGATAGACCTAGCTTGCTATAGTTACGACATTGTTTACCGGCCCGGGAGGGAAAACCCTGCTGCAGATACCTTCTCTCGGGTCTACTGTTCGGCGACAATCAGTCGGGCTTTGCAAGACCTCCATGTGTCTCTGTGCCACCCGGGGGTAACCAGAATGGCACATTTCGTGCGCAGACAAAACCTTCCCTATTCTATTGAAGACATTAAACAAATGAATGCTTCATGCCCTGTTTGTGCTGAACTAAAACCCAGATTCTATGGCGCGGCATCTGGCAGGTTGATCAAGGCCACTTTCTCCCTTTGAGAGACTAAATATCGACTTCAAAGGGCCCCTGCCGACCGAGACAGACAACAGATACATATTCACTGTTGTTGATGAATACTCAAGGTTCCCTTTCGCATGTCCGTGCTCGGATATGACCTCGGGCACTGTCGTGAAATGTCTGTCTGACCTCTTTGCTATGTTTGGGAAACCTTCGTACATACATTCAGACAGAGGGCCGTGTTTCATGTCGGCCGGGCTAAAACAGTTACTATTAGAGCACGGCATAGCTACTATTCGAACGACGGGTTACAACCCACAGGGTAATGGGCAGGTGGAACGATATCATGGAATCATCTGGAAAGCCGTAACTCTGGCGCTGAAATTGAGAGGACTGGGGCCTGAGCAGTGGGGGGTTACCCTTCTCGACGCTCTGAATTCCATACGCTCTTTGCTATGTACGTCCACCAATGCAACTCCTCACGAACGAATGTTTACTCACCAGCGACGTTATGTTGACGGCCAAACGGTGCCCAACTGGCTAACCTATTCCGGAACAGTGTTCATGAAACGCCCGGTACGACAAAGCAAGTATGAACCCATGGTGGAGGAGGTCGAACTCATCGATGCTAATCCAGAGTATGCTCATGTCAGACTTCCTGATGGCAGGGAGACCACTGTGTCGGTTCGCCATTTGGCTCCCTCAGGTACTCCTCCCGCAGGTACACCACCATCTGGCACTCCTCCCTCTGACATTCCCTCCCCAGGTGTTCCCCCCCCCCCAGGAACTCCACCCGGGAATGGTGGCGACGGAGCTTCCGCGTTCCACCCGAGAGCGATCGAGGAGTCATCCCCGGCACGAGTCGAGGCTCACCAAGAGGATCGGAAGCCTCCCTCAAGTGAAACCGCCATTTACTCCCGGAGAGGTCGACGGATAAAACCCCCTCGCCGACTCGATCTGTAAAGGGGATTATCGGCATCCTTGATGCTCATGCTCCTATATGCTCATTATATCATATATCGATGCTCATTACCATGCTCCTACAACTCAAAATAATCCTCACTGCTAGGCATGTATGCTTCTGTAGTTTAAATAGTTCGCGCTGCTTGAAATGTATACTCCTATAGCGCTGAAGTAATCATGGTGCGTTAGTTGGGCCTCTAGTTACATTTTAAAGATGGGGAGAATGTGGTGAATTGAAGGTCGTGACGCGTGATCACATGTCGCGCGGCTCGCACACGGGACAGATAAAGCCAAGATTCCGCGCGGTCGGGGGGATTGTCCCTGGGGCATTGTCATTTACGGCGGCGGTCCACTTGGTGCTCGTTGAATGGTGAGAATTGAGAGTATACCGGACTCCGTGCTTATGCTGATTTATTTTGCGGTGATCTACTGCACATGTATACATTGCTACATATGTACTCCTAGCTGCACCTGTATCCCCTGATGGCCCGTAGAAGCGGCTTCAATCAAGTGGAATAAAGCCTACACTCTGAAGGTTTTTCTCTCGCTTTCATTTCAAGCACTAACATATATATATATATATATTGTGTGTGTGTGTGTGTGTGTGTGTGTGTGTGTGTGTGTGTGTGTGTGTGTGTGTGTGTGTGTGTGTGTGTGTGTGTGTGTGTGTGTGTGTGTGTGTGTGTGTGTGTGTGTGTGTGTGTGTGTGTGTGTGTGTGTGTGTGTGTGTGTGTGTGTGTGTGTGTGTGTGTGTGTGTGTGTGTGTGTGTGTGTGTGTGTGTGTGTGTGTGCGCGTGTATGTTGTTCACAAATCATAACATATTCTCAATGATTACTGCCCCACCCCCCGTGTCTGTCTGTCTGTCTGTCTGTCTGTCTGTCTGTCTGTCTGTCTGTCTGTCTGTCTGTCTCTCTCTCTCTCTTTTTCTTTCTTTCTCTCTTTCTCTCTTTCTCTCTTTCTCTCTTTCTCTCTTTCTCTCTTTCTCTCTTTCTCTCTTTCTCTCTTTCTCTCTTTCTCTCTTTCTCTCTTTCTCTCTCTCTCTCTTTCTCTCTCTCTCTCTCTCTCCATCCTCTCTCTCTCTCTCTCTCTCTCTCTCTCTGAACAGTCATTATGTCTGGACGGTGGTGATCTCTGTATGTGTCTGGATGGTATTTGTGTCCAGGCAATGTTTATGTCCAGATGGGAGTTTGTCGCCGGACGTGTCTGAGTGGTGTTTATGTCCTGACGGGAGCTTGTCTCCAGACGTGTCTGGGCAGTGTTTGCCTTTGGATTGCTTGGCTCCGGACACATCCGGGTGGAGTTTTTCTCCGGGAATGTCTGGGTGGGGTTTCTCTTCAGATGGCTTGGCTCTGGACTTGTCCAGGTAGTGTTTGCCTCAGGACATTGTTTATGACATCTATTGAACGCGGTGTTTATGATGACGCAGTGTTTATGTCTGGACGGGCGTTTATCTCCGGATGCGACCGGGCTGTGTTTGTCTCTGGACAGCTTGGCTCTGGATGCGTCCAGGCTGTATTTATGTCCGGGCGGTGTTTGTCTCCGAACATATCTGGGTGGTGTTTATGTCTGGATGGGAGTTTTCCTCCAGACGCGTATCTCCATATGGATCTGGACGGTGGTTACATCTGAACGGGGTTTTTTTTCCAAACGTGTCTGGATGGGAGTTTGTCGCCAGACGTGTCCGGATGAGAGTTTGTCTCTGGAAGTGTCCGGAAAGGAGTTTGTGTCCGGACATGTCCGGTTGGTGTTTATGTCTGGACGGGAGTTTGTCTCTGGATGTGTCAGGATGTGAGTTTGTCTCTGGATGTGTCTGGTTGGGAGTTTGTCTCCAGACATGTCCGGGCAGTGTTTCTGTCTGGACGGGAGTTTGTGTCCATACCAGGTGGTGTTTATGTCTGGACAGAAGTTTATCTCCGGACATGTCCGAGCAGTGTTTGTCTCCGGACAGCTTGGCTCCGTACGTGTTGGGGCGGTGTTTGTATCCAGATTGTGTTTATCTCTGGGCATGTCCGGGCGGTGTTTCTCTCTGGGTGGTATTTATACCATGACTGGTAGAAAATGGATTTCAGACATTATTTTGTTTCCATCTTCACTGATATTCTATGCAGAATCATTTTGATGAGACAATTGACGTTCCACTGCACATCTGCCTTCCCTTCCTCTCACCTCTCACTGACTTCCCTCCCCAACCCCTTTCCTCACTCTCTCTCCCTCCTTGCTCCCCCCTCCCTCCTCTCTCTTTCCCCCTCCCTCCTCTCTCTTTTCTACTCTCCTCCTTCTTCCATCCTCTCTCTTTCCCCCTCTATCTCCTCACTCTCCCTCCACCCCTCTCTATCATCCCCCTCCTTTTTTTCTCCCCATCTCAGTGTTTCCGTCAGCGAAGTGACGGGTGGTATAAAATATATGGAAGGAGTTCACAAATAACGGCAGCAACGACAACAGCTTTCATATTTTTTGGACTTCACTTTTTTGTATACATGGTCGAGGCTCGTGGAAGAGCTAGAGCAGAAAGGAAGGGAATGAAATGGAAAGGGGGAAACACCAACAGCGGAACAAACGTGATAGTGAGAGAAAGATCAAGGGGAGGGGGAGGAGAATACATGGGGGCAGGCCCGGCGCCAGGGCTCAGTATTAAGAGGGATATATGAACTGCACATTAAGTATATATGAACTGGATTGGGGGGGGGGCACAATTACAATATTTTTGATAACCCGGTATGCTATTGCATTCATGCAGCATTGATGCATCTATACTGAGGTTGCCATCACATACTAACCAAATTGATCTCAGCTAGATTTAATATGTTCCGATGTTTTTGGCCTAAAATTATTCGAATGCAGGAGAGCCCAAACAAACTGGCACATTCACAATGCAGATATTCACAATTTATTAAATGATGCATGCATAATTTCAAACAGGTTTTATCTGCATAATTTCAAATGTAAGCACGATTGCAAACATACAGATGGAAAAATTCAAAATTTTAAAATTATTATTAGAAAATTACTCTTATAAGATGGAAGGTTGTGAAGGTCACGCGGTGCACTTCATCATTAATTATGTAAATTTATGTCTTTTCCTTATTCATATTACGACTATATTACATTTATACCTAACTTACAACCAATCAGGTAACCTGCCTCCATATCTGCCTCAATAGGGCCTCCATATCGAAGACGCTGATTGGCTATTCCTTAAAACTAAATGATCCACGATATATATATATATATATATATATATATATATATATATATATATATATATATATATATATATATATATATATATATATATATATATATATATATATATCCACCCACAGCATCAACATTCGGCACGAGGTCTTGCGGCTGTCTTTCCTTTTGGCTGCCGGTGTTGGTGCTTGCGTTATTATCTTTTATCTTGTGGGCTTGGACTGTATTGTCTTGCCAGTTGCTTTTGGAGATGCGCTGGGAAGCGCACACTTATCTCTTGACTGTTATTCAAAGAAGGATATTATTAAAGAACAGTTTATCCAAGAAGGCCTTATTATTCACCATGTTGAACATCTGGAATAAGGGTTTTAGTTCACACAGGTGAACTCTTAAACAGCAAGGACTTCACAGTGGGTGCTCGTCCTTAAACACCAAGTTGTTCACAGGGTGCAACAGGGCATAAATGGGTGGCGTACAAGTGGGGGGGGCACCAGATGCGCCATGGGGGGGCATTGCACCCAAATGCCCCCCCTAGCGATGGGCCTGCATGGGGGTGAACAAGTTGCACACAGGCTGAATAAAACACAGCAACAAGAGGAAGGGGAAGTGGGGATTAAACAGAAAAGGAACAAACCAACTGGCAGCAAACAAACTAAAAGATGTGAGGGAGATGGGGGGGTAAATCACAATAACATGGAAAAAGGGAGTGCTTCAGAGTAGGGTCATTTTGAGTAGACAGAGATCATGAGTATGGATTGGGGGGGGGGGGTGACCTGAGGTAGTGGTGAACAGCTGCCTTGAAGCCTTGGAGGGAAGAATACGGGATAGAACAGACTGGGGAAGTTGGTTCCACAGGCAAGAGTGGAGGTGGGTAGTGAGCCTGGATTGGGGGATTTTAACAAAAAGAGGGTTACTGGCAGAAGGTGTGCACCCTGTAGAAACTTGTGAGGGACACAGGCAAGAGAGGGCAGAGAGTGCAAGACCAAAAAGGAGGCAGTAGAATACAGAGTCCACCAGCCTCTATGCGATATGAGAATAACACGCTAGACACTCAGCTTCGGTGTGGGTGATCACAATGATTTTGAGGACCTAGCTTTCCATGGTACAAAGAAGGGCAAAGTGTGAGGCAGGGGTGTCAGCCCAAGGAGGAGAGCAGTACTCCATGAAGCTGTGAATGAAGGCCTTGGAGGTTGTCAAAAGTTCAAATGGCCAAGGAAAGGATGAAGGTTGCCAAGACGGTGGATGGCTTGAGATGCGTTCTTGGAAATATGGTCTGCCCAAGAAAGATCATGGCTGATGGTGAGGACCGTGAGGCCCAAACATTTGAGTGACAACCTCTACAGGTGGTTTGTTTTGAAGTAGATAGGAGGGTTTGCCAGATGGTCCTTTTGGAGAGACAGGGTGAGTGTGAGGGATTTGGCAGGGTTGAAAGAAATATTCCAAGTGCTGGACCAGCTCCTGATGCTATCAAATTCTGCAGAGAGGGAAGACGATTCTGCCTGCCTGTCTTCAGGATGAGAAATGATATATTGTGTTCAGATTTATACCATTTGGTGTGGGGAAGTCAGATATGAAGATGAAGTGGGGGAGGGTACTGATGTAAGCGAGCTTGTCACTGTAGCTCCACACAAAGTAGAAAAATGTTTGGATTTAAGGAAACCAAGGGCAGTGAGATGGAGACAGACATTAGGATTGGAATGACAATGGTGATTAAAGGCATGAATAAAGATAGCACTATATGAACATGATGGTGCATAAGGCAGGAATTTAAAAGTCATCAAGGGATGGAGAGAAGAGGAGAATTGAAAGCAGTCTGGAAGAAAGGTGTTTGGAAGAAAGTATATGGGGACATTGAACATTTTTAAGTTGCCATTTAAAAAAGGTTAAATACTGATGGAGAGAGATGGGTGGAAGAAGAAAAAGAATAAGAGGACGAAGAATAAGAGGACGAAGAATAAGAGGACGAAGAATAAGAGGAAGAAGAATAAGAGGAAGAAGAATAAGAATAAGAGGTCGAAGAATAAGAATAAGAATAAGAATAAGAATAAGAATAAGAAGAAGGTTTTTTATTGTTTGATTAACTTTACAGATGGATAAGAAAGGAATTAAAGTGAGATTGGTGAATAATTATCGGACAGAAGGGATGGAAACAACGTGAGTGGATTTGGGAAATGGTTGAAAAAAAGGTCGGCCCAAAACTATCTGAGCCTAAAAACAAACAAGAAAACAAACTCTGGAATAAGCACTCACCCTATAACAATTGACACAAGCAGAGAACATAAAATTGATGACAGCACAGACAAATCCATAACGATTCCTTCGCTTTCTGGAAGTACAAAATATCACTCGGTGGACCAAGAGAAGCAACTACGACCAGGAAACCGGAAATGGAAATTCTATTGGATGTTTCCCCCGTCTGGATTGCACATGGTGATGCTGGACAAAAATACTGGCTCCTGGATATTTTACCTATCCCTAAATCCTCTCTATCCTCTATCTTACCTTATCTTTTCCCTGCCCCCTTTAACACCTTACCCATTACCCCCGCTATCCCCAAGAGGGAAGACATTCTTTGCTTGTGTGTTTTACATGTTGCTATAGTAAACATGTACTGCAAGTCCTGCTTCCTCATTCTCCCATCCGTAGGAAGAGATCTTTGCTACTAGCAATAATAACAATTGCATTTTCTCATGTTATTAAGTTATGTTCAAGCACTGTAACAAACAGGTCTTCACTCTGATCATTTTGAAGAGAAGCTTGCCTTCAAATAGATGAAGGCATCAGTGCCAAAACCCTCCAGGGATAAAAGATTGAGTTCTCCTTGGAAGTAACGTGCATACAGCCGTGAGATGGGCAGTCCGTAACCAAACCCAGCCTGTGGGGCACAAAACAGCACATGGATGTCAATGAGTCAGGGGAATTTTTTTTTTTGGGGGGGGGGGTGGCAGATTGGGAAGGACAGATGTTACATACCTAGTTACATTCCACAAATGCAAGCTTGATGCTCACCTCCACTACTTCATCCCACTTTTCTCTCGCTTGTGGAAGCGAATCCTTGTATGTATCTCGTGATGTTTTCTCCAGTCCTCCAAGACTGTCTCCTGTACCCATTACTGAGATTTTTTGAAAAACTCACTGATCCTCTACCTCTAATCCTGCCTGCCACTCCCATACATGCATCTGTTTTTGTTTAAAATATAGCTGTCAGCGGCCTGTTTCCTTCCCACCACATGTCAGTCTGTCGATCTGCCACCCCATGTTATCTATCTCTTCCATGAGCCATAACTTCGATTAAAATATTGTTTGGGCTTATCAAAAGAAAAAGCTGAAAATACTTTCAAATTAATTAACTGTTGATGCATTGTACTCATCATAATCAACATTGATCTCTTGTCTCCCGATATGATACACTACAATGGTACACTTTTGTCAACCGGAATAACTTCATCATCCTGCTAGCTAACGGCCTGACAGGGTAGGTTAGAGGTATTCACATAAGTGTTTAGATCAATGACAATGAGTTGTTTGAAAAACAATTTCATGTGATTGTTTCCCGAAAAGAAGGCATAATCAATTTACTGGAAAAGTTTTCCATATTTCTCTGGTAACTTTGCCACGACAGTGGTTTTGCCTTTGCTGATGGAGTTAATCGAAATATAAGGCAACTTCACCACTTATATTGTTGAAAAAAAATTCTTAATGCATTTCGTATGAAAAACCCAAACAGGTTAGATTATTCCAACCTGTAATCACATAGATTAGAATGGTAAAAGAAGCATACCAGTAAATTATCCTAATTGTTGGTCTCATAAACAAACGATGGATCGTCAAATTAAAATTCGGCATATGTATGTATGTATGTATGTATGTATGTATGTATGTATGTATGTATGTATGTATGTACGTACAGTGGCCTGCAGAAGTATTCACCTACATCCAAAGTTCTCACATTTTGATGCCACCTGAGCTTTTTACCTTTGCCACCGAAAGTGGAAGGAGGTTATATTTTCACCCATGTCTGTCTACCTGTCTGTTTGTTACTTACGAAATCTAAAGATTTCGTAAGTGTATTGATGACTTCAGTAATCTGTTTGTGTTTGTGTGTGTGTGTGTTTGTTTGTGTGTTTGTGTGTAGGCACGATAACTCGAGAACGGAAGAAGCTACCAATGTGAAATTACACCACGTGATTCAGGAGGGTGATGGCTTGCGCTGATTAGATTTTGGTCAAAATCGGTCAAAGGTCAAGGTCACAGTGAAGTCAAACATTCGATTTTTGATGGTTTGGTAAAGAATCATCGTAGAAACTTCTGGTTTGCATCGATACCTTCTTTCGAGACAGCTTTTATTAGACAAGGTCAGAGGTCAAGTTGACGATTTCATAAGTACCAGTCTATGACTGCTTGTTTGTTTGTCTGTTGTTCTTTTTTTGTATACACTGTTGAGGCTTGTATGAGAGCTAACACAGAGAATGTACAAGGGGAGCAGGAGGCAAGAGGGGTGGGAGAGGGAAGGAAAAAACAGTGGAGAACAGAGACATGAGGAGATCTAATTGTCTGTTTGCAGAATATCTCAAAAAGATTGGGACAGATTCAGATCAAATTGGGTGTGTCGGTTGGGTATGTGATAAGGAAGAATTGATTCAATTTTGGTGAAGATCCAAATCCGGATCTGAGGAATTCTTAAGTGATTCTTCAGCATTGAGTGATTGGGCTAAAACAATACATAGCACGATATCTCAAAAAGAGTTATGGATGGATCCAGCTGAAACTTGTTTGATGAGTTGGTTAGGTGAGAACAAGCCAATTAAATTTTAGTTTAGGTCCGAATCCAGATACGGCCTTTCATTGAGATACAAAACGTAAACTAATCAGCTTAGCGGAGGAATGTGCTGTACCGAATGGCATTCCAGTTTCATGGTGCTTTCAAATCAAACTTAATACATAGAGTCTTCACAAGCTACTCCAAAGTGATAAAGCTTAAAAAAAAATGCAGATAAAATGTCAACAAGTTAAATTAACAGGGAAAATTAGATGATTCTCAGTTGCATAAATATTTAAACCCTTTGCCTAATTAACCCGAAATCACTTCAGGAGCAAATCATTTGTTTGAAAGGTTACAAAATAACTGTAATCGGTTTCACCTGTATAGATTCATTGGTTTATTGAGCTCCCCCACTTATCCAAGGAGTTTTAATGTGCAACTCACCTGGTCAACCAACAAGGCAAACATGAAGACCAAGGATTTTCCAAGGAAATCAGACATAAAGTGGTGGAGAAGCACCATTCGGGAGATGGTTGGAAGATTTCAAAATCAATCATTATTCTTTTGAGTATGGGAAATCCATCATTAAAACTGGGGGATGTATCATACCACACAGGAGAAACATTGTGAGAGTGTGAGATTTGTCAGGATTGAAAGACATGTTCCATGTGTTGGACCAGCTTGTGATTTTATCCAGATCTGCAGAGAGTGAAGAGGCTGCTGCCTGCCGATCTGAAGGATGACAGATTGTATGGCAGAGGGTGGAGTCATCAGCAAGGAGATAAAGAGGATTTTCCAGAGTCAGAGAGATCATTGAAGAAAACGAGAAGAAGCACAGGGCCCAGAACGCTGCCTTGAGGAACTCCAGCCGGGACAAGAAGAGAACATGAGAGAATTCCATTAAGAGCCACGTGTTGATTGCGACAGGAGAGGAGGTCTGCAAGCCATGAGTGGAGATTGCTTTGGATACCATCGGAAGAGAGTTTGGTGAGCATGGCAGGGTGCCAGACCATATTGAAAGCTCGCGATATGTCTTTGGAGATGGCTCTGATCTCATGTCTGACATTGAGTACATCCTTCCATTGTTGGGAAAGCAGAAGCAGCATGTCCAGGGTCGAGTGACCTGGTCTGAATCCAAATTGATGATCGGAACTCAAGCCATTGGAGAAGAGGAAGGATTTGATATTGCAAGCGATGATGGATTCCATAACCTTCCTGATGATTGGCAGAAGGCTGATTGGTCTGTAGTTGCAGGGATCTGTTTTTGTACCTTTTTATGCAGGGCGGTAATGTTTGCTGATGTCCAAGTAGATGGCAGATGACCTTGAGCAAACAAAAGGGTGAATAGACTAGAGAGAAGGTGAGCAAGACCAGCAGAGCAGGTTTTAGGACATGTGGGCTGATGTCGTCTGGACCGGTTGCAGAATAATCTGAGTTGAGGGTTGACAGAAAATCTCCACCCTGTCGGGAGAAAAGGACACAGAGTCCAGGAACAGCTGTGTGGGACTGGGTAAGGTGGATACAGAAAGTGATGGGTTTGGGACCCAAGATTTAGAAGCAAACACAGAGTTTAGGTATTCATATCTTGTAAATTGGATGCTGTTTCGACTGATTTCACACCTGGCATATGTTAGCATAACTTAGATGGAAACCAGTAATATCCGAGGGATGGTGTGGCATGACTGCCAGCGACTGAGTGACAGTGCGACAAGCAAACAGGGAATGGTGAGAGATCTGTTGAAGTCGCATTTTATATTACATGGAATTTCTGCAGTTACTTGCCAGTTAATATAACTCCACAAATAAGGCAAAGTAACCCAAAGGTGGTGAAGTTTCCCCATTTTATGGTAATTTGTATTTTTGTTTTTCACCTGCTGGGTAAACAAATAAACATATCAATAAAATATATTTCCTGTATAACTTGCCAATATATTTAGTGAAATAAATTGTTTTGCAATATTACGAGGTAAGTAGGTAAAGAATACTGGTTCTGGCTCACTTTTCCCCATGTAAATGAATGGGGGATTTTCAGCCATGAAATTTTTCTTTTTTTTCCCCTAAAAAAATAAATCCCCTTTTTAGCCCAAGGTATATTTATTTGTCTCCCCTTTTAACCTAGGGGCTCTCTATTCAAAGAACCCATACAACAATATAAAGATTTGTTAAAGGTGATTCTAAAGAAATATCTGAAACGTCTAAGCCTCGGTACACTCTTTATCAAATAACCGATGCATATTGTTTAGCTCACTCATTGAACCTATAAACATTTGTTCATTCTCAAATTCCTTCAATAGTTTAATTTTCTTTGCACAATAATCCCCATCTAAAATATTGAAAAACAAAACATTTGAATCTTTATATTTTTTTAAGATACCCCTTTTGTGCCATTACGAAATGATAAGCTTCTCTTAATGATCTCATCTGACCACCTCCTGAGTTGCAAATCATTTTTGTGTATAAACCACGCCATAAAAAAAGTTTTGTTTCAAATGTTTTCAGTTCATGCCGTGAAAATGAGGAAGTGTTTTTTTGACACGGTCGTGCTGTGTGAATGAGGAAGTGGTTTTAGACAGTCATGCTGTGAAAAAACAGGAACTATTCTGTGAGACAAGGTCTCTTGTTTATATTTTATCTCAAAACACGAACTGAAAACATTTGAATCAAAACCATTTTAAGTATGTTTTGGAAATGATTCATACAATTTGAGAATATATCTCCCAGTTATTTTCCAAGCTGTCATTTCCTGTGTCGATACCCAATGATTAAGCAATCTCCTCATCGTTGCTTTATAAGTGATTCGCCAGACAAAGTTTCTGCCAGACGGGATTTTCATTTTTACAACTGAGACATGAGCGATCTTTCTTCCGATGAAGACAACAGCTCACTACAAAGTTGGTAAGTTGGTTCCTCTTTGAACGATGAAGCAATCGATTTTAAATTAAATCATGATAATTATGATATATATTTTTTTTTTCCTGACAGGTCGTTGGAAGAAATTGAGTTTACATATCACGATGAGGTGCATCAAATGAATACTCTTATTGAAGAGATCAATGATTTTAGAAGAGAATTGAAAGACATTTATAATGAGTGGTACGAAGTCTTATCACGTCCTCTGATCTCGAAGGAATTAAACCAATGGTGAGACACGTGTGTGTGTGTGTGTGTGTGTGTGTGTGTGTGTGTGTGTGTGTGTGTGTGTGTGTGTGTGTGTATGTGTGTGTCTCTCTCTGTCTGTCTTTCTACCTACCTCTCTCTGCTCTTATTGAAGAGGTCAATGATTTATAATGACTGGTACGAAGTCTTATCACGGTCTCTGATCTCGAATGAATTAAACCAATGGTGAGACACGTGTGTGTGTATATATATGTGTGTCTATGTGTGTGTCTATGTGTCTATGTGTCTGTATGTGTCTGTATGTGTCTGTATGTGTGTGTATGTGTGTGTATGTGTGTGTATGTGTGTGTATGTGTGTATGTGTGTGTATGTGTGTGTATGTGTGTGTATGTGTGTGTATGTGTGTGTATGTGTGTGTATGTGTGTGTATGTGTGTGTATGTGTGTGTATGTGTGTGTATGTGTGTGTATGTGTGTGTATGTGTGTGTATGTGTGTGTATGTGTGTGTATGTGTGTGTATGTGTGTGTGTGTGTGTGTGTGTGTGTATGTGTGTGTATGTGTGGGTATGTGTGTGTATGTGTGTGTATGGGTGTGTATGTGTGTGTGTGTGTGTGTGTGTGTGTGTGTGTGTGTGTGTGTGTGTGTGTGTGTGTGTGTGTGTGTGTGTGTGTGTGTGTGTGTGTGTGTGTGTGTGTGTGTGTGTGTGTGTGTTGCTTTCCCTGTCTGTTTGTATCTCTCTCTCTGTCTGTCTCTTCATCTATACCCTTGACTTATTATTTTATTTTTTTTCAGCACTATCACACAACATCAGCTGTTGAAGCAATCTTGTACAACACATGTTTTTCTGGAGGTAAATGTTTCTGAATTATTATTAATATCACTCTCTCTTTAGAATGTCGTCTTATGTTGGTTGCATCATTAGTTTGGACGCGGTTTTGTCAGTACACTGGAATTCATTTTATTGACCTTGAAAGGATGACAGGCTCCTGGTGTGTTAATTCAGTGGTCAACGAGGCTTACTCATATTACCATGTAATTATCTTTATAAAACCATATTATTATCCACTTTTTGTTTCAAAACAGAATATGGTGTCTGAGTTTCGAAATCACAAGACATCTGAAGAAGATTGCTGGGAAAGATTATACATTCTCGCAAATGAATATTTAATATTTTCAATATTAATAAATTATATTTGTTTTGTTTACAATTACTTGATTCTGAATTTCAAAAAGAGAATCAAGACATGAAGGAGAGGGAGGGGGGATGGGGGGTAGGTGTGCTCCCCCAATGACCCATCACCCCCTCATCCCATCCCTCCCCTCCCCATGTGTGTGTGTGGGGAAGGGTGGGGGTGGGATGAGGGAGGTGGTGGGTCAAAGGTGGGGGCGCACAGGGGGGATGAGGGGGTGGGGCTTGTGTGGGCGGGGCTTGTGTGGGTGGGGTTTATGTTGGTGGAGCTTGTGTGGGCGGGGTGTGGGTGGGTGGGGCTTGTGTGGGTGGGGCTTGTGTGGGTGGGGCTTGTGTGGGCGGGGTTTATGTGGGTGGAGCTTGTGTGGGAGGGGTTTATGTGGACAGGGTTTATGTGTGTGGAGTTTTTGTGTGGAGCTTGTGTAGGCAGGGGTTATGTGGGAGGGGTTTATGTGGGCAGGGTTTATGTGGACAGGGGTTTATGTGGGTGGAGCTTATGTGGGAGGGGTGAATGTGGATGAGGCTTATGTGGATGAGGTTTGTGTGGATAAATGGATGGGTGGAGAGATGGGTGGATGGGTGGATGAGTGGAGCTTGTGTGGATGGGTGGATATTTTTTTAATTAAATAAACATGTTGTGTGTGGGGAACTAATTAACTAATCACTAATTATGTGAATATGATGAATATGGGTGGAGCTTGTGTGGGGTTTGTGTGTGTGGAGCTTGTGTGGAGTTTTTGTGTGGAGCTTGTGTGGAGCTTATGTGGAGCTTGTGTGGGGTTTGTGTGGGGTTTGTGTGGGGTTTGTGTGGGGTTTGTGTGGGGTTTGTGTGGGGTTTGTGTGGGGTTTGTGTGTCGTGGGGTTTGTGTGGGGTTTGTGTGTGGTGGGGTTTGTGTGTGGTGGGGTTTGTGTGGGGTTTGTGTGGGAGGGGCGTGTGTGGGCGGAGTCAAAAAGGGGCGGAGTCAAAAAATTTCAATTTATTGGAGCTTGTGAGGGGTTTGTGTGGAGCTTGTGTGGGGTTTGTGTGGGCAGGGCTTGTGTGGGGTTTGTGTGGGTGGAGTCAAAAAGGGGCGGAGTCAAAAAATTTCAATTTATCTTTGTCTTTTGTAATTCCTGTGAATAAAATGAACCTAAAATCTCTTCCCCTTCCAAATCATATACCTTATAAGTCCAAGGAACCGTATCTATTACATCAACAATTTTAAAAAGTTCGTTCGTCCATCGTTTAGTATAACCCTTTTCAAAATGAGATTCCCACCTATATATTCTTACGATATCACCAACTTTGAACTTAGGTTTTCTGACATTAATCTCTTTTTCATATTTTAATTTTGTAAATGTTTCTGATGGTTTCATATTTGTTGACGTGTGAATCGTGTCATTATACTTATCCACAATATCCTGAATAAAAGATGACCATTGTTTTGAACCGAGTTGTGTGAATTTTTTATATAGTCTCTCTTTTAAGGTACGATTAAAACGTTCAACAACAATTGCCTTCCCTTCATTAAAGGTACTGTATAATGTAATAGTTATTTTTTAGAAAATTCATAAATGTCTTGTTATAAAACTCTCTACCCTCATCAGTCCACAATTTTTTAGGTTTTCTCTTACTTTTATTAAATATCTGTTGAAAAGCTAACATAAGAGTATTACCTGTTTTGTTTTTTAAAGGGACAACCCACGCATATCTACTCCTCAAATCAATAACGGTTAAAGCATACTTGTACCCCTTATCATTATTGAGTTCAATCAAATCAGCAGACCAGATATAATCAACTTCCTTGGAATAAACTTTCCTTCTCTGAAACTTTGTGAATATTGGTTTATGTAATTCATCAGCTAATTGCTCTTCAGTCTTAATGGCATCATTAGAGCCTATAAGTTTTTTGAATTTCCAAGTCCAAGTTTCAATTTAGCACTGATCATCTTCTTCACAATGAACCGATCAACTTTTTCTCTCAAGGTTGGATTTTGTATCAGAGACAAATTATACAACATTTCTCTATCGGCTTCATGCTTTTCTTCCAACGTTGTGGTATTCCCATAATCAATATCGTGTCTCATGCACACTTCATCAACTCTATTGATAGGCTTACTCCAGGATTTAGGATTGTCTGCCTCATCTAATCTTTTATCCAAGTTTGTGCCTGGACCACAGAAAGAATACCCTGGAAGATGTAATTCCCCTGGTATTCCAGTAGTTGTAAATTTACTTCCTGATAAAAACTTTTGTATATCTCCTCCTAGTTTGTGTTGGGAGATAAATTGATTTTTTTTTGAACCACACACCGAGCATATACCTTTTTGTATAACCCTGTTATTTTTACTTTTAATATATGAAATATTTTTAGCATTAGTTTTCTTTTTACATTTGAGACAATAACTCATTTATTTATGAGAAAAATTCCTGCAGAGTGCAAAAACCTTTTTAGTTTCCAACATGCACATTTGAATCTTAATTTTTAAAACATAAAGAATCCTTAGAAATGCCTTCACTCTCTCCTCCATTTATTCAAGAAAAAAAAAAATGAAAAACTTGAATTAAAATGAATAGCTTGTCGATATCAATATTCATGTCGAAAGTATTGTAAATAGACTTGTTAATTCTTTGTTTTCCTCCTCGGTGGGTTGAGTTATTTTCTATAATACCCCTATTCTTTTTTGAATCTCACTGGTTTCTATATTTTGATATTTATTTATTCTCTCTCTTTCCTCCCTCTCTCTTCTCCTTTTCCGCCTTCTCGTTCTTCTCCCTCTCCTCCTTTTCCTCCTCTTCCCTCTCTTCTTCAACTCCTTCCTCATCCCTTACTATCCTTGAATCGCTTACACCCCATAGAATATTATACATATATTCATCAGGATTTCTTGTTATTCCTGAATCCAAAATAATTTTTTTTACAACAGGAAACCAATAAAATTTCTTTTGAATTTCTAAAAGAGCCTTACCTTTTCTTAACTTCATATTTTTTTCATTATTTAACATTCTAATTAAATCTAAAGTTGTCGGTTTATCAACATCAGCATAATGCCAATCTTTTATTGAAAATACCTCATTCTTATGTTGTAGAACATATTTATTAAAATACCGAATACCCTTTTCTTGAAGGTATGCTTGGAAACAGAAATGATAATTTTCATGAAGCCTTCTTGCTGTCATTTATGTATTATAAATATATGTTAGAATAATATTATGGCACGAAACACCTCCCCATCTTCCCATAGTTAAATCATTTTGTATTTCCTTACTTATTATATATAATCCTGTTTTTTCTGTTTTCATGAGATAAACAAGGGCAAAACCATTATTATATTTGCCCTTATTAAATTATTTTATTTGTTGTTTACTAATCGTGGCCCCACAAAACTCATTCTCGATACCAAGTGGATAATATTCTTCCTTACGAGACTGATTTAATTGTTCCAGGTCTTCGAGGTTAATTTTAAATGACCAATTATACCCTAAATCATTCATATCATACCCCCATTGTTATATTCTCATACAAACGATACGCCCTTCTTTATAAAAAATTATTTTAATTCGAACTGTGACTTCTGTATGACCTGGAGATAATATCAACACTTCTGTATCTTTGGAATACACGGCCGTTTTATTTAAGGATATATATTGTGATAAATCGCTTAATCTCACCAAGTCATTCGCGTCAGTTGGGCTTGGATAATTTTTTAATTTATAAGCATTTTTCATGTTAATATTTTTGGTTATATTATATTTATGTCGTTCAGCCTGTGCCTTTGTGTAATAATTTGATAAATCAATATCCAGTTCTTGAGATACACCAAAGATAGAACCATCTTTACCAACATAAGTCATTTATATTAGATTAAAAATAATATCATAAAAATTTTTATTTTTGTTGAGTTGAAATAACACATATAGGCATAATTGACCACAACACTTGGAATTTAATTCTTGGACTTGAAATGTTTGATAAACACCATTCTGTAAGAATTTTATGACTTCAACAGGTGGTGGAAGACCAAAACTATCAAAATAATATTTGTCTTGACTATTAAAAATACAAACCCAATGAGAACCGTTCCCATTATTATCTTCTAAGTTCATAATAATATTCTTTGTATGTTTCTGCACATTTGTTAATTCATCTCTCATACAAATAACCACATTATGAATTTTTAATTTCTTACAATATTTGACAAGTTGTAAATTTGATGTTGTATTCTTTCCAAATTCTTTCAACCACTCATCAATGCTCATTTATTTATTAGAAAGATATAATCCATTACCTCTTTTCGTTAATTTTACACCTGCTTGTGCTATAGAAGAAAGCATATCTCCAACTAACAATCTCGCTTTATCAGGCAGACCTTCAAGTTTTTCAGCAAAATCTACAATTACACCACTTCCACTAATTTGTTTCTCCAACTCTTTGTTATGTCTTTCCAATTCTTTTTGAGCCTGGAGTTGAGCCTTCCTTTCGTTGGCAGTTTTCACCGCTGTTGAAATACCACCCGTCAATGCTCCAACCGCACTTAAACCAGCAAAAAAAGGAATTAGAAATGGGAGAAATCCTCCACTCGTCTCTCTTATTAAATATTTTTTCAACATTGGTTTTGTCATTTTAATTTTAAGTGAGCCAGTGTCATTCAAGATTTTAACCTGTTCTCTTGTGAGCAAAACGTCAATTCTTACTGCTCCTTTTCTCTGAATTGTATTAGCGTTAATCGTACAAGGCTTTTGATTTTGAACACAAGATGATAGTTTATGAAGATTGATTTGATTAACATATACCCCAGTTGGTACTTTGCCACTCATTTATTTAACAAAAAATTATGTGAGACTAATCATCACACCATTATCTGTATTAATCTGCAATTCTGTTTCTTCCAAAAGCAAACAATATGTATCAACTTCTTCACTCTCTCCTCTTTCAATGTATAGGGAAGTATCCACTCGATTAGACTTTATAGTTTCCTTTTGAGCGCTCAGGTCAAACGCATAGATTGTATACAAACTTTTAAATGCTGTCATATCCAAAATAGGTTCTTTATTTACATTACTTTCACACACCTTTTGGTAAGACTTGTATGCTTCAGCAAAATCATTTTTTTCCCAATTAATTTCCAATCTATCTCGTGGATAAAATGTTCCATCTAGAGAAACGTGAAGTTGTTTCACCTTAGCATTATCACTCAATGCATTATTCTTATCAGTCGCAGTATCACCATCTGGCTTTTTAAAAATGATCCACAGATATCGTGGCTTTCCTTCCAGATCACCCAAATTCCACGTGTAAGTAGTTTGGTTGAGTTTAACGTGTTGACATCTTCTTTTGAGGTATGATACACTGAGTGGTTTCTTTGAGTTAAGTCTTCTATTCAACATCTCTTCTGTTTTAAGATTAGGAGTATATTCACTGATATACCAACTCATTTCCTCAATTACAAATTTATTCTGTTCACCAAAAGCACTACCAACACCAAAAAGCAATCTATTTTCATTATCATTCCTTTGTAGTTGAAATCTAATTTTAAGACCATACAGAACTTTATCATGATCACAAAATCCAAATATACCTTTAAGAGGAACTGCCACAGTAAAACTATTTTTTGCTTTTGTATCATCATTATACATTCCTTTCCTTTGAGTATATCCAGGGTCTGTGTTTGTTCCCGTTGACATATCAGGAATAAAACCTTCGGCAGACCCCTTTCCCATTCTATCACTGAATGTATAGAGTGTAAATTTCATCATTTCAGATACAGCAGAGACATAATCAACCGCTTCAACTTCTTGTGTTCCAATATACAAACGCACACTATCAAACAATTTCCAGAAGAAATCATTTACAAGTGTAGCGTTTGTGTTATTCCCAGCCTCAGTGAATTTAAATTTACACAACAAGAAACTTTCGGAGAGATTCAAATAGGTTTGTTGATTATTTATTTCAAAACTTTTTGTACCATTCGTATTCCAGTCTGTTCCAGTTATTGCATTTACCTTGAAGTAATCTTCTTTTTTAGTGGAGTTTGAGATAATAATAGTATCATCCAAATCATAGATACTATCAATTGCTTCCATACTTGTATTTATTTAGGAAAAAAGATGTTAAAACTTTTGAAACCCTGATCCAAGTATTTGAATTATTTTCTGTCGTTCTTGGGCGGACAACTGAGTTTTGCCTTTCTTAATTTCTTTTATTGCTTGTAATTTATGAGATTCCTTCTGAGCATCTTTTATACTCTTTACAGCACCTGCTACATTTCCCACAGCAGAAGCAGTTGAACCAATTAGATCTTTATGTTTAAGAATAGTTGAACCAATACCCATGAGAGTATCAATTATCCCATCTTCTCTAAATTGATGTCCAACACCCCTTTGTCTCTTAGGTTTATAGTATCCTCTACCAAGATACATACCTTCACCCTTGTAGTATGGGGAAAGGAACATCCCATCCCCTGTAATTATTTTATATTTTCCCAACTCATGTTTCCTCACAATAACCATCGTATTTATTTATTGGAAAACTTCACGTAGGTGAATTCTGATAGATATAACTTCGCCATTAAAAGAAATCACACGATTATCTTGGTCGGTTATCCTAAAATTTACTCTGTGTATGGTTTTTCCTGACACAGGGAGATAAACCAAATTTTTAGGTTCCATATTGAATTTATAACCAATTGGGGTTGAGTATGCGCTGAATGAAAATATTGTATTTGTTTTTTTTCCATCATTATAAGCACCATCAATCAAATCACAGTGAATTAACACCGAATTTATTCCTGAGGATATTTGAATGACATTATCACTGTAAAACGTCCCATTAGTTTCAATCTTTTTTGAGGAGAAACCCAATAACTCTCTAAATGAATTATCAATTGTGAAATCAACCTTGTAGTTATTTTTAACTTTAATCGTTGATTTTGAAGTATGTTTTTGAATGTTTATAACAATACTTTTTGGTTCATCACCCTGTTCTTTTATAAGACGAGCAATTTCGGAAGATATTTGAGAAAGCTCATATGCTCCGGGTGAGACTGTTATCGTATTGTATCCACTTCCCGGATTATAACTAAACTTGTCATTTTTCTCGGTTATATTAAATAAGGTATTATAAGTTTCCATGGACAATAAAGATGCCTCATATTCTTTTGTTGTGTCAAGTTGTAGTGGGTATGGGAATGAAGATGTGTGGTCGCTTGTTGTGAAATTGAAACTAAGGATTGTGCTTCTCATCTTATTTAATGAGATAAAATGTCTTTATATTGATATTTATTAATTATTTTCATGTTCATCAACTGCTCTAAAATGGCTGATGCTTCATTAAAACAATTGTTATTTCCAGCATTCTTACTGCCTAACAACAATAACAGTCTATTAACTAATTGCGATGGGTCATTTGGAAGAAAACTAACACCTGAACCAAGGATACTTAAAGCCTGAATAATGTGTTTCTCCTTCTCATTCTTCCTACTTTTACCAGAAAGAATAACCTTATAATTTAGAGTGTTCAGCAGATCAATATATACTCTATCATCATTATTTTCCATATCCAATGGTTTATCAATATACTTTGATTCATCCCTCACAGTTGAACCTTGTCTTCCATCTTTTGTGAGAAGAAACATTAATCTCGGAGTTAGTTTAACAGGGGGTTGAGCAGAACCTAAGAACCTTAATTCATCATTAAATATCAATACCTTTTCTTGAACAAGATGAAATATTGCTGATTGTTCTGTTGGAATGAGTCCTGCTTTGGTTTTTGAATCCGCTGAATATTCATTGTTTTGAACAGCATTCACAATATAATCAGGGGGTTGATTAATCTCTTCCAGTTGTTGAAATAATTCTTCATCATGATATTCTAATTCTCCAATATGCTCTAATTCTTCCTCCGTCATTTGACTGAAATCTTTTAACATTTGGAGCTTTCTGGGAGTATATTTTATTGTGGGAACTGTGGAAACATCTATAATTTTTTCTTGGGAAGTTTTTAAAAGTGGTTTAAAAAATTTCTCTTGTTTTCTTTCAAATGCTTCTTCACCCGTTAGTTTTTGTCTGCGTTTCTTCTTTATGTCTTCCTGTTGTTTTACAACTTTTGAAACCAACTCTTGATGTTCCCTAAATCTTCTTGCTCTTTCTTTCGCATCATTTTTATTTATTGAAAAATATCATTTAATATCTCATCTTGTTTCACAACAATATATTTATATTTTTCAGTCGTGTGTTTCATGTAATCCCCAAATTCCTTTTTACTACATAATGTAGAACAATTGTCTCTCCAAAAATTGTTTATATCTATTGAATTTAACTTGAATAAAATAAAAGTATTAGCATTGTTTCTGATGGAACCACGAGGAAGTTGAAAGTACAATTGACTAAGATAAATACAATTACAAGAAGAATGTCTCCCTCTTGTGTAGTAGCTGTCCATTACCGTTTGGTTTCTCTCATTAACACAATCATCAAAGATAACGAGGTTCTTTTTGGATTTATCCAAATCTTGGGGAGACGGTATATCATCCGTATTATCACTCAGAATACAAGTTATCGGTTTTGATTTCTTTTTACATCTCTGTGTATCACAAAATAGTTGTATTATATCTTCAATGTTAAAATCATTTAGGTTTTTTTGAAGTTTAAATAAACCGATTATATCTTCTTTGTGAAGACCAGCATTAAAACCTTGTGAGAGTAGTTGATACTCTGGTTGAAAACTCGACTTTGTGAAAATTATTAAATTATCATAATCTAAAAAGTTGGGAGTGAGGAGCATCTTCAAAAGTAAGCAGGTTTTTCCACATCCACTTGAACCAACTATGAGGCATCTTAATGAATTTGGGAGATTTTTATGGTTGTCAAATTTTATCTTATTTTCCCAAATGGGTAAAAAATCATTCATTTATATATTTGGAAAACAGGTTATTTAATTTATTATTGGCTTTTTTCGAAATTCTATATTTTATCCTAAGTTCAGGTTTAATTTCAAGATAATCCATTATTTTATTTATGCAATATCTTGTGTTGATATTTCCCTGAAAATCACATCCATGAATAATATATAACAACAATCCTTTGAACATTTCTCTAATACGTTCAGTTTCTTCCCTTGTAAGGAAAGGTGTGTTATCACCCTCGTACTTTACATTCATTTCTCTAATCAATCTTGTAAAGTAATTCATTTTTGGTGTAATTCTAAAAGAATTATTTTCCTTTTTATATTTTTGATTATCATTAATTAGAAGATAATCACAGAATATACATTGTTTATAGGCTTTTGACTCTGTGTTTAATCCCCGTCTTTCACACGCAGGACAATTCTCAAATTTGTCATATGGAGAATCATGGAATTCAAGAGGCTCAAAATCGAGTAAACTATTCATATTTATAAAGTAAAACTTTACTTAAACTGAAATTCATCTTCGATATTATCTTCGATACTTTAAGAATCATCTATACTTTCATAACTATCATTTGAACACAAACTCTCGGTGTCATAACTATCGTTTGAATGCAAACTCTCGGTATCATAATCACTCTCATAATCTTCAAAATCTTCAGTTGAATATTGACTCATTTAATTAGTAGAAAAAACATTACCATCGATATCGACATACATTTTTTTCATTAACAGATTCAACTGCTACATTTTTTATATTAAAGGTAATTTTAAAATGATCCTTAACTACAATTGAACGAAATGTCATTTCACCTGATATATTAACATCCTTTATTTCATCAGGATTTATATCTTTAGGGTTGTTGAAAAAAATACAAATTTCTCCTTGCATATTACAGATGGTCTTATCTTTTCTTTCTAAAGCTTCATCCATAAGGTTTTTATTTTTTGATACCTTTTCTTGTTTCATTGCTTTTTCTAGTTTTGAATATATTGCCAGAAGGATAGGAGAAACTTTTGTTAGAGATACCTTAATTGATGTTCTTCCAGGTATACTAAAAGCCCTTCCACTGAAGTAAATTGAAGAACTCATCATATCCACCATAATTGTTTTTATCCAATAGTTGTTATATTTATCTTTGTTCAATTTTACATCCTTGACATATTTCTCAGCATCTTTAACAAATGAAGAGATTGATTGAAACTTGGCTTTTGTGTCTTGAAACATTGTATTTATTAAATGAAAAAGTTGGAGGATAAAATGGTTTTAAGCACAGATTCACCTGTAAAATAAACGAAATTTTCATCAAGAAAATTTTAGTTTAAGCACAGATTCACCTGTAAAATAAATGAAATTTTCATCAAGAAAATTTAAGTTTAAGCACAGATTCACCTGTAAAATAAACGAAATTTTCATCAAGAAAATTTTAGTTTAAGCAAAGTTTTATTGTATAAATATGGTGAATACAATATACTGCGATGTTTGTAATCACGAATATAAACATTATAGAAAACACCTCCAAACCAACAAACACACATTTAATCTATTTCATAAAATATCCCCTCTTGAGTTGGAAAGAAAACATTGTGATATCTGCTCAAAGGATGTTTTGAAGAGTAGTTATAATAGACATCTTCAATCACAAAAACACAAGAAAAATGAGTTTAAAGTAAAGGGAGACTATTATATTGAAAACACTGATGGGGCATTTAAAGGGCATATAAAAATAAGGATTTTTCAATTTGGAGAACCTGGCCCATCATCAATAGTTGAATCAATTGAAATAGTGAAACCTGATGTTGAAAAATTTATTAAAAAGACATTAAAAGAAATGAAAACTTTAAAGTTTTATCTGGGAGTGAAAATGAATATGAAAAGACAAGATGAAGAACAAACTCCTTATATGAGAACAGATCTTCATTTTATAACATCATTTCAAGATTTTTTGAATAGTGGGGTTTATGAAGAACTAACAAGATAAGAGGAGGATGTTGATAATACAGTGGTAGGAAGTGGATTCAATATTAAAAAAAAATCTTCTTTTTAGATATACACATTCTAAAATCAAACCCTCTTAAAGCTTCTTCTTATATTGAATTACCAAAAGAAATAAAACGAAAGAAGGCAGTTGTTAATATTAAGAATAATGATAATAAATGTTTTCTCTGGTCTGTTCTTGCTCACTTACATCCACCAAAATGTAATTCAGAAAGAGTAAAACAATATATGAAATATGAGAATACCTTGGACATTAAAGATTTTAAATTCCCAATGCCACTAACAGATATTCCTAAATTTGAGAAAAAGAATAATCTTTCTATTAATGTATATGGATTAACGGATACAAACAAAGTTCAAATATTAAAAATTTCAAACAACTATAAAAATGAAGAAACACACATTGATCTTTTATATTTTAGTGTTGGAAAGAATTCACATTACACATACATCAATAATTTATCAAGATTAATCTCTTCTCAGGTATTCAGAACAGCAAACAAAATATAGCCTTGTAAGCGGTCTTAATTCATTTCATACAAAAGAACGATTAGAACAACATTCAAAATATTGTAGTAATCATAAATCAGCTGTAATTACAATGCCTAAACCTGGTGAAAAGATTTCTTTTGAAGATTATAATAAATCTATCATGCACCCATTTGTGATATACGCTGATTTTGAATGTATCCTTAAAAAGATAAATACTGCTTCTCCTAATCCAAAAGAACCATATACAAATAAATATCAAAAACATATTCCTTGTGGTTTCTGTTATTATATCAAATCATCTGTTGGAGAAAAGTATAATAAACTTGAACATTATAGTGGAAAAAATGCTTCACAAGAGTTTGTAAAACGATTAGAAAAGGATTGTATAAGACTAACTAAATTAATGAAAGAAACAAATGAACTGATAAAATTAACCAAAGAAGAAAAATTAGAATTTAGAAAGAACAATATCTGTCATATTTGTGAGGAGGAAATTTAGGAGTCTAAAGTTAGGGATTATTGTCATCTTACTGGTAAATTCCTGTTGTAATCTTAATTATAAATTACCTTCTTTTATTCCAGTCTTTCTTCACAACAGCGCCAACTATGATACACATCTATTTATAAATGAACTTTCAAAAACACCAGGGAATATTTCTGCCATAACAAACACAAGTCAAAAGTATATTTCATTTACAAAAATGATATTCACAAAACCTATAACTCGTATTCGGTTTCTTGATTCTTACAAGTTTATGGGAACACGACTAGCCAACCTCGCATCAAATCTAAGCTCCACGGGCTCTTTTCCAAATCTTAATTCATTCTTTCCAAAAGAGGAAATTCAGATGAAAGAGAGAATTCAAAGTAAAGAGGAAATTCTAATTAATGAGGAAATGAATGAAGAAATTCTTACTGAAGATGAAATTCTAATTATACAGAAAATTCGAACAAAGAATGAAATTCTAACTAAAGAGGAAATTCTGATTATACATGAAATTCTGATTAAAGAGGGAATTCTAACTAGAGAGGAAATTGAAACAAGGAATGAAATTCAAAGTAAAGAGAAAATTCTTACAAGTAAGGGAATTTATCCTTATGGTTATATGGATTCATTTATGAGATTTAAAGAAACACAACTTCCTTCAAAAGAAAGTTTCTATAATAACCTTTATGAAGAAGAGATAAGTGATAAGGAATATAAACACGCACAAGAAATTTGGAAAATATTTAAGATAAAGAACCTTGGAGAATATCATGATTTGTATCTAAAAACAGATGTTTTATTGTTAGCTGATGTGTTTGAAGCTTTTAGATCACTCTGCCATAATAAAAATTGTTATGGATTAGATCCTGCCCACTATTTCACAGCTCCTGGTTTAGCTTGGAGTGCAATGTTGAAAATGACAAAACAAGATATAGATTTAGTCAGTGATGTAGATATGCTTTTGATGATTGAGAAGTCTAAGAGAGATGGAATATCACAAGTATGTTCAAAAAGATATGCTAAAGCAAATAATAAATATCTTCCAAATTATGAGAGTGAAAAAGATAGTAATTATTTGATGTACTTTGATGCTAATAATTTGTATGGATGGGCAATGTCTCAATCTCTGCCTTATGGTAAATTAGAGTGGGTGGAAGAAAAGGATTATGAAAAGGCTTTGATGAATATTGTTATTTCTTCTCAAGAGGAATTGAATGACGAAGAAGAAGGTTATTATTTTGAAGTTGATTTGAAGTACCCGAGTGATCTTCATAATAAGCATAAAGACCTTCCTTTTGCATGTGAGAAAGAAACCCCAAAGAAAGAATGGTTCAGTGATTATCATAAAAGTTTTAATAATAAAGGCAAATCAACAGAAAAGTTATTAACAACGTTCTATGATAAAGAGGGATATGTTTTGCATCAAAGGAACTTGAGACAATATTTATCTGCTGGGTTGAGAGTAGCTAAAATTCATAGAGTTTTAAAATTTAAACAAAGCCCTTGGATAAAAAAGTATATTAAATTCAATAGAGATATGAGAACAAATACAAAAGTAAAATTTGAAGGGGAATTCTATAAATTGATGAATAATGCTGTCTTTGGAAAGACAATGGAGAATGTTAGAAACAGGCAAAACATTAGATTTGCAACATCTTGGAAAGAAGCTTCTAGATTGATAAATAAACCAAGTTTTGAGAGAGAAGAGGTTTTTTCAGAGAACTTTTCTGCTATTCATATGAAAAAGGAAAGTATTGTCATGGATAAACCAATTTATATTGGAACAGCAGTTCTTGATTTATCAAAGATATTGATGTATGATTATTTGTATAATGATTTAAAGAAAGAGTATGGTGAAAATGTTTCATTGTTGTATATGGACACTGATAGTTTTATTCTAGATATAAAAACTGACGATGTTTATAAAGATATGAAGAAAAACATTGGAGTATATGATACAAGTAATTTTAGTAAGAAGAGTGAGTTATTTTCAAAAAAGAATGAAAAGGTTATTGGTAAGTTTAAGGATGAGTTGGGTGGAAAAGTAATGAGTGAGTTTATTGAATTGAGAGCAAAGGCATATGCTTATAAGTATGGTGATCAGATTGATAAAAGGTTAAAGGGAATAAAGAAATATGTAATAAAGAAATCAATAACTTTTAGAAATTATTATAATTGTTTGATGAATAAGAAAGAAGAATATAGGAAAATGAATACAATAAGAAGTTATAAACATAAGATATATAGTGAAGAAGTAAATAAAAAGGCATTAGGAGCCTTTGATGATAAGAGATTTATTTTAGATAATGGAATAGATTGTGTTCCATATGGATATTGTATGATAGAGTGTATAAAATAGATTGTGTTCCATATGGGTATTGTATGATAGAGTGAATAGAATAGATTGTGTTCCATATGGACACAAGTTTTAACGATGGGAAGATGGGTTAGGGTTTTTAAGGGCTACCGCTACGTTTTTCACAATATATAAATGGTCGAACCAAGTATTAGTCAAACTAAAGAGTGGAGAAAATCTCAGTCTTGGTAGATAAATGGAAAACATAATGAATGTGAAAAATATCAAATAAGTCTTATTGAAAAAATATCTAAAACAAAGGTAAATAAAACAAATATGCGAATCAATTTAAAAACCAATAAGTTAGAGGATGTAAAGAAAATAATAAATATGTTTAAATGGACTGAAAAATTTGATGGTTATCAATTGAACAATGGAAAAATAATTTACTACAATATCAAAATGATATGCAACTCAGGAGGTGGTCAGATGAGATCATTAAGAGAAGCTTATCATTTCGTAATGGCACAAAAGGGGTATCTTAAAAAATATAAAGATTCAAATGTTTTGTTTTTCAATATTTTAGATGGGGATTATTGTGCAATGAAAATTAAACTATTGAAGGAATTTGAGAATGAACAAATGTTTATAGGTTCAATGAGTGAGCTAAACAATATGCATCGGTTATTTGATAAAGAGTGTCCCGAGGCTTAGACGTTTCAGATATTTCTTTAGAATCACCTTTAACAAATCTTTATCTTGTTGTATGGGTTATTTGAATAGAGAGCCCCTAGGTTAAAAGGGGAGACAAATAAATATACCTTGGGCTAAAAAGGGGATTTATTTTTTTAGGGGAAAAAAAAGAAAAATTTCATGGCTGAAAATCCCCCATTCATTTACATGGGGAAAAGTGAGCCAGAACCAGTATTCTTTACCTACTGAGGTAATCCAATTCCCATTTATCATTCTCTGATTTTATGTTTTGACAAACAAAATAAAAAAATTATTACAGTAAGGCCATGGTAAATTGACCTCAGGACCCACTTGGTGGTGAAATTACACAACCACAACAATTCTCCAGTCTTTATAAAGACTACCTTTATGTGGTGTGTACAACGCTTCTTTCTGCCTGGTATCCGATTCCCCATTGAAAAAAGTAAATGCTCATGATTCTTACCAGTGGCGCAGCACGGGCCCTGTGTTCATGAGGTGGAGGAGCCGTCGAATACATATAGTCGAAGAGAAGGTCGATTTTGCTTAAGGGGACGCCACCACCACGATCACTGATCTGCCAATTCACATCACGTAAGCATAAGATAAGGGGACAAATTGGATAATATGATGCATGTTGTTGTTCATGTACAACCTCAAAGACGAATGATTATTTTATCTTGCTTGGGCATCATTAACAAGTACAAACAGTAACGGCACTTAGTAGAGTGCATAGTCTCGCCTCACATGCTCATTATAAACAAAAATAACATCGTTAACTGAACACGCTACTATTATGGCCCACTGCTATTATTGCCCATATACCCGTATCATCCATGCACCATCCTTTGTCACAATACATTGCTATTATCCATAGCTTTATTGGTTATTGATTGATTAAATTATTAGGAAATTGAGTGACCATATTTGTGCACATTAAGTCTAAATAGCATCAATGAAGTTGAATATGAAAAAAATTCAAACTATATTCCCCATGGCAAGTCGATCATATGTATGAAGTTTCGTCTTGATGCGTTTCATGGTTCTGGAGAAGAAGATTTTTTTACCTTTTTATTTTCAATCCAATACAACCACCAGACCAGGTAACTGATGACATCTTAAGTTTAATTCTTTACTCACATCAGGTCGTAGATCAGATATATGAAGTCTCAGATTTTTTTTTCGATAAGGATTTCAATTCAACCAATTATGGCTGGAGTGCCACTCACTGATGACATCATCATCACCCTTTATACCTTATTGGGAGTTTATAACATGCACCAAGTTTCAATTTTTTGTTATTGTTGAGTGGTTTCAGAAATTTTCAATTTCTTTTTCCTTTAATCCAACATGGCTGCCATGCCATGTGACCTGTGATGTTAGCATCATCAATAAAATATTCTTCATGGGGAGTCCCTCCTCTGTTTGAAGTTTTGTATTGATCGGACAAGTGGTTGCAGAGAAAACAAGAACAAAATTTTTATTGAGTGTGCAGTTCGGCACTAAATTTAGTGTGATAATGGGAAATCAGAGTGAGTCAACCATAACCACCAAAGGGCTGGAAAGTAGAAGGCCTGCTGAAGGGCACAGTGGAGTCAGTTTCCCAACCCAGCAACCCTGAACCCCCCAATAAAGTTTCAGAACATGGAATCAGGATTGGCAAATAAAATGGACAACATACGGGCTGACTTGATAGACACATATTGGCTGCAGTATAAGCCTACGGAGATGTAGGGGGCTGTAGCTCTGCTAAGATCATGCCTAATAGGTGGAGCCTATGCAATCATTTAGCTTTCTGATGCAAAAACCAGTCCAATGAACATAAACACAAATTATGGACTTTCATCTGGAACACACTTTATGATGACGGTGATGATGATGATGATTATGATGATGATGATGATGATGATGATGATGATGACAACGAATGCATGATGTGCATCTAAGACTGCATATTGCATACAATGTAGTGTCACACCTTGATTGTTAAATCTTCTTTCCCCAGGATCACGAGCACGTTTAATGGTGGATAAGTACTTCCTAGCTTGTTGTGGTGTTCCACCGTGGCTCTCATCGCATTCTGGAAAAACAAAAAGTGGGATAAAATCAATTTTAGGGTTAGATAAGGTTCGTGGGGTCTGGCAGGATATCTCACAGGTTGAGAACTCACCATTGAGCATCTTTCAATAGTAAGCACTGAACTAAATACTTGTGTTTCTTGTGTTTGTTCATCTTAAAATTAAAATGTATGCTTGTTTACTTGTAGCTATCATTGACTCACTCAAATGAGATACTCATCATATCTTTGTTGTATTTGACAATAAACACTTTTCTCTGAAAGACATCTTTTTGCACCATAGGTGTTAATGTTCTACTACTCTGTTTCTTTTGAAACACCATGTAGTAAGCTTCTGATCCTCCACTCGACCATAAATTGTCACACTGGTGTTTAGCAGACGAGGAGTTGCATCAACAAGCGTGCAGTATGTCGAATGGGACATTAATCTGTGGACCTGTTTGCCAGCAAAGGTTGCTGATATTTGTCAAAGTTCCCACAGTGTCTTTTGATGATGAGTTGGTGAGTAATTACCATATTACAAATTATTTTCCCCATTACCATTGGGAAAAGCAATGGCAAACTATCCTGTGTATTCTACTCAGGACTGGCAGCACCAGAACTTTGGAAAGACCATAACCATCAATGGAACACAAGATTTGTGGTATTGAAATCTTGTATTTCTTTGGTTTGGCTTTTTTATGGTCCCATCTGAGCAAATGACTCATGCAACTTGGATCCAAAGATCAAAACCCATAAACACTGTTCTGATTTGTCTATTATCTACGAATGTCCTCGTAATTCATGTTAAAGTACAAGCCATTTTGATATATTCAATACTCCAAGCATACACAACTTTCCAGTTGAAACTTACATGGAACAGTTAGAGTAAAGTTTAAAGTGTTGTTGGGTGTTAAACATGTCCACCTTCTCTTTTAATTAATTCATTTTCGGGATTTTTTTTCATAAACGAGCTGTTCCTCTATTCAACTTCTTCTCTGTGCCTTAATCCCAATAGTTAGGGATCCCACCTTCTCCATTTCCCTCTGTCTTCTGCAAGTTCCGCTTTCTCAATCCCATGCTCTTCACGTTTCTTTCCATGACGTCCCTTTACCTTAATCTTTGTCGGCCTCGATCTCTTCCCTCAAATTCGCTCATTTCATGTTTTCTTGGTTGGCTCTTCATCCTTTTTCCGAATCACTTGTCCAAACCACCGCAACAAAATCTCTGTAATCCCGTCTGTGATACTTACAACCCTAGTAGCTCTCTTGCGTTATCTCCTCATTCCTCAACCGCTTTTTTAGTGATACTGAGAAGCCACAAAAGCATTCTCATCTCTGTCCTCTCCAACAACTCCTCTTCCCTTGTTCTCAAAGCCCATGTTTTGGCATCATATATTATAACCGGACTAATCACTGTCTTGTGGATTTTAACCTCCAATTTTATCGGTATCCTTCTACCACAGGCAATTCCACTAACCGCCTTCCATTTCGTCCATGCTACCTTCACTCTATCCTGGATTTATGTTTCACAACCTCCTCCTTCCTCGATTCAACATTCCCCAACAAATTGATCGGCTGTGGTGGACCCATTGATCGGGTCAAAAATCCCCGAACCTGACTCCTGTAGCCATTTTGCATGGTGTTTCATCAAGGACAGAGTTTACTCCATGTGCCGACAGTCCTTGGATTAACTACGAGACCACATCACAAATGCTATCCAGGGCATATCCTGTGCCATCTGTGCAAACGTTATGGACAATTTGGTTCAACGTCTCCAGACGTGTAAAGAAAGAGGTGGACATGTTTAGTTCTAAACAAAACTTCAAGTATGGCTCTAACTGTTCAATATTCAATTGGAAAGTTGTGTATGCTTGCTGTATTCAATAAATCAAAATGGGCACCAATTTACGGAACACACTGTACACTGACGTCTCCTAATTTTCTTGTCCTGTATGGGATATATTGTGACGGATTTGGAAACCTTTTGCACACAAACAGCCAGAGTCCCTGCAGTTCAGTTATTTCGATAAGTATGTGTTTATAGTTAGGATCCCGTCCTTCTGTCTAATGGGTTAATTTCATGTGTGTGCTGCGGGTTTCTTTTATAGTCAGGTTTTTACATCTTCCATCATTCCCTTCACTACTTCGCACCATCGACGCCATTGCCCACATGCTCTCAACCACGGACGTGAGCAGAGGTTTCCTCACCTCAGAGCTCCGACTCTGCCCAGGAAAGGAGGGGGTTCCACCTTATCCAATTAGGGCAAAGATCACCTCAGGGCTGACTCCGCCCCAGCCAGATGGAGTGTTCATCCCGACCAATAAGGGGAGGCCACTGATAGCCCGACAATCCCTCGTCCAATCCAGAGGCGAGTTTACCTCAGAGCGGTTCCCTCGACCCACATGGGGGGGGGGTGGGGGGAAGGATAAGAAAAGGTGGTGAGCTGTCGTAGAAAGAGGAGAGTAAAGTCGTCGTCGTCATCTTTGCTCTTGGCCCTTTGGTCTGTTGTCGTTGTCATCTGCGGTCTTTTGCGGGGCTCCTCGTGGTGGTGGCGGTCGAGCAGCCAGGACCGTGCTGCTCGATCGTCGTTCGTGGCAGCCAGGCTCGTGGATTCCGGGTCGTGGGTTTAAGTCCCACCGTGGTGGGTTGGGGTCGGTGTGACCGCACGAGGCGGACAGGAACCCGGCCAGGCTCTGTCCCCCCCCCAGCTGAACGATCTCCTGAGCTGAAGGGTCCCAAAAAGACTGGACGGGGTCCATTTCGTGTGTGTGTGTGTGTGTGTGTGTGTGTGTGTGTTGCCAGTCTGTTGAGTAGAATTGTATAAATGTTGATTGCTCATTGTACATTGCATTTTATTCATGATTAAGTCTGCACTGTGTCTTATTATTGTAAATAAATATATGTTAAATGTTCCAGTTCATTGACTGTTGTTTATACCATTGACCCAGCACATTGCGGGCTTGAGAAGAGGTAAGGCCGTTCTTGCCGTAAGTTGTCATCGGGACCGGCGCAGCTCTGGTAACTCCCCTCGGTTACGCCGGACCCGAGTCAGTACATGTGACTTGGTTCGGACAGAGTCGGCCGAGGGTGTGGCTTTCCTGGTGAGGAGACGGCGTGAGTACTTAGGTAAATTGGAATAGATAAGTGGACCCTACCTCACACCGTCAAAATATTGGCAACCATGTTCCTTCAAGGGACCCGTCGACTTCAGAGTTATCTGGGGGTGATGACCTGTTAATTCCGGTGTTTGGTGGGAGACGGCCCGACTGCTTCGTCTGGCGGTCGTCCTCGCCACCGACCCCCGGCGCACAACAATATATCTATTTATTTATTTATTTTTATGCATATTTATCTTTCTATAATTCCAGCAATCTGTGTGTGTGTCTGTCTGTCTGTGTCTGTCTGCGACCGCCGTTTCTCGACGACCGCTGGTCCGATCTGATTGAAACTTGCCAGGAATATTGCCAGGGCCCCGCAGATGTGCCTTTTCGAGGTTTTATATCGATCGGACAAGCGGTTCCTAAGTTACGGCCATTTATCTGTCGGTCAATGACAAGACATGGTGCTATGACATCACGAATGACGTCACAATTAATGTTTATTTATTTATTTATTATTTTTTATTTTATTTGCACGATTGACGGTCCGATCTGATTGAAACTTGCCAGGAATATTGCTGGGACCCGCTGATGTGCCTTTTCAAGGTTTGATATTAATCGGACAAGCGGTTCCCAAGTTACGGCCATTTATCTGTCGACCAATGACAAGACAAGAGAGAGGGGCTGAGTGGGGGGCGAGAGAGGGAGGGGAGGGAGAGGGGGGATGAGAGTGGGAGGCGAGAGAGGAGGGGTAGAGAGGAAGGGCGGAACTAGGGGGATAGACGGGGGCATGAGAGGGGAGAGAGAGGGGGCGAGAGAGAGAGGGCGAGAGAGGAGGGGGGAGAGAGGAGGGGGAGAGAGGTGGTGGGAGAGACTAGGGTGAGAGAGGGGAGAGAGAGGGGGACAGAGGGGGAGAGTGGGGGGAGAGTGGGGGCGAGAGTGGGGGCGAGAGTGGGGGCGAGAGTGGGGGCGAGAGTGGGGGCGAGAGTGGGGGGCGAGAGTGGGGGCGAGAGTGGGGGGCGAGAGTGGGGGCGAGAGTGGGGCGAGAGTGGGGCGAGAGTGGGGCGAGAGAGGGGCGAGAGAGGGGCGAGAGAGGGGCGAGAGAGGGGCGAGAGAGGGGCGAGAGAGGGCGAGAGAGGGGCGAGAGAGGGGCGAGAGAGAGGGGAGAGAGAGGGGAGAGAGAGGGGGAGAGAGAGGGGGAGAGAGAGGGGGAGAGAGAGGGGGAGAGAGAGGGGGCAAGAGAGGGGGTGAGAGAGGGGGAAAGAGATAGGTGAGAGAGA
>NC_140968.1:62245616-62323116 GCF_056783735.1 Eptatretus burgeri
CAGCAAAAATAAATAAATGAAAGACCACTCATCAAGTCTAATTGAAACTGGCCGTTAGCAAATAACAGCAAGCAGAGCTGGAATTATTCTCCTAATCAGTGGGAATTTTTTTCATTTATTTACTGTGATCTCAGGCTCGTGGAGGTTCTTGTACATATATCACATGAAGAACAAATACACTTGAAGACATCAGTGTGCCTTTATGTGAATCACACGAACATGAGAAGACAACTAATCAACAGATATGGTACATTGGATTTGAACCTGCTTTCTGAATTACATGAGCTGGAGGTTCATTGGGAGCACCAGATGGTAGATGGTATGCAAATATTTCAGATATGCAAATAAAAAGGCCAGCAAATCTCCAAAATGCAAATCAATAATCACTCAAAGTGTGAAAAATTAGTCAATAAATAATCCATAACTTCCAGATAACCAAGAAAAGTGCCAAAGGATTTCACAAGATTCGTGAACACTTTTACGGAAAGGATAAAAAGTGAATCAGAAGTATTTTTGCATTTTCGTTTTACTAGGACAAATTATTCTGCTAATCACTGAGTTAAGAAAAAAAAACACTCTCAATGACTGTCATGGATGTCAAATACAACAATTTTTGTGCTACCTTGAAAAGTTCAAACAGCATGTGGTGGAGGTGAGATGGGATGTACACCACTCCAAATGGTTCATCTTTATCCTGAGCTGCAAATGAAAATCTCAGTTAGCAACTTAACTTCGATTACAACTGGAACAGACTTTGGTAAAAAAAAAAAAAATAATAATAATAATTGGTAAAAAAAAATTATCCATGAGAAGTGGCTCCTGTTTTGAAAGTTTTGTGTCAATCACTCAGGTGGTTGCAAAAAATATGAATTTAAAAGCAATGAAAGGTGAAAAAGTGAGGACTGAAGAAAAAAAGTGAGGGCCTCGGCTGACGTTCCACAACATGGTCAAGGATGCTTGTGGTTGTGTATTACAAGTTTACCTAGTTTTATACACTTTACCATCAACATGGGAAGCTACATACATGCCAATTTTAATTATTTATTTATACACGCTTTAACATCTCCACTACTAATAATACACAAATTAATTATGTCTTTATTTACACATAACCCTCTCCACCACGAATACACAACTTTGAATTACTTATTCATTCATATTAAATTTACCATCACTGCTGCCAACATACCACCATGAATGTCTTTTTTGTTGTTGGTTTGTTTTTTCCAGAATTTAAGGCTCGAAGTGGAGCTGAAATGCAAGCGTCTCACACACATGGACATACAAACGAATACATAAGACACTACACACCACTGCTAACCCAGACAAACGCTGCCATTGAGCTTGGGGAAAGTACTGTCACTACCTGGAGTACTCTGGGTACCAGCGATGTCATAACAATGGCATTTCCATGGAGGAATTTCCTCGTCCTCGTGGATGCCAAGCTATGTTTTATTAACATAGATACCTTTGACCTGTCTACAACATTTATTTATTTATACATACGTACAGTGCCTCCAGAAAGTATTCACAACCCTTGACTATCACATTTTGTTGCATCACAGCCTGAATTTAAAATAGATTAAATTGAGGTTTTTTTTGTCACTGATCTACACACAATACCCCATAATGTCATGATAAAAAATTGAGAACTTTTTACAAATTAATTAATAATGATAAGCTGAAATGTCTTGCGCCAATAAGTATTCAACCCCTTTGTTATGGCACTCCTAATTGAGCTCAGGTGCATCCAATTTCCTTTGATCATCCTTGAGATGTCTCCACAACTTAATTGGTGTCCACCTGTGGCCAATTCAATTGAGTGGACATGAGTTAGAAAAAAAACACACCTTTCTATATAAGGTCCCACAGTTGACAGTGCATGTCAGAGCAGTAACTCGACCATGAATTCCAAAGAACTGACTGTAGAACTATGATATAGAATTGCGAGGAGGCTTATATCTGGGAAAGGGTATAAAACAATTTCTAGTGTTGAACGTTCCCAAGAGCACAGTGAGCTCCATCATTAGGAAATGGAAAGAATATGGAACTACCCCGACTCCTCCTTGAGCTGGCTGTCCAACCAAACTGAGCAAATGGGCAAGAAGGACCTTGGTGATGGAGGTGATCAAGAACCTAATGACTACTCTGACAAAACTACAGAGTTCCTTGGCTGAGATGGGAGAACCTGCCGGAAGGACAACAATCTCTGCAATACTTCACAAATCTAGGCTTTATGGGAAAGTGGCCAGATGGAAGCCTCTCCTGAGAATAAGGTACACGACATCACACCTGGAGTTTGCAAAAAGGCATGTGACAGACTCTAAGAGCATGAGGCAAAACATTCTGTGGTCTGATGAGATGAAAATTGAGCTATTTGGCCTGAATGCAAAGCGCTACATCTGGCGGAAACCGACCATGGCTCATCACCTATCAAACACCATCCCAACTGTGAAGCATGGTGGTGTCAGCATCATGCTATGGGGATGCTTTTCAGTGGCAGGGACTGCAAAACTTGTAAGGATAGAGGGAACAATGAATGGAGCCAAATACAGGCAACTCCTTCAGGAGAAACTGCTTCAGAGTGCAAAATTCCTTGGACTGTGGCAAAGATTTACATTCCAAAAGGACAATGACCCCAATAATACAGGGAAAGCAACATTAGAATAGCTTCAGAACAAGAACATGAAAGTCCTTAAGTGGCCCAGCCAAAGCCCAGGTTTGAATCCCATTGATAATTAAATCTATAGAAAGACTTGAAGATTGCTGTTCACCAACACTCCCCATCCAACTTGACAGAGCTTGAGCAAATCTGCAAGGAAGAATGGGAGAACATCCCCAAATCCAGATGTGCAAAGCTGATACAGACATACCCAAGAAGACTCGAAGCTATAATCGCTTCCAAAGGCGCTTCTACAAAGTATTGACTCAGGGGGTTGAATACTTGTGTACATTTGATATTTCTTTGTTCCATATTCAATTAATTTGTAAAGATTTCTAAAAACACATTTTTACTTTGTCATTGTGGGGTATTTTGTGGAGGTTGTTGCAAAAATAAATTTAATCCATTGTAAATTCAGGCTGTAACAAGAAAATGTGAAAAAGTCAAGGGGTGTGAATACTTTCTGAAGGTTCTGTACATATACAAGCAAAATATACACGACTAATTTTTAAGATGTGATTTGGGACTGTGCCCTTGATGAGCACTTGCATTCTTGATATAACCTATTTTTCACAAATATGAACGATAATTTCTTTAATTTTTTATGGTGGCCTAACAGTGTCCCCCTCTGAATGCATCGCTCATGATGCTGGGATTTCCAGTTTAAATCACATGTATTAGGGGAAATGGCCACCATTTGTTCATGTCCTTGCAATTTTTTATATTATTCAAACAGAAGACCAAATACTGCATTGGAGTCATCAGAAAGAACCCAAGTAGGTAAAGAACAAAGATGGTAGGCTGATGTCTCATAATGCTTTCTCCTCTATTTGGTATCGGTACTAGCTCCTTCTTGAGCCTTACATCACAGTAAAAACTGCCTAGTCTCGCCACGCATGTTCATTCTGAACAAAAATACCATCGTTAACTGAACACTATTATTATGGCACACTGCTATTATGGCCCATATACCTGGATCATCCCAGTACCCTATGATGTGACATCGTGACAGTACCCTATTTCTTGTCATCGGGTTATGAACATCATAAATTTACTTCTTCACTCCCGTCCGGTCATAGATCAGATATTTGAAATTTCAGATTTTTCAGATAAGGATTTTAATTCAACCAATTATGGCTGGAATACCACTTCATCGATGACATCATAATTATCACCATACATCATTCTTTTCATTGTCATTATTTTCGTTGAATGGTTTTGGAGAATTTTTTTTCTCCTTTAATCAAATATACCTGCCAAACCATGTCACCTATGTCAGAGTTAGCAATGAAATATTCTCAATGGCAGTTCCTCTGATGTTTATAGTTTCGCATTAATCGGACAAGCAGTTGCAGAGAAAACCATTTTTAAAGTGAAAATATATGGACAGACAGATGGACAGACAGGGGCACTGCAATAGTCTCGCATCCCTTCGAGGAGAGACAAAAATGGGGAAAGTAATATCACTACATGTGACAAGAGGCATATCAATCTCTCGAGGCCAAACTGAGTTTTGAGGACCAAAGATGGCTCAGCTATTCTCCCAATTCTTATCTCTTGGAGGCATGGATGCACAAGACCACATATAAAAGTAGCAAACATAATAATCCAAACACCCTCAAGGGCATCATCTAGATTCCAGATTGCACTGCGTGCAAGCTCTCCGACAGAAAACCTTTTCCCTCATACAGACTATCATGCACATGTCCTTAATTAGGCAACACCCGAGCGAAACTGGAAACAATGCTGCAGCCAGGGTACACCCTCATGGCAGAAAACGTGGTGCATTTTGTTATCAACCTCAGAAATTTAATCCCCATTGTCATTATAATGTGTACAATTCACAAATGTCTCGGGGACTTCAAGAATAACATTGTATCAAAATGTACGACTGTGTTGTAGGTGGATAAGAGTGCACAAATTACACATTGCATGGAACTATAATTCACACTATGATGTCGCAACAAAAGGAATTAGTAAACGATGTATGTGCAAGTCCAGAAGCCAGGTAAAACAACACTCACAGTTATGTGTAGAGATTTCAAGCCCTGGGCAGCCGGAGTAGAACTGATCGCACAGTAGTTTGGAATTCTCATATGCATCTGCCCCCAAAATGGAACTGCAGATTAATTTAGTCTAGACAACTGAAATAAAAACACACGTATCTACAATTATCCCATTACACCTACCTACCGCATTGAAGTGTGTTGTGCTTTTCCTTAAAATTCACCGATAATGTTGAACATGATTAATGTATGTACGTCATCAATTGATTAGGCAAATATTATTCAGTACAAACATTGTACAATTCACAACTCCACAAAACGTACATTTCATAAAGCTTCAAATGGCTATTCAGAAAAGAATACAAAATGTGAAAAGTTGGTCTTTTGTGAATTCAGTCCAGAGAAGATTATTACGTCACATAAAGATAATAGGATCATATGCAATGGAGGCTTGCCAATACTCTGAACAGAGCTTTGATGAATTATTGACCGTTCAAGAAACATTTCTAGGTGAGAACCAATCCAGGACTGAATGCCACACCATCACAGGATACTCGACTGAGTGCGATTGGAATTTTTAGTTTGTATAGGGTGTCATTGATGACTCGCTGACTCTTCATGAAATACATTGTGGGATCTTTAACGTCCACTAACAAATACTCACAGACGGGACACCAAGTTTAACGTCCATCAGAGGGACGTCACAAACAATAATGCACGTCCCTGCATGCTGAACACCTGGATGACAATTAACAGCTGGGTCGAGATTCAAACGAAGGGTAGATAGCTCGGTGGTGAATGCATATACATGGAGACCATAGGTTGCCAACAGATGGTACATGTACCCTGTGTGGTTCATAGTGACATTTTCTGGTGGTCAGACCAAACAATTTCAGGTATTTTCATATATTAATTTTTTTAAATATAGATTTGTGATTCTGAGATTTATGCACCAAATTTACTGACAAAACTGATAGAGGAATGGATGTTCCTCGGGTATCGGTTGCACCTGGTTTGGTGTCTGGTTGGGAGCCGTCACCTGTTTCCAATGTACCACCATCATCGGTCGCGTCTGCAGATCAATGTCCGCACGTTTCTTCTGGATGTATTGTACGACCCACATATTTGGGTGACTATGTGACTGAAGGGGGGAGGACTGTAGTATCGTGTACGGCCGAGTGAGGCTGCTGTTGGCTCAGTTGAGTGAGGACCATTTTGATGGAATAAAATGGTGCTTTATTCCCTATGTGTGTAATCATTGTGTTTAGAATGTTTGCATCTCATTCTACAGCTTTTGCTGATGAGAATAGATAACAGAACTGTAATTACTGTATTTTGTCCTGACGATTATATTTAACAAAAATAGAGGAAACACCCCTGGGTACTCACTCACCTCTTAGCTGCTGGATAAGAAAACCAGAGAAGCATTGCTAGGCGTGGATAACCAACAAAATATGTAACGGCAAAAAAGTAAAAAGACCAATGGATTTTTTTTATGCTGTGAACAAACTTTGGTACATCACGGGTGATGAAGGTTGTGGTCAAGTTTCATCGAAATTGTGTGCGTGGTTTCTGAGAGAAGAGCAAATAACTCTTTTGGGGGGGGGCAACACCCCATCCCCACCCCCACCCCATAAACCCCTCCAGCCCACAATCTTTTTTTTAAATATTGTGAACAAACTTCAGTGCATCATGAGTTTGAAGGTTGTGGTGAAGTTTCATCGAAATTGTGTGTGTGTGTAGTTTCAGAGAAATTGCAAGTGGTTATGGACAGACGGACTGACGGACGGATGCCGCACCATCCCATAAGCTCCCCAGAACTACATTCCAGGTGAGCTAAAAATGAACAGGTCGATTTAAAAGAAAACAAGAATCCCCATTTATTATCAATACTGAATGGGCAAGGAATATTTGTCAAAACTGATTACTTTTTCTGGCTCAATGTGGTTACCAATTTTTCACTCTGGAACATGAAGATGCGATGTAGGGTTTTCAAAATGTTCAAACATCTGACTGTGAAGTCTGACATCAGTTTTACATCTGTGAACGTGGAACGTCAAAAGCTAACTTCAAAAGTCTGACATCAGTGAACGTGGAGGTAGTGAGGGATTGCCAAAGTTCTTGAAAATTCTTATTCAAAGCCATCTCACGACATTGAACTAATAGTTTGCATCCTACTTTGCTAATCTATCCTTAATTGAATCTATCCTTAGGCAGGTCTCTGAGCCCCCAGTGGGTATCTCCCTCATGGAGCAACAAGTTGTTGCCTGCAACAACTTGTTCTGCTTTTCTAAAAGTATCTCTCGAAAAGTATCGCTAAAAGTATAAAAAGTGCTAAAAGTATCCCCAACAACTTCTGTCGCTCGTTTGAACCCCACTTTAAATTTTATTTGAACCCCCATTTACCTGGTCCTGTCCAGGAAGCTCTCATTTATCTCCAGAATGATTATAAGTTTTGAAGAGAAATCTGTCAGACTTCTGATGTGATGAGCTGAATCCGTACCCTGTGGTTGCAAGATTGGTTGTTTGTGCCCCGATGGTGTTTCCGTCGACATGGTTGTGTGAGACAGGATTCTCATCCCTCTTCGTAATGACATCTAAACTTCGAGCAAGACTGCAATGTGAAGATGACCTTTGACACGCTTTCTCAAAAACTAGTCCTCATATTGATAATATGATGATAATAAATAAGGCTGCGGTGTTCACATTAACATGAATATTAGCAATATGGAAAAATAAGCGTTTCTGTAATCGCAATAGATTCTGATTATGAAACTCTTTTTGCAGTAATCCACCGTTTTGAAAGGAGGTTTTTTGTGCTTACTCTGTTGTTCGTCTTTCGGCTGCTCCCGTTAGGGGTCGCCACAGCGGATCATCCGTTATGATCCACATACTGATTTGGCATAGGTTTTACGCCGGATTCCCTTCCTGACGCAACCCTGGTCGCCTCTTACGACACAGGGATAAGGATTGGGTTTCGCCATGATTCCGGGCTGCCCAACACCCTCTCATAGCGTGGCCCAGTGCAGAGCTCCCGTCCTCAAGCGATCCTCCAACCCAAGCCTCCATGTAACCGGATTACAGGCGCACGCCACTACGCCCGGTTGTTTTTTGTGCTTACTGTGAAACTGTATTTGAGAATAAAATTATAATTGTAATTAAGATTTTAATATTTCATCATGCTCTGAGATTTCATTGTTATCAAACTTTTTTTCACTCCTTTATCTTGGATTTTTTTTTTTTTTTAGGGGGGAGGTTTGCTTCCGATAATGAATGCCACCAAGGAAAAGTGTTACACATATTAATAAAGGATGAAAAACCCTGATCTATGCAATCCTGATCATATCCTATTAGGTCATATCCTATTTCCTAATTTCGCTGTTTTTGAAAAATGTACATCTATCAATAACACCAAGTCGAAATGAATGATCAAGAACAATGAAACTGTCACACATCCAAGGTGTGTTCCACATTATCAAAAAACTGGAGGTTAGAGATCTCGGAAATGTACGGTATAAGGTCCTTTTATAAATTATAACAGATTCATCCACGATAAGTGGTGCAAACAGGTATTACGTGTTATACAAACTACTGTGACTATGTGGAAGGTGGAAAAGGATAATAACATATGGTCATTGCAATGACATGTTAATATTGCTGATTAAGGGACACTAGCATGTTAATGATGCAAGCACGACATGCTCATTCTGTCGACAAAATCTAGGCTCGTGGAAGGGCGAGGTGACAGAAGGTAACATGTCAAAGTACTGACAGAGAAAGTGGAGCCACATTTGAACACACCAACACAGGAATGAATTTCTGTTTCTGCTGAATGTATAGCTGAGGTTATTGTTGCAGGAATGGCGGCTTGTATCCCCTTCTCTTTCAAGTCTATCTCTCCTCCCAATTCTTGGTTCAATAATTCCTGCTCTGTGGCCATTCGTGCAAGGGATGCCGCATATCGAACATGGAAAAACTCTCTTCCTCCAATTCTCATTCAGCTTTCATATCTGGCAGAAATCATTGAAAACATGTTGTTCATGAGGCAAAGCATTCCTATATTCAAAATAAATGTGACAACCTCTCATTTTCTACGAATAGATTTTTCTGGTCCTTTGCTAAAAGTATCTCCAACAACTTCAGTCACTCTATCTTTCCTTCGCTTTTACGTTCCGCTGTCTCTCTGATCGATAAAGCAACTCTTTGGTTCTCTTTTCTCCTCTATTTCCACATTGGATGACTCCAACATTCCATCTCCCTCTGATGCTCCCCACACCAATCCTATGTCCATCCCTATAATCTCTTTTCATGCAGTCAAAAAAATACTCCTCTCTCTGGACATTAGCAAGGCCTGCAGGCAAGATGGCATTCCTCCTCTTGTCTTGAAGGAATGCGCTTCAGAACTTGCACCTGTGCTTGCTCATTTGTTTCGTTTTTGTTTAAAAACCCAACCTTTTCCTCTTACCTGGAAACATGTCTTCGTACAACCAATTTTAATGAAGGGTGATCATTCAAACCCTTCCAACTACTATAATATTGCTCTGACTTCTACTATTTCCAAAGTCTGAATGTCTTTTCAATTCCCATTTTCTCAAGCATCTTGAATCTCACAATCTTCCATCTGACCAGCAATTCTGCTTTCGCAAGGGAAGATCTACAGGTGATATCGTTTCTTGCATTACAAATTTCTGGGCCTCTTCATTGAGAGACTTTGGGTAAGTTCTGGCACATGCTCCCATACCTGACCTTTGTTGTTGGCCTTGATATTTCAAAAGCCTTTGACAGATATTGGCATCACGGTCTGATATCCAAGCTTCACTCTGCTCTCTCGTATTGAGCTTGCTCTCCGACCGCTCCACCTCCGTAATTGTTAAAAGTTCAACATCTCCCCTTTTCCCTATCAACAACGGTGTCCCTCAGGGTTCCGTCCTGTCTCCAACACTCTTCCGTCTTTTTATCAATGACCTTCTTTCTTCCACAAATAACCAAATGCACTCGTATGCTGATGACTCAACATTACATTCCTCCATGTCTTTCCCATCTGCCCCATCTTCCCTCACTCGATCTACATTTCATTTCATCTCTTTAAACCACCTCTTTAAATTCAGATTTGGACAAGATCTCCCAATGGGGCAAATGTAATCAAGTTAACTTTAATGTTTCTAAAACTAAATATACATATTCTCTCTCTCTGTCATCTCTTTTGAAAGCTCCATAATTACACCATGTGATATAATAAACCCACTAGGTATCACTCTGACATCAAATTTATCCTGGAATCCACACATTATGCAAATAGCTAAGTTTGCCTTGAAGAAATTATGAGTCCTGTTGAGATGTCGAAGATTCTTCTCCTCTGAATAGTTGCTCCAACTACATAAAGGATTGATTCGTCCTTGTATGGCGTACTGATCTTACATCTGAGGATGTTCCAACTCCACATACTGGACAGAATTGAATCCAAAGTTATCCAACTTGTCAACTTCACTCATGTGACCTCAAAACTCGACCCACTCAAATTACACCACAAGGTAGGCTCTCTTTCTCTTTTTTTTTCTACAGATATTACTTCAGTTTCTGCTCCCAAGAACTTGCTGCTTGTGTACCTTCACCATTAGGGAGACCAAGGAATACTCGACAAGCCACAATGTCACGTGATTATTGTGTGGCCATTGGCAACTCAAGGGTGGGCGTTACGATGTTTGTTTCTTCCCCTCCACTGCCAAACTCTGGAACTCTTTACCTTCTCATATCTTCCCAAACACTTATGACCTTCCCCTTTTCAAAAAGCAGATTTTTCACTTCCTCAAAAATTCTAAGACTATTCTCTCTTTCTTCACTTTCCTATCTACGCAGTTCTTTTATTTAAGGCCTGGCCTCGACAAGGATAATATAGTCTATGACTGGAGCCTTCAACATAAAAAGGGCGTGGGGGGGGGAGGAGAGAGTGAGAGAGGATGGGGAGGAAACATAGTAACCTGGAAATAAGAAAATTGGGTTTGGTAACATAAAAACAAATTATTTGACTCCAGACTGCAAGAGTAATTTGAAAGCAGGATGTAAACAGGATGTAAACTGTGGGTCAAATCTTTGTTCCAAGGAATGCATTTACACTCAATGTACTGGTTTGGGAGTGCAGTGTTTGAAATGACAATACAACCGGAAAGTTGCTATTTCTGACAAATGGTTATGAGGGACCATTTTATTGCCATCCCAGTTGCACACCACAGGTTAGCCAGAATAACCCCTTACATGTTCAATGACATTTCAACAATGTTTGTTCAATGGAAAATTTAACAATATTGCCTCCGACTCTGTGTGCATCACAAGGCTGCGAGGAGCATCATTGACTGGGGGACACGGCTGTGCCGCTGATGCAATGCCCCTGTTACCAGTACACTGGTACTCATTTTGTCAACTTCAGAAGGATGACAGGCTGAGTCAAACCTACCTGGTGTTAATTGATCAACCGAGCAGGGGCTTGAACTCAGGACCCAAGGATCCGAAGCCAGTCACCTTAACCGCTGGCTTCGAATGAGCCAACACCAGGCCAAAAAACATTGCCTATGTTTAAGGATGGCCTCATCACGTCTCATCTAATTTGACCGCAATATTGCATTTGTACACTGAAATGCAACATAAGTGAGACAGATGGCATCTGAGCACACAGCTTGTGACATTTATTGATGAGTCCTAATTTTATCGACTGAAATGATAACTGGCCCTTTTCCAATGGAGACGTTGAGAATCTATCGGGCATTGCCTTACAGAAATAATGTGAAGAAACATGGTACATGACATCATTGATTATGCACCTCTTATGTATGAGACAATATGGCAGCTCAAGAGATCATCAAATCCGCCTAACAACCAGGAGTTGTGTCCATATTATAACACATACAAGATGCAGGGAAAATGTCCATACCCATAGTCCATTCCCCTATGGTTTTGGGCTTGACCATTCCCATATGGTGTTATTAATAAATAAAATATGAAACCAGGAGATATATATATATATATATATATATATATATATATATATATATATATATATATATATATATATATATATATATATACATCATACATCAAAATACAATGTTCCTGGCCAACACACAAGAAGAAGAACCTATTACATGAATTGTGTCATTTAATTAAATAATCAGTGCCATAAAGTAAGTACAGTACTACATGATGAAACCATTCACACAAAATTTAGCATCATACAGTAGCACAAAAGTTAAAAGAGGCATAATCAGCATTTTTGTCACACTGTCAAACAATGTCTGAAGCAATCCCCCTTTATTTGTCACCGAAGCAGAGCTGGTGAATTGCTCTGGCAATTAAACACCAATTTACCAACATGTGTGTTATTGGTAATATGTTAATCTCCCGTATTACATTTGCAATGGAATATGTCTATACAGGGTGATAAAATCACTGTGGTGGCAGAGTGAGCTTTACGATATCTGCGATCTCACTTTTCATAACTCCTGGCTTTAACTCCAGACCAAAAGAATGGTTGCTTTACATCCCATGATATGAGTTTAAATCGATATAGCTGAGGTTTAGCAAAACAATCCAAATCCCCAGCGATATTGTAATCGCCTTTTTCAATCACTTTGTATTCATTTAAAATTGATAATTCACTCTCATATTGGGAACAGTGCATATTCCAGCTAAACGATTCATCATATGTGTAATTTTAAGAAAGCTGTAATTACCTCTGCCGCCAAAGGTGGACAGAAGTTAGGTTTTCACCTGTCTGTCTGTTTGTTTCTTATTTGCAAAATCGAAGGTTTTCATCCCTGTCCGTCTGTTGGGCTGGTCTGTGATTGTTTGTTTGACTCTTTGTCAGTATGTCAAACGCTGACAGGTCACAATTGTAAACCAATATTCACAAACCTTCACCATTTGATAGAGTTGGGAAGCCTATTCATTTTGAAGTCAAAAAGTCAAAAGATCGACATTGGCCAAAGGTCAACAACTTTGTGAAGTTTATAAAATCCTCAATATTCATCTGATTCACTTTAAATTTGAAGAGGATGTGCATATCAGATTCCTGAATTCAACCACCAATTATTTTTGAGGTCAACATCAGCCAAAACGTCAACATAAAGCCAAATTTCTAAAATTGTAAATTTTCATCTTATTGACTTGAGATTTGAAGAGGATTTAAAATCAGGTCACTGAATTCAACCACCAATTATCATTGAGGTCAACCTTAACCAAACGGTTAACATAGACCAAAGACCAACAATATAGGTGACATTTCTAAAATCCTAAATTTTCATCTCATTGACTTGAAATTTGAAGAGGATTTAAAATCATGTCACTGAATTCAACCACCAATTATCATTGAGGTCAACTTTAACCAAACGGTTAACAGACCAAAGAACAACAATATAGGTGACATTTCTAAAATCCTCAATTTTCATCTCATTGACTTGAAATTTGAAAAGGATTTAAAATCATGTCACTGAATTCAACCACCAATTATCATTGAGGTCAACTTTAACCAAACGGTTAACATAGACCAAAGACCAACAATATAGGTGACATTTCTAAAATCCTCAATTTTCATCTCATTGATTTGAAATTTGAAGACGATTTAAAATCAGGTCACTGAATTCAACCACCAATTATCATTGAGGTCAACCTTAACCAAACGGTAAACATAGACCAAAGACCAACAACAAAGGTGACATTTCTAAAATCCTCAATTTTCATCTCATTGACTTGAAATTTGAAGAGGATTTAAAATCAGGTCACTGAATTCAACCACCAATTTATCATTGAGGTCAACCTTAACCAAACGGTTAACATAGACTAAAGACCAACAACAAAGGTGACATTTCTAAAATCCTCAATTTTCATCTCATTGACTTGAAATTTGAAGAGAATTTGCAAATCTGGTCTTTGAATTCAACCATCAATTATTTTAAGGTCCAATTTGTTTGAGGGATTTCACAAGTATCATGCTCTGCACAACATCATTCTTGTTACTCACAAAAATCGAAGATTTTTCAAGTATATTGGTTGGTTGCATGTGTTAATCTGTTTGTTTGTTACTTGGTGAAAGTCACCTTAACCAAGCTGTTAGTTAGATGAAGGTATGTTGGTTTGTAGCACTTGTCTGACCATTTGTCACATGCTTTTTGGTCAGTTTTTTTTTTTTTGTATACTTGTCGAGGCTCGTGTGAGAGCTAACACACAACACACAGCAAGGGGGGCATGAGACAAGAGGGGCGGGAGTGGGAAGGACAAAACAGTGGGGAACAGAGACATTAGGAGATCTGTGGAAGGGAGAGGGATGGGGTGGGGAACATGGGGAATACAATATGGACATTAGAGGGACTTTCAGGAAGCAAAGCAGGGAATTTGAAGGAGATGGGCTTGGGTGGATTATCGGGGGAAGAAAAGATTGAGGATTTGGATGGGGGATGATAAGAGGTGGTGGTGAACAGCTGTTTGAAGGCCTGGAGGGAAGAATGGGATTGAATAGAGTGAGGGAGTTTATTCCAAAGGCGGGAAAAAAAAGAGGAATGAAAGAGTGAAGGTGAGCAGCGATTCGTGATTTTGGTGGTTTTACCAGAAGGGGGTTGTTGGCGGAACCCGAGCGCACTGCGGAAATGTGGTGGGGACAAATCGAAGAGAGAGCAGAGACAAAACAGCTGGAGAGGAGACAGTAGAAGACAGAAAGACCACCGATCAGCCTGCGGTGAGAGAGTGAGAGGCCCAAAGACTCATCCTCATCACGGGAGATGCCAATGATCCGAAATGCGTTGGTTTCCACAGCGTGAAGCAGAGAAAGGTGGGAGGCAGGAGCAGCAGCCCAGAGGGGAGAGCAGTACTCAATCAGGCTGCGGACAAAAGCTTTGTAAGTGGTCAGGAGCTCAGGTGGGCCGAGGAAGGACTTTGCACGATGGAGGAATCCCAGTTGGCGACTGGCTTTGGAGGCGAGGTTTGAAATAGGGCTTTCCCAGGAAAGGTCATGGCAGATAGTGAGACCCAGAAGCTTTAAAGAAAGGACTTCTTCCAGAGGATTGTTGAAAAAGTGGATGGGGGGGGGTGTTCTAAACGGTCCTTTTGGAGAGACATGGTGAGAGTGTGAGTGTTGTCCGGACTGAAAGACATGCTTCACGTGTTGGACCAGTTTGTGATTTTATCCAGATCTGCAATGAGCAAAGAAGCTGCTGCTTGCCGGTCTGAGGGATGACCGATGGTACGGCAGAGGGTGGAATCATCAGGAAAGAGATATGGAGAATTTTCCAGAGAGTCGGAGAGATCATTGATGAAAACCAGAAAAAGAACAGGGCCCAGAACGCTACCTTGAGGAACTCCAGCCTGGAGAGGAAAAGGGGATGATAGAACTCCATTTAGGGCCACACGGTGACTGCGACAGGAGAGGACATCTGCGAGCATGAGTGGAGATGGCCTTGGATACCATAGGAAGAGAGTTTGGTGAGCAGGGCAGGGTGCCAAACTGTGTCAAAAGCACGTGATATGTCGAGGGATATGGCTCGGATTTCCTGTCTGGCATTGCAGACCTCCATCCATTGTTGGGATAGCAGAAGCAGCATATCTAGGGTCGAGTGACCTGGTCTGAAACGAAATTGATTATCGGAATTCAAGCCATTGGAGAAGAGGAAGGATTTAATGTCTGAAGCTATGATGGATTCCATAACCTTGCTGATGATTGGGAGAAGGCTGATTGGTCTGTAGTTACAGGGATCTGTTTTTGCACATTTTTTATGCAGGGCAGTGATGTTTGCCGATTTCCAAGCAGATGGCAGATGACCTTTATCAAATGAGAGGGTGAATAGAACAGAGAGAGGGTGAGCAAAATCAGAAGAGCAGGTTTTTAGGACACGTGGGCTGATGCCGTCTGTACCGGTTGCAGAATCTGAGTCGAGGTTTGACAGCAAGCTCTCCACCTTGTCAGGAGAAAGCGATACAGAGACCAGGGACAGTTGGGTGCGACTGGGTAAGGTGGGTAGGGAAAGTGATGGGTTTTGGACACAATATTTAGCTCCAAACACCGAGTTTAGGAATTCAGCCTTTTCACGTGCGGTATCAGCAGTGTGGCCATTTGAGGTAAGGGAGGGGATGGAGGGGGAACATACACCAGAAACAGATTTGATTAGACTCCACCAGGATTTTGAGGAGGGAGAGAGGTTTGAGAGTTCAGACTTGAGCTTAGAAAGATGTTGTTTTCTGGCTCTCCTGATAGTAGATACACACTTGTTCCGAGCTTTATCGAAGGAACTGAGATTGCCCTCAGTTGGGTTTGCTTTCAATGAGGCAAAGGCAAGTTGTTTCAGGACAACTGCCTCGCCACAAGCTTCAGTGAACGAAGGGTGGGAGGAAGGGTAGGGCAACTGAAGACGAGAGGGGATAAATCTGTGCATGAGGGAGAGCAAGTTTCTTTGAAAGAATTCCCAGGATGAGTTGATGTTGGAGAAAGTAGCGATAGGAGACCAGTCTATAAGTTTGATGGTTGCTTGGAGACCCTGCCAGTCGGCTTGAGTGAAATGCCAGACTCGACGGTGGTGAGGTGGTTCTCTGATAACAGCCAGAGAGATGTCCACTTTGACAAGGACGTGGTCAGAAGAACCGATTGGAGCGGAGGAAGAGCAGTAGATATTGTCAGGGAAATTTGTCAAAATCGGTATCACGTGCATTATAATAATTGCAGACTGTGTCAAGAAATTGCTCTGAATTTTTTCTGAATGTAGCTGACCGGCCAAGGATGGCAATGCTTAATTTTGGTGAATATCCGAATCTGGATTCGGATCTGAGAATTGTTTAAGTGATTATTCAGCATAAAGAGATTGGGCCAAAAACGATATATAGCACAATATCTCAAAAAGTTATGGATGGACTCCACAAAAAATTTATGGACAAGTTGGGCATGTGAAAAGGACTAATTGATTCAATTTTTGGTGAAGATTCAAATCTGGATTCGGAAACGAGAATTTTTCAAGTGATTCTTCACCATTGAGAGATGGGGCCAAAAACTATGTACAGCATGATATCTTGCAAAGTGGTGGACAAGTTGTGACAAAACTAGGTGGATGAGTTGGTTAGGTGAGGAGAACAAGCCAATTTGATTGTGGTTCAGGTCTGGATTCAGATCCGACCTATCAGTGGGTGACAAAATGTAAACTGTTCAGCTTGGCGGAGGTATGCGCTCTAACGAGTGTTCCATTTCGCCAAGTGTCACTCTTTGAGTGAATTTCATTTGTCTGATTGTTACTTGCAAAAATCGAAGGTTTTTCAAGTCTATTGGTCAGTCCATTTTGTTATTCTGTCTGTTTGTTGTTTGAAAAATCTTCGTTCAAGAACATTGGTCAATCGATTTTGTTTTTCTGTCTGTCTATCTGTTTGTCTGTTTGCCACCTCCAGGTCACAATTTTAAGCCGATCTTCATGGACCTTCACCACATGGTAGAGTTTGTCATAAGGAAAAAGCCTATTGTTTTTTTGAGGTCAAAAGGGCAAAAGGTTAACAAAGGCCAAAGGTCAACAAATTTGTCAAATTTCTAGAATTCTCAATTTTAATCCGATTGACTAGAAATTTGAACAGGATTTTCAAATCAGCTGACTGAATTCAACCACCAGTTATTTTTGAGGTCAACATAGGCTAAAGGTCAACAGCTTAGTTGAGATTTCTAAAATTGTCAATTTTCATCCCATTGACTTAAAATTTGAAGTGGATTTGCATATCAGGTCACTGAATTCAATCACCAATTATGTTTGAGGTTAACATAGGTCATATTTATAAAATTGTCAATTTTCATCCAAAGGACTTGAAATTTGAAGAGGAGTTGCTTATTTGGTCAATGACTTCAACCAATTATTTTTGAGGTCAAATTTGTGCTACGGATTTCACGAGTATCGTGCGATGCATGACATCTTTTTGGGTGGTCGCAAGACTACCGTTATTCTCAGGTTTTCCGTCTGTCTGTATGTATGTAATGGACAGCTCTGGAGGCCAGAGGAGTCAATCAATTTTGATGAAACTTGACTGGTAGGTTCATACCAGGATCTAGTTATATGCTTTTGAGCACCATTGATATGGACGCCACCGTTGCCTAGCAACAGGACTTTGAAATTTTTGAAAAAAAAAATCCGAAAAATATTTTAATACATATATTTTTTCGAAAATCAAATATATCATGTATATATCATATCATGATATTTCAAAAAGTTGTGGATGGGTTTTGGCAAAATTAGTCGATGAGGTTGGTCGGTGACAAAAACAAGCCGATTAGATTTTGGTGAAGATCCAGATCCGGCCTATCAGTGGGATGGATACAAAATGTAAACTGTTCTGTCTAGCAGACGTATGCGCTCCACCGAGTGACATTCTGATTTGGCAAGTTTTCAGAAACTTTGGAAAATCGTCACCATGTTGACATTCTATGTACATTTTTTGAATTAAAAATGCTTGAGTATGATGCTTTCAAGCATTACTCCAGTGGAAAATATTTAGTAATGTGATACAAATCAGCAGTCAAACATAACTTATTACATAAAGTGTGACCTTTAATGGAAGGATCCATCATCTAGAATCTAGAGCAAGGAGTTTTTAACCTTGTTGTATAATTGCAGACCCCTTTGACAGTCTGCAATTATTATAATGCAAGCTCAGTACTCCAAAACCAAGGACTCGCATTGAAATGGAGCTTAGCATTTGATCCAGACAAGTGTATCCTTCACAAATCGCAATCAACACAGTTTCATGCATATCTCTTCATTGTCATTTCCAAATAAATTGCTTCATTCCCCCAGCTCCCTCCCCCAGGTTTCTCCAAGCAGCACGCAGTCTACCATCAACCCGACCGGTGCAACTCCACAAATCCAGAATCACTTCTCAGCTCCACTCATTCGTTCCTCGTTTTTCCCACCTGTGGAATCCACTTCCACATTCTCTTCAATCCACATTTGCTTTCACATGCTCTTCAACCCCCAAGCCTACCTCCTTCCAGGTTTTCAGTTTTTCTTTCCTGAGAATTTGCTTAATATCAACAGTAAGTTTACTTAATATCAACAGTACATCCATATTATCCACATAGTGTGTCCTATTATCCCTTTTCCTCCCTACATACCTTGTTTGGCCAGGTCTCCCTCTATTTTGTCTTTCAACTCTGCTGTTGGTGTTTCACTCATCTTTTTATTGTTTTGTTCTGTTGCATCCTGATCCGTTTAGTGTTCTAGCTCTTCCATTAGCCTTACTTTGCATATAAAAAGAAAAAATCAACTCCCATATTGCTTCTTATTCGTCTCTATTTTCGTTTCATAACTGATAGCTCAAACCCCCAGGTCATCCTCATCTCCACTCATGATCTGTTAACCCCTATTTAGGTGCTGGCAGGATGGCCTATAGGTATGCACACTCACCTCCAAACTTACGAACCTGGGTTCCGCTCAGCTACAAACTGTCATCTTGCATCTCCTGTTGAAAACGTTTATCTACAGGGCTGTATCACCATGACTCCTAAGTCTCTGACCCTGTAAACACCTCACATCATGTGTTGGTAACATACCAGCATTATTGCATCATTTGATTATATGACCTTCCTTGATAGTGTGGACTCATATCTCCTGAGGGGTAATGCATTTCAAATGAATAACTGAATTATTTTAATTTTTTCATAAACGTTGATGTTGAATGTGCCAATTCAAATGACTATAAATAAACATCTTTACAAAATTTCAATATCAGGATAGCGAAAAGAAACGATTAACTTACCTTTCACTATCTTCACAGCATCACAGTTTGGGTCAATACTGCCGATGTGCCTGGACTGTGCAGGTCTCTTACTGTCATCAAAGAGTAAAGCTGAGGAAAGGACACAGACAGGTCAGCTTTAGGCATGGTGGAAACCTGAATCAAGATCTTCATCTTTTTAGCAATGGTATGGACAACCATCCCGAATTAAATTACAAGGTCCATGGAATAACATGCTCATTTGAAATAAAATTACATAAGATAAACTGACAAAAATGGATTTCCACTAACAAACAAACTTAGGAGCTCTCTCTCATGCTTGGGTATATAACTATTTACATTACTGAAAGTTGAAATTTTTTTGACCTCCACCAGCAACCACCACCATCACTTCCTCTCCTTGTCATGTTTCTCCAACCTTCCAATCCCAATATATAGGCTACAGTACATAAGATAAAAAAGATAAATTTTCATGTTGCCATTTTAATCTCCGATTGATGTTTATTTTAGTGCTTCCACAAATCCTGACTAAAAAAATTAGAAGACAAGAAAGTTCAGAGAACACCTAACACACACACAGTCTTGAGAAAACATCGTTTAAACTCGCACTTTGAGTTTATGAGCACGATCTCCGCTCGTTTTGTTTGTGAGCCTTGCGTAACAGCTGTGATAGTAACAATACAGTACAATGTGCCGCCATATTTGTCAGAAACTCAAAATGTTATTGTACCTTCATGGCACGATGGCATGAATGCTGATTCTCATAGTTTTTTTTCAATGTTACTCAGGGCATGTATGTTCTTTTTCCAAGTTCTGCGAAATGGAATGTTTTTTAAAGTGACAAAAAGGTGATTTGTGTTCTCGGGGGTTAGGTTCCTGGAAAATTCTGCAATAGTTAACACCACGATAATGGAAAACAAGGGTCAAAGGGAGGGGGGGGTTCGGTTCCTGGACTTTGAGAAAATATCGAGGTAGATCGATGGCAGCCAGATATATACACATTACAATTGAAATAAGCACGTATATGTAAAAATACATATGTATATATATAATGCAAACATTGAAAGGAGAAAATCACTTATAGAGTGACACTTGGCGTAACAGAAAGGCACCCTGAACAGCAAAAACCTCCGCCAGGCTGAACAGATTACATCTTGAATTCCACTGATAGGTCAGGTCAGGACAAATCAGATCTGTGACTTGCTAAAGGTACCATGTAAACCTGCACTGACCTGTTCCATGGTCGGGTTGTCGGCAACTAAACCGTCTCCCTGACAAGTTTCTTTGTGAGGAGTGTGTATGATATGGACACCCAGCAGGATGAAGAACAAAATCTGTTAAAGGGTGGAGGAGCTCCCCCGGTGTGTACCCCGGTCAGAATAGGTACACCGTATCCCTGCGTGTCGTAAAAGGCGACTAAAAGGGTTGGCGTCAGGAGGGGCATCCGGCCATAAAAACAACGCCTCAAAAGGAAACCATGATGAGTACAACTGATGGGCAGGGTACAGCCCGAAGTACCCCGTGGGGGTCCTCACCCCCTCTCGTTAAAACTCAAGGTGGGGAACCCGATCGAAGCAAGGGAGGAAATTTTTCAATTTATGATGACCAATCGTCTGATGCCCCACGTGGAGATCGGTTTCTGAGGTTTGGTACATGGAATGTAGGGACAATGACAGGGAGATCTGGAGAAGTGGTTGAAACATTGGTCAGAAGAAGAGTGGACATATGGTGTGTGCAGGAGACACGGTGGAAGGGAAGTGGTGTGAGAATGATGAAGGGAAGGCAGGGGCAGAAGTACAAGTTTATGTGGCAAGGGTGCCCAGAAGGCGTGCATGGTGTTGGTGTAATGTTTTCTGAGGAGTTTGTAGACAGTGTAGTGAGTGTGACTAGAGTGAGTGAAAGGTTGATGATGGTGAGAATTGTGATCGGAAATCTCTTGGTGAACGTCATCTCGGGATATGCCCCGCAGGTCGGTCGAAGCGATGAAGAGAAGAACATGTTCTGGTGTGCGATGGAGAAGTTGATGCAAAATGTGAAAGATGAGGAAGTTGTTGTCGTTGGAGGAGACTTGAATGGACATGTGGGAAGGAGTCCAGACGGTTTTGAGGGAGTCCATGGGGGTTATGGATATGGTGTGAGAAATGGAGAAGGTGAAAGGATCTTGGAGTTTGCTGATGGAGCTGATTTGTTGCTCTGTAATACTCAATTCCAGAAAGCGAATAATAAGCTTATTACATACACGTCAGGTGGGTTGACGACAACCATTGACTACCTGATGGTGCGTCAGCGAGATAGGGGAAACCTCCGGGACACAAAGGTGATCCCAGGGGAGGAGACTGTTTCGCAGCACCACCTGGTTGTCTGCGATACAAGGGTGAAAGGTGTGCGGAGAATTCGGTGGGTGAAGTACCAACCGAGGATGAAGGTGTGGAGGTTGAAAGAGGCGACAGTGAAGTAAGCATTAAGAGAGAGGCTGAGTATGGTTGAAGATGATGTGGTTGAGCTTGAAAGTGGTTGAATGTCAATGAAAGATAGTCTATTGGGAGCCGTTGGTGAGGTATGTGGATGGACAAAAGGACCACCGAGGCACCCGGAAACATGATGATGAAGTTGGAAAGACGATTGAAGAGAAGAGGAAAAAGTTCAAGGAATGGCAAAAGGCGAAGAGTACGGTGGAAGAAGAGGCAGCACATGAAAGTTATAAGGAAGCCAAGAAGGCTGCAAAGAAAGAGGTTGCAAAGGTACAGGAGGCCTATAGGAAAATGTTCGGAGAACGCTTGGATTCGGAGGAGGGTAAGAGAGCGGTATTCAGGATCGCAAAGCAGATAGCGAGAGAGAGATTTGATGTGATGGGGGTGAGTTGCTTGAAGGATGAAGTGGGACAAATTGTTGTGGATTCAGATGGAATTAAAGAAAGATGGAAGAGATATATGGAAAGGCTGTTGAATGTAGAAAATGAATGGGATAGAAACATCGAGAGTAACCCGGTTTTAGGACCAGCAGAGAAGATAACTGAGAAGGAAGTTGAGGAAGCTATAAGAGCAATGAAGAGTAGAAAAGCAGGAGGGCCGACGGGAGTTGTGGGAGATATGTTGAAGGCAGCGGGAAGTTGGGGTGTGAAGAGAATGACAGAGATCTGTAATCTGGTGGTGAAAGAAGGCCGCATTCCAGTGGATTGGGAACTGAGTACCCTCGTCCCTCTGTACAAGGGGAAAGGTGACCCTCTGGACTGTGGCTCCTATAGAGCAATAAAGTTATTGGAGCATGGCATGAAGGTATTGGAAAGGGTGTTGGAGAAGAGGATAAGGAAGAAGGTAAAGATTGACGAAATGCAGTTTGGATTTATGCCAGGAAGAGGAACGACAGATGCAATTTTTATTGTAAGGCAGTTGCAGGAGAAGTACATGGAGAAGAAGAAGAAGTTGTTTTTTGGGTTTGTTGATCTGGAGAAAGCATTTGATAGGGTCCCACGCGAAGTTATGACATGGGCATTGAGGAAGTTAGGAGTGGAGGAATGGTTGATCAGAGTAGTGATGGCCATGTACGAGAGAGCACGCACAGCTGTAAGGACGAAGGATGGGAACAGTGGTGAGTTTGAGGTGAAGGTGGGAGTGCACCAGGGGTCGGTACTAAGTCCACTTCTATTTGTAGTTGTGATGGAGGTGCTGGCTCGGAGGGTAAAGGAGGGTTTACCGTGGGAGCTGCTGTATGCAGATGATCTGGTGTTGATTGCAGAGAGTATGGATGGACTGAAGGAGAAGATGAACAAGTGGAAGGAATGTATGGAGGCAAAAGGTTTGAAGGTGAATATCGGAAAGACGAAGGTGATGGCAAGTGGTAAAGCATGTGGTGAGGTGGAAAGGACTGGGAAGTGGCCGTGTGCTGTGTGCAGGAAGGGTGTCGGAGTGAACTCCATTCAGTGTACAATGTGTGCTGAATGGGTTCATCGAAAATGTAGTGGGGTGAGAGGGTCATTAACCAGTGTGGCAGCGACATTCAAGTGTAAGGTGTGCATCGAGGGAGCAGCAGATGAAGGAATTGTTGAGTTGGATCTTGGAGGCGGTGTGAAGCTGGAAGGGGTGAAAACATTTTGCTATCTCGGAGACATGCTGAATGGAAAAGGTGGATCAGACTCTTCGACGGTTGCTAGAGTGAGATGTGCATGGAAGAAGTTTCGGGAACTGAGTGGCGCGCTGACAAAGAGGGGAGTGTCGTTGACGCTGAAGGGAAAGGTGTATGCTACATGTGTGAGGAGTACGATGATTTATGGGAGTGAGACATGGGTACTGAACATGGAGCAGCAACAAAGGCTGGAAAGGGTGGAAATGCGAATGGTTCGGTGGATGTGTGGAGTATCGTTGAGAGAGAGGAAGACAAATGATGACTTGCGGAAGATGATGGGAATAGAGTCTGTGATGGAGGTTGTGAAGAGAAACAGGTTGAGATGGTTGGGTCATGTGTTGAGGAAGGATGAAAGTGACTGGGTGAGAGGAGTGTTGGAAATGAGTGTAGTCGGAAGTAGAGGACGGGGAAGACCGAGAAAAACTTGGCTAAATGTGGTGGAAGAGGAAATGTGGGCAAGGGGATTAAGAAGGGGAGATGCAGAAAACAGGGTAAAGTGGAGAAGATTGTCATGGGGCCCGCAAGGCTAACCCCCGCTTTAGCGGGGAAAATGGCCTTTAAATGCTTGTGTGTGTGTGTGTGTGTGTGTGTGTGTGTGTGTGTGTGTGTGTGTGTGTGTGTGTGTGTGTGTGTGTGTGTGTGGTGGAGGAGCTCCTTGTGAGCCAACAGCCATCCATATGTCGTGCTAAACTGTGCCTGCGGACGTCCTCCTGGAGTTGGGATATTTTTATTTGGAGGTTTCGTGGCAGGCTTTGCACTCCAGCCATTGCAAAACCCTTCATTCCGCAAAACATAGCAAAAGCATTAAAAAAAAAGAAATCAAAAACCCGCTCCATGGGAGTACCTCCTGTGCAGCTGCCGTTCACATGGCAGCTCACCGGATAAGGGGATTGGGGTAAGGCTTTCTGGACCTCCAATCTTTGATGATAGGAGGAAAACCACGGGGTAACCCTCCCGGGTCAGATTGCAGTCGTGCGTTTTGGGGTGGTGCTGAGGTGCCGTCCACCAGACGGCGGTCTCCTTGGGTTAACCAAAGGTGGTCCCTTCGGTGGGTGCCTGGAATGTTCTATCCCTAAGAGAGGATGATCACCTGTCTGTTATCATCTGAGCTCAAGCATTTGGACATCAGTATTGCAGCACTCTCTGAGGTTTGGAGACCAGATTGCGGCGAGATCATGGTGGGTGGTTACACGGACTATTGGTCTGGTCGTTCCGATGGTTACCATGCCCAAGAAGTTGCTGCAGCTGTGTCCAATAAGCTGACTCCAATGATAATTGAGGTAACACCGGTCAACGAGCGTACAATGAGACTAAGGATTTGTCACTCCTTGGGTGTCATTTGCCTGGTCTCCGTCTATGCTCCAACTGAGGCGAGTGGTCTCACCGTGAAGGACGCATTCTATGCCATGCTCGAGTCTCTGGTTGATCAGTGTCCCAGGCGAGATACCCTTCTCGTCTTGGAGGATTTCAATGCATCGACTGGAACTGATAGGGATGGTTACGAGACGTGTGTTGGTCCCCATGGTTCTTGAACTGTGAAACGGAATAGCATAAGTTCCTTGACTTTGCAAGAAGTCATGGACTTAGGGTGGCTGGTTCATGGTTTCAGAACCCAAAGGCTCATCGCTAAACTTGGTATTCCAACGCTGGCAGTGTGGCAAAAGGGATTGACCATGTGCTCATCGATGGTCACTGGAGTCTGATCCAGAACTGTCGGGTCTACCGGAGTGCTCAGTTTCTCAATATTGACCACAGGCTTGTTGCAGCAACTCTGAAGTTTCAGCTTGAATCCAGGAGAATAGTACCATCCCAGCCAAGGCTGGATGTTGGCCAGCTCAAGGATGAGAGGGAAGAGGAGGAGTTTGCAAACAGGCTCAGTGGAGATTTGGGGGGGTCAAGGTGCTTTGAGGATCCTGAAGAGTTGTGGAGTGCCTTCAAGACCACCATCCTTGATGTTACCAGGAGATGTCTTTGAACTTACTGGAGGGCAAAGAAGAATTTTGTCTGTCAATGGATACTGGATACCATTGACCAAAGTTGAAGGGTTCGGTTGAATGGCAGGGCTGTGCTGTTCAGGAAGCTGAGGTATAAACTCTGCTTGCACTAAGGGTGGACAAGGAGGCCTATGTGCAAGGAATCTGTTAGGGGGTAGCGCATCACCTGTGGTCAAGTGATTCTCATCCTGCTTACAGGGAGATTTGCACATTGTGTTCCTCCAAGCCCATGCCTTGGTGTACTGAAGTTAGAGCAGAGGGTGGTGGGCTCTTGACAGAGGAGTCCAAAGTTAAGGCCCGCTGGGCCGGTTACTTTTGAGGGGCTGTACCAGGCTGATCCAACAGCTATCTAGTTGGATGTCAGGGCTGTTAATATCCCAATTGCTGACCCTCCAATCAACTGTGGTCCATCTTCGTTTGTGGAAATACAAGCTGCGGTGAACCGGTTGAAATGGATAAAGCTCCTGATATGTTTGGCATCCATGCTGAACTTCTCAAGGCTGGTGGAAATGCTGTACTCGTGCTGTTGCATGCAGTTCTCGACGGGGCTACTTGCAGCCTATGTTGATCTCTGTAAAGCGTTTGATTTAGTGAATCGGGATGCCCTATGGAGGATTCTTTGTCTTCGTGGGGTGCTACCAAAACTGATCGATCTGATGTCTGAACTATACTCTGGTACTGAGAGTGCTGTGAGATGTGGTGATTCCATCTCTGACTTATTTCCAGTCATTACTGGAGTTTGTCAGGGGTGTGTGCAGGCCCCACACTTTTCAGCACTTCTATGGACTGGATTCTGTGGATGATGTCGGAGAGATCAAGCTGCACAGGGTGCATTGTTTGGAAATGTCAAGATCTCTGACCTTGATTTCGCAGGGGAAGGAGTCATCTTTTCGGAGACATTAGATATCTTTTTGGGGCCCTCGAGATGCTGATTGAGGAGTTCGAGCCACTGGGATTATGCGTTTCCTGGGTCAAAACTAAGATCCAGGATTTCAATGACATTTTGGATGCTGCTATGCTGTGTGTAGCTATTTGTGGCGAGGATGTTGAGGTCACAGAGAGATTCACGTCTCTGCTGGCTGTGAGCCAGAGGTAAGCAGACGTCTGGGTTGGGCTTGGGGAGTCATGGATTCACTGGATCATGGGGTGTGGCGCTGCCCGTACCTGTGCAGGAGGATGAAAGTCTGAGTCTTCAGGTCCCTGTTGCTTCCCGTCTTGCTTTATGGATGTGAGACTTGGACTCTGTACAGGGATCTGAGACAGCGACTCAATTCCTTTCATACCAGGTCTCTTCGGAGAATCCTTGGCTATCGCTGGTCCGACTTTGTGTCCAAGGAGCGGTTGCTGAGAGGGACTCAAATGAGATTTGATACTTGCATAGTCCGTGAGCATCAGCTGCAGCTGTATGGACATGTGGCTTATTTTCTTAACGCTGATCCAGCTCACCAGATTCGCTCAGCGATGGAGCCTCGTGAGTGGAGGAGGCCAATGGGCCGACCCAGTGTCTCGTGGTTGCAGCAGGTTAATCAACATCTCAAGGAGATGGGGATGGGCCAGGCATCTGCCTGGGAGATGGCCAGACGGAGGCCCCTGGAGTACTGGCGGAAAGTGGACGCATTGTTGCGCTGCTTCAGCGCATGCTCCCATACCTGACCTGACCTGACCGATAGGTTGGATCTGAAACCGGACCTTCACAAAAATCGAATTGGCTTGTTCTTGTCACCTAACCAACTCATCCACCTAGTTTTATTCTAACTCGTCCACAACTTTTTGAGGTATCATGCTGTGCATAGTTTTTGTCACCATCCTTCATGGTGAAGAAGAATCTCCCACAAACTAGTCCACTCAAAGGCGGGGTAAATCCACAATGATATCCGCTGTACAGCAGTCTGCTAGAAAGCTTTTTTCTGTTCAATCCTTGATCCAAACAGTAAGTGCTTTTCCATCCTTTAAATATGATGATCACAGGACTGGAATGAACCTTTTGTGCTTTGGTGGCAGGAACCCATGTGTGGATATTTGACTCACGTTTACACAGTTGATTCATTGATCCAGTAATGGCGGCCCACATATGCCAAACATTCACTTCTTGCCGATGTATCTAACAACTCGATTTCTTTGCACAATGTCATAAGCAATCTCTGCCTTCTGGCACGATAAATTTTGTCCATTGTTTTACATTTGGGCGCCATTATTAACTGTTGTGTGTCTACTAGATCTTGGAGATCCAGTATTATAGGATCTCCAGATGTCATTTCATGTTCGATGATGATTCCTTATTAAAATTAGCTTCGTTCCTGCATGCTGGTCTGATTACTACAATGAATGGTGCATAAGAAACAATAAAAGGCTCATAATGAGAGGTAATCGTACATGCAGACACAAACAATGTCTCATCGTAGCTCAAAAACCGTGATTGGCCGAAATTACATACCACGATAACGAAATCAGAGCACAATAGGTTGCCTGTGATTGGGAGAAACCTACAATATTGGAACCCACGATATTGGAGAGTTTGCTGTAATTTAATTTAAATAAAACAGATTTTAAAGATTGTACAAAAAATTGAGAATTTTACCGCCATTAATGTTGTCTTTTACACCATCTTATTGAACACATCTTACTATAATTCACCGTCTGTCCGCCTGTCTGTTCGCAGGTACCGCAAAAACGGCTGAACCGATGGCAACCATTTTTTGGGTGTGTAATCCTGGGACCCCTTGGAGTAAAATAGGTATAAATATAATAACATGACCCCCTTGACGGCTTCCATAGGGAGCGGGTGCGTCTAGTGACATTCGTTTTTCATTCTTGTTGTTTGTGTCCTTTATAACATCCTTAAAAACAGTAAGTTTCCTGTTTGGAATGATTTTCATTTTTATTTCACCGTCCTGTCAGACAGGCAGGCAGAGTGAAAATATTATATCACTCCTCTCTGCACATGTGCGACCGGGTTGCATTCAGAGGCAAAAATACAAGTTTGTTTTCTGATTCATGTTCAGTTCAAAATATAACATTCAATTTAAATCAAGTTGTTCCTATCTCATAAACTGATGTTTGAAGAAAGTAAGATAGACAGACAGACAGATTAACAGAAGTGAACCAATTGCTTAACCACACTTTTTGCTTCAAGTGTGTGGGATAATGAGATGGAATGGCTGCAACATGTGAAACCATACTCCTCGTGACCAAAAAACATCCATCTTGTGATCTTCAAGAAGAGCTTGTGAGATGTGCATTTTAACAACACCGTTAGCCTCAAAAAATGGGCATATGATCAATAAATCTCCAAACATAAACAAAATTTTTTTTTTTTCTTTTGTATGTACATCAGATTTTGAGACTGAATTCTGTCGTTAGCATGACGAAAAGAGTAGCACAAGTCCTTCAATCAGAAGTGAGAAGCTATAATGATCATATTACAGCCTCAATATGCAGATACTACACTATAAAGTGATAGGGAAGGAAGCAAGAAGGAGAAAAGAGCAAGTCAGTGAATATAGGGAGCCTACTGTGATGGTTGATAAGCATGCGAAAGGAGATGCGACTCATGTAGAAACGATCCAGGAAGTACTGAACGTTCTGGTTGTTGAGTGGTTCCATGCCAAATGACTTGAACTGGAGAACTCCTTGTGCCATGGTAGGCACCACATCATTGTGCCGGTTGCGTATACCAACCAATGTCTTGGTAAAACTTTTCATGTGGGAAGAGAGAGATAACAGGGTGTTTTGTGCAATTTAGTGGACATTGAGTAATAAATAAATAAATAAAACTATGTTGGCATCCCTGAACACATAAGCAAAATAATTTCAAGTTGCATTGATACTTTTCAATCGATCAAACCACCTCACAATTGCATTATCTTTATCTGCTAATAACTCACTTCTTGTGAAAGTGACAAAACCCAGCTCAACTCCACTCATTTGTTCCTCTTTTCTCTTGCTCGTGGAAACAACTTACTCAGCTTGTTCAATGCCATTCTTCCCTACAGGGTTTCAAGATGGCTGTTCACCACTACCTCAGGTCATCTGTACTCATGATCTTTTTCATCCTAATTAACTCTTCCCAAGCATAACCCTTCCTTTCCAAGTTATTGTGGTTTTTTCCCCCTCTCCCTCCACCCACCTTTCCAGATTTTATCTGGAAAATCCATTGCTCCATTGCTCTTTCATCCACAGGTTTGTTGTTATATTCTTTCAGCGCTCTTTTTGCTGTGTTTTTGCTTTGAGCTGAGAGATTTAAGTTTAAGCTTGAGGTGTTTGAGCTGAGATGACTCCCCATCTGTCATCCTCCCTCCCTTGCTCTTATTTTTTTCCTCTTGCCAATTCGTCCTCCAAGTGTGCGTCCACCCTGCTGTTGGTGTGTGTTCAATTGTGCATTCTCACTCTTCCACAAGCCTCAAATTAGTATGCAATTTTCTTTTTTTACAGGTAGTGGATCAAAAAATGAAAACACCTGGGTAAATGAGGGACACTGAGTATATTGAAAGCAATGGTTTCCACAAAGGTGTGGCCCATGTGTTAATTAAGCAAATATCATCCCAGCATGCTTCGGGTTATGTATAAAATGCTGCACAGGCCTGGTTGCCTCTAATTGATGGCTATCATGGCCATACCAACCGCACGTGGTGGCCCAATGCCCTATTAAGTGACTTTGCACTGGTGTTTCCATTTTTTTTGTCGTGTATATGTGTGTATATGTGTGTGTATGTGTGTGTATGTGTGTGTATGTGTGTGTATGTGTGTGTATGTGTGTGTATGTGTGTGTATGTGTGTGTATGTGTGTGTATGTGTGTGTATGTGTGTGTATGTGTGTGTATGTGTGTGTATGTGTGTGTATGTGTGTGTATGTGTGTGTATGTGTGTGTATGTGTGTGTATGTGTGTGTGTGTATGTGTGTGTATGTGTGTGTATGTGTGTGTATGTGTGTGTATGTGTGTGTATGTGTGTGTATGTGTGTGTATGTGTGTGTATGTGTGTGTGTGTGTGTGTGTGTGTGTATGTGTGTATGTGTGTATGTGTGTATATGTGGGTATGTGTGTGTGTGTATGTGTGTGTATGTGTGTATATGTGTGTATGTGTGTGTGTGTGTATGTGTGTGTATGTGTGTATATGTGTGTGTATGTGTGTGTGTGTATGTGTATATGTGTGTATGTGTGTGTGTGTATACGTGTGTGTGTGTGTGTACATATGTATGTGTATGTATATATGTAAGTATGTGTGTATGTGTGTATGTGTGTATGTGTGTATGTGTGTATGTGTGTATGTGTGTATGTGTGTATGTGTGTATGTGTGTATGTGTGTATGTGTGTATGTGTGTATGTGTGTATGTGTGTATGTGTGTATGTGTGTATGTGTGTATGTGTGTATGTGTGTATGTGTGTATGTGTGTATGTGTGTATGTGTGTATGTGTGTATGTGTGTATGTGTGTATGTGTGTATGTGTGTATGTGTGTATGTGTGTATGTGTGTATGTGTGTATGTGTGTATGTGTGGATGTGTGTGTGTGTGTGTGTGTGTGTGTGTGTGTGTGTGTGTGTGCGTGCGTGTGTGTGTGTGTGTGCGTGTGTGTGCGTGTATGTGTGTATGTGTGTATGTGTGTATGTGTGTATGTGTGTATGTGTGTATGTGTGTATGTGTGTATGTGTGTATGTGTGTATGTGTGTATATATATATATATATATATATTGTTGCGGTTCAAAAACTGCATGCCTCTAAGGCAATGGCATCCATCATACATCATACACTGATCACCAGACAGTTATTTCATCAATATACATGCGGATAGACCTTTCCCTCATGTCTAATGGGTAAACGGGATGAAGTATGTTGTGTGGGTCTCATGGTTAGGTCTGATTATATCTCTTTCTTCCTTTCCGCCACGCATGGTACATATGAATAACCTTGCGGAGACCAAAAGAAGCATCGCCCACAAGATGGAAAACCCTCCGCAACAAGAATATTGTCGAGGAGAATAGTAGAACCATACATTAAATCCCAACGCTGCACAGGATGCATGTGGCATACTCTTTTCAACCCAAATCTGCATCTAATAATTATATCCAATCCTTTCCTTCAATCCATGACACAGATCAGGGCCGGCACCATGCTCAGGTCTGTGAGGATCGCCACTGTGATAAATAACCACATGCACAATAGCGGACCCGCGCACAGCCCCGTGATAATTACCATCGCACTGTACGGGGGCGGGCAACTCTTCAATCGGGTCTGCGTGCTGATTACAATGGCATCTTACCAAAGAACTTCACTCACCACTGCGGCCACCAATATCTCCCACGATATGCAGAGATCTTCTCGCACCTCCGTCTTGATGCAGCCGCCACCAAGCAGAGGCATGCTGTATGGCCCGGATCGCTCGGGCCGCATGACGTACGGAAGAAGCAAGCACATTGATCAGCGCCAACTGCAGCGTGATGGGGGTGCCTGACCGGGCATGCGGGGCAGATGCGGCCCTTGTCCAGTCGCCAGAGCATGGCCCGGGAGTTTGGTGCAAGGCGATTCATATCGCAGGGTTTGGAGCGAGACGATTCCACTGCTCGGCGATGTCTCACCAGATGTAAAATAAGGCCACTTCCGACTGTGGCTGCCGGGTCAAGTGGTGGCCGGGGTCCAATGGGAGCGCCCGATTTGGGTGACGACGCATCGCTTCAGGTCTTCGTCCCCACCCTGCATCACCGAACTTATAAAGGACGGATTGCAAGGCCGTCCTCCATCGTCCTCTTCCTCTTTGTCTGTTCTTGGATCGATCTCTGCATGCAACTGCTGCTCCGCCAGTCCCGTCTGCCACTCCGCCCACTCGCTCTCGATCTCCACCTTCCTATCTCTGGAATCCCTACATTCACCATCTGGATCCGCCTTCTCCATCTGCCTGTCTCTTGACCTTTGATCTCTCGTGCTGACTCCACCTTCTCCACCAGTCCAGTCTGCCACTCCGCCCACTCGCTCTCGATCTCCACCTTCCTATCTCTGGAATCCCTACATTCACCATCTGGATCCGCCTACTCCATCTGCCTGTCTCTTGACCTTTGATCTCTCGTGCTGACTCCACCTTCTCCACCCACCCACTTGATTCTGATTGCCTCTCGCAGCTGGCACGGCCTGCTCACCTGGCTCCACCAAAAGTCCTTCTTCATGCCAGATGGCCTCGCCCTTTCTCTGGATCGGTGCACGCGCTGCGCCGGCACCGTAGCGAAGCAGGAGACGACGCGCCAACTCTCAAGGAGGGATTGCTCAGTGGAGCTTCCCCCACAAAATGTACTGAGTAGCGTGGTCGGTCAACCGTGCTAGGTATTGCGAGACCGTTAGCCTCATCTCCTCTTCTTTCTTCTAATTAACTCCTCTTTATTGAGTGTGTGTGTGTGTGTGTGTGTGTGTGTGTGTGTGTGTGTGTGTGTGTGTGTGTGTGTGTGTGTGTGTGTGTGTGTGTGTGTGTGTGTGTGTGTGTGTGTGTGTGTGTGTAATGGCACCAGTCCGAGCTTTAAGTTAAGATTGTACAAGCTATATTGGTACAAGTCTGATCTGTGTCTGCTTTGTAAGTTGCTTGCCTTGCTGTCGCACCTCACAAGTTTCTTTCTATCCCTACTTACACACAACAATACATCTATTCATTGTGTCACATGCTTTTCCTCACCTGCCTGTTAATAAATGATTGCGTAGAAATTTGTCTGTTTTTTTCATTGACCCAGCATGGTCCGTATCCTAGCCTAGCCGGGACTTTATTCCCAACGATCCGTTCTTCCAGCCAGTACGTCCTTGGCAGTGTCGCTCGGCTGCATCTGACCCGGGCAGGTGACCCAGTTAAGACAAGGCGTACAGAGTGCTTGTCCCCCGGTAATTAGGTTACTTATTAATATGAAGTAACCGGTTTAGGCAGAGGACCCTCAGTCACGTAGATAAGTTATTGGCGTTCACGGTCGATTAGCGACCCACCGCATCACGGAGTTATCCATGCGTCTGGTGGGAAGCCGCGCCTGCGATTCCGGAGAGTTTGGTGGGAACCCGAGATAGCTGCCCCCCCCCCCCCGTGGTCTTCTCACCCCGACCATGGGTCCACAAGCAACTATATATATATATATATATATATATATATATATATATATATATATATATATATATATATATATATATATATACATACATCCCTTATCTCCCTGCATCACTATGCTCCTTTAATTTTCAAATCCAATCCCCCCCCCTCCGGATAAATGGTTGGTGGTTGAAGGTGATGAGTAGTGACCTATGGAGATCCTCCTTTTCTCAATTTATTGCCCTCCATCCTGATGTGTTCATCCATACTCGGATATGTCAGTGTGACAGTTAGTCCATCAGTCCATCCATCTGTCTTCTCCATAATTCCTAAACCATTAAACCTCGTGGCCCCCAACTTTGCAAGCATACTAAGGTAACTCCAAGGAAGTGCATGAGTGAAAATTAGGTGTTTGAGTTTAACACACCCCTTTTGAAGATAATTAATGGCCTTATTTAAATATTCTTTATCAAAGCGGCGTTATCCTTGGTCACCCCGCTGTCCCTCAATGGAGTCATAATTTGCCATTGTTTTTTTCTGCCTGACTTGGAACAGACGCAACAAATTCTTAACGATAAAGTCTTTTTTTTCACTTTCCTCATGCAAATTGTTGAATGCCTGTTCATCATACCTACGAATCGCTGGGTACATTGCAATGCTTATAAACGCCCAGAGACGGCAGTGTTCATGGCTTAATTTCATTTTCGCACATGCCATAACCTCTATAATCTCTTATTCTGAGCCAAATTTCAAAATTTAAACTTTTTCATTGACTTCAGCCGTCGTTCCAACTGCTAAAAAAAAAAAAAAGTGTTAATCTCTCCAATTTGGATATTGCTTGATATTTGGGGCATCTCTGTGTGCATGGTGTTTATATGACTGATCGGTGATTGCTAATCACTTGCCAAGTCTGCCATGACTTATCAACCATTTCATTTGGGTGTTTGCTTGAGTGCTTAAGCCACTTGGTGAGCACTCTACAAGCTGCTTGGTTGTTCGTTTACAAGCTGTGGCCACACATGGCAAAAATATACACACTGTCACTGAATATATTGTTGTGGTTGAGGAAATTCGCAAACCACCATTCAGGTCCCGTAGGTGAGATATCTCTGTAAGTACATGTGTAGTTAGCCCCAAACCCGTTGTTTAGAGGGAATAAATGTGATTCATTCGGGCTGCGACCCTTTAAGATAGCCGTTTTTATGTTCTATCTTTATTTTGAACCAACCACGTCTCAACCGCCATCACACAACAACCACCAACCGCAACGCCGCTTCACAACAACAACAACGCCAACAGCCACGACCTTGACCTTCACAGCACACCATCCCGCAACCATCGCATCACCGCCATTCCAAGCATCACCGTGGCCAGGGACCGCCACTTTAGACCCTCCACCACCTTCGCCTCTCCTTCTGCGGCCATTCCCGCACCGCTTGTGGGCACCGGGCGTCAGGCTGTCCTGGACTCGTACAGGGCACGCGCCGAGCAGCGGGTGCAAAAAGCGGCCTTTCCGAGGAGAAGTCGGATCAGGAATGATACACGCCCACTTCTGATCCGTCCTATCAGCAAGCGCGGGGCGATTTGGCCCTGCCTCCAGGCGCGTCGGAGTAGAATCGATATATGCAAATTCGAGGATCAGGGGAGGTTCACGCCCACTTTTCCTCCCTCCAATGGGTGAGCATGGCTCCGCCCCCGAGCTCATCCTGATCCGGAAATTTGCATATGGGTTCTCCTGCCGTACGATAAAGCGCCGAGCGTGGGGCGAATTCAGTCGGTTTTGGGCTCGGGCGAGTTGGAGAGGTGTGGCGGCGGCGGAGTGTGGCAGCAGCAGTCAAGACGGGTCTGGAGGAGAGTCAATCTGTCGGGGTTCGGAGTCTGTCGGGGAGCTGCAGAGAGGGGAAGCCGGGAACGCGGTCGAGGTCGCAGTGGAGTCGCTCGTCGCGGGACCCAAGCAAGCCAGCTATCCTCTTTCCCCAGAGCATCAACAATTCCCCCTCTCTTTCCCCCCCGCACTGAGATAGTGCGGAAAGGGGGCCCCGTTCCCACCCCATTCCAAGCAGTGCAAACGAAACCTGCGGAGGAGCGCGGAGTCGGGCACCGCCGCCACATTTGCGGCTGATTACAAGACGGGTACGCTCCACCCAGTCTCGTGCCCACGGCCCCGTCTGCCCCCTTGTCGTTGAGGGTGGCCCTTTTCTTTTGCTTTTGAGTATATGTGTTGTCGGCGCCACCTGTAAAGTAAAACTGTGTGTTGCCGTGTGCTCGCGTAGTCGGTAGTAGATCTGCATTGCTGTGTTTCTTTTGTTGCAATTGGTTTTGGTGCATAATTGTTGTAATTGTATATGTGTGTTTTCCGTGTGCCGCGGAATAAACGTGCCTCATGTTGAACTGTTTTTCCCGTTTCGCTTCGTCTTTTCTTTAATTGAATCTCCATCTTACTTCATGTAAAGGGTTGGTAGTGGGCTCAATACGCCCGATAATTAATCGGAACCGTCGAGGTTGACGATAGCACCGCTCAGTTATCCCGATAGTACGGAACGGGTCGCTTAAAGTGGCCTGTGTCCGGAGTCGACCTGCGGTGAGGTGCGATCACCCGGTCTACCCTCCGTGTGGGTACTTAGGTAGGTCGAATTTGGCGAACAACCCTTTCCCACGCGGGGGGCTGATTGGCACGATCGTGGTGAGGATGAAAGGCCCACCCGTGACTAGTTCCCGGCGTTAGTCCGAGAGGGTCACGACAGAATTGTCCGTCCGGTGGGCGACGTGCTGCGATTCGAGTTATGTGGCCGCTCGCACGCCGGCGGGCACGAATTCGCAACAATATCAATCGACGTGAACAAAATTCAGTCCCTACGCACCTGCGTTTGGCCCCACATTATCATGTGGTGCCTTGGGGGGGGGGGGGGGTGGCTCACCCACTGAAAACGTGCAATTTAATTTTACACCAAGTTTCCCCTTTTTATACGATCTCCTGGTTTTTATATGGCCTGTCACATCAAAGTAAATACATGAAAAAAAATTAAACGTTTCATTTTGAAAAGTTTCTCAACCGTTTTGTTGAGTGCTTGCTTGAATGCTTTAACCACTTGGTGAGTGCTGTTCAAGCTTTGATGGCGATTCATGGGGACATCTCCGGAATTAGGAAGCAAGATTCATTAATCAATTACAAAGAGTAAGAAATGTTTGTGGTCATTGCAAAGCAATGAATTGCCACATCCTGGCAGGATAGTCAAGAGGTATGCACGCTCGCTCTTCGCTGTCTCGGCTTGGTTTGAATCCCGCTCCAGCAATAAACTGTCATCGTAGTGTTTTACATGCAGGGTGATTCATCAATGTGGGTGCCGTTTCTCAAATGGACATTAAACTGGACGTCACATCTGTGGGAATCCCCCCCCCTTCCTCACCCTCCAATCCCCTCTCTCCCAGGCCCGTAGCCAGGGCTCAGTATTAAGGGGGGGCATATGAACTGGATGGGGGGGGGCACATTATTATATTTCCTATTTTTGATAACCCGGTATACTATTGTATTCATGCAGCATTGACACATCTATACTGTGGTTGCCGTCGCATATTAACCAAATTAATCTCAGCTCGATTTAATATGTTCCGATGTTTTTGGCCTAAAATTATTCAAATGCAGGAGAGCCGCAACAAACTGGCACATTCACAATGCAGATATTCAATGATTAGACAATTGGCACCAATTCAGGTGCACTTATACAAGGTGTTGTCAAGAATTGGCACTAGAAAAATTAATATACCAGAGATACAATGAGTAAACGGGGGAGGTTGGCACCAGAATCAGTGCACTTTGAAATAAGATACAGTAGGCTATGACCTGCGATCATCACGTTAAACTATCAACAGCAAATACGACCAGCCTGAAGATACCACAAGGTCCGCATTTAAAGCAGTCAATTACACAGAGGCAAGGTTATGTACAAAGCACTAGATATGGGATATGCAAAGCACCAAACACAACATTTAACTTAAACATCAGAAGTACAAAGCAGCCGACCACGGCGGGTGCTGACCACAACCACACTGCAACCACAACCACACATGCATTACCAGCAGTCACACACACAATCTGAACTCCTCGTATAGTTTTTATACCACTGAACTCGCTGTCAGAAGAGCTGCAGGTGACGTGTCTCGGTGTGGAATCTTCTGAGGACCTTCTCCTTCCATTCATTCAGGCATTTACGTGTGAGGTCTCTCTCGAAGGCCAGCTGTACCAGTTGTGCTTTGCGCGCATGGACCATCGATGGTCAGTGAAGACATTCCTCAATGTTGAGAATGAGTTTTCACACATGGCAGTGGACGCACCAAATGTTAGTCCAAGTCTCATAGCAGTCACTACACTTGGCATGGCTTCCAGCATTTTGTGGTATGTTGAGAGGAGTTTTTGTGTTGTCCATCTCTCGTTTGGCTGCTTTTCTGTCTGTGAGCGAATAAACTGCTTTGCAACCACACACTCTGTTTCACTGATGGTTGACTTTGTTAATGTCATGATGTGCTGGAGCAAGTGGGGATCCAAAAACGTGCCATTTTCAGGATTCAAGGCAGCGAGTGAACAGGCGAGTTGTGTGTTGCGCTCACTGAAGCGCTGAGCGATCTCGCCAAGCACAGTGTCAATTGCGCTGTAAAATCCCTCTGCAGTTCCGTCTTGTCATTGTCGTTGCTTTGTCCTGTAGTCTCCAAAACTACAAACTGTTCCAAGTTCTTATGCATTGTGCGTCTCCGTTTTGGTGGTGCAGGTGCATAAGTGCGAGCATCGTTGCCCTTGTTCCACAGATCAGTGAACTCATCCTCAGAGCGGAGTTTCTTCACGCACTCTGTAGCACTCGCCACCAGTTCCAACCCCGTTAGCAAGTCCATGTCCTCTGCCTGCAATAGTCTGTTAGGGCCATCTAACAACATCAGCAGTTTTTGTACAAAGATAGCAGTGAACATGAAGACAGGCCCAGAGACTTCCCGCAAAAGCCCAATAGCCCCCATCCTCATCTCTGCACCGTAGGCACGCTCTGCATCAATCTCCGACAGTAAGGATGTGATATCCTTAAAAGATCCTATGATCACAGACACGGTGGCTAAATGTCCCGTCCACCTTTGATCAAGAAGTCGTTTTAACTGCTCACCTTTATACTGTGCAGCAACAGTGGGCTTTCTGAAGAACTTGTACAGGCAACAACAAACCTCGAGGAAATCAGTGACAGCTTTCTCTGCTGCCAGTGCCTGGATAACTACCAGATGGAGTTGGTGATTCAAGCAGTGCACATAGGGGATTTCTCTTTCCAATATCTCGTGCAACAACTTTTGCACCCCACCGTGCTTCCCAGCCATTACCGAAGCCCCGTCGTACACCTGACTTAATATTTTTGACGTGTCAAGTCCTGGTTTTGTCAGCTCTGTAATTTTAGGTCTGTCAATGTTTTTGCATCTCCAGCGTCGGCTGTAGCTATTGTGAGTAGATGCTCTGTTGCTTCATTTGATGCCGATACAAAGCGAATGATGATTGATATTGTGACGTCCACGGGACTTGAACAGTCCCGCCAACGTAGAATGAGCCGAAACGATTGAGGCGGTTTTTTTTTTATAACCCAAAGATGGCGGTTTTAATCGCTCCACCGCAAACGGGACGAGGAAGGTGGCACGAGTCGCTTTTCACTGAGTTAATAACGTTTATTTCTCTAACCAGAAATAACAAGACTCGGCAAGAGGAGGGATCCGGGGCGATTCGACGGGATGGTGGTGTGGGTTCGGGCGTGGGGAAAACACAAACAATTCCAATGGATATACAAATCTCAAACCCTCTAAGGCGCCAGGTACACACACACACACACACACACACACACACACACACACACACACACACACACACACACACACACACACACACACACACACACACACACACACACACACACACACACACACACACACACACACACACACACACACCGTAGCTGGTCCTGGTGGTCAGGCTGGCCCGTGGTGTAGACGCAACAGTCCCTGGATTGGCGTCGGACGAGCTGGCGTTGCGCTCGTCAGGGGGGCAGGAGAAACCGTGGTGCTGTCGACCTCCTGGTGTCGGCCCCAAGTCCGCTCACAGCCACCAGGGAGCCAGTTCTGGCGCCAAGTTGCGAGCAGGAGAGGGAGGCAGGTCCGCCCGCCGTTCGACCCCGTACTCCGAGCCAGCAGAACCCCAGAGCCAACCGAGGTGAGGCACGAGGCACAGCAAGGCCACGAGACACGATGAATCCACGATCGAATCAGCGCAACAAAACAGCACGCTCCCAGCACAACAGCCTCCACCAAAATGGTTTTTCTTTACCGATCTTCTTCCTCCCACCCTTTTCCCCGAACAGAACATTTTTATCCTCCCCCCTCGTCACTTCCAATCGAGCCGTTTTATTGGCCCTCCGCCGTCGCCTTCCGCCAATCGTGATCACGGGGCGGAGCCATCCGCAGCATTGTCCTGTGACGTCACGGCAAGCCTCCAGGGAATACTAACAGGGTTTACGCAGACACACTTACCCTATCCCGTCTCCCTATCTAATTGCGTGACAATTATCATTTCCCCCTTGAAGAAATGGACATTTATTAGACAACTTATCACCACTGAATTGCTACTTATTACATTGAGATCCTGGTAAACTCGAACAGCATAGCATACCTAATTAATCATCCTAATTACCCTTTGAATGCATACCCCCCCTCAGACGTAACACTGCCCCCTCCTCTGGTACCGCAGCTCCTGCAAGGTATATCACAGGCGCTACCGTACCAGCCTTAACACTTACTGACTCACACCTATTTAACCTAACGAAATAAAGTAGGAGGGGCAATGGGCAGCGAGCCGCAGCTAACTTACCTATCCTGCTTAATGTACTACCCCCCTTATGGCCTTATCCTCGCCTAAACAATCATTCGTTTTTTATATTTTTTTTATCACATGAGAGCACTGAGCGAAGTTGCACTCCATCCTCTGGATCATCGCTCTTGCCCAACACTCTTCCAGTGATCTGGGGAGGGGAAACAAAAGGTTCAACAAAAACACAACACTTATACTTTACATTCCTACTCTAAGCCTTAACGACACTATTCATGGGATATTTACACTTGACCGCGTCCCCCAGTGGATGCTAATAGACCCAGCGTTACCTGGGGAGCCAGTTTTCAAATTTGCTCGCCCCAAAATTATGCGGACATCATACCCTTGCTGCACATGTCAAGTTGTGCGGGATCGAGTGGGACTCACACATCTTCACAACACTCACACCATGGTCATCATCACATTTCTAGGTCATGGTCCCCATTTCAATGATGCAGGCTGAATCCCGTCATGGCCGTGGGGTAGGTTACCACAAGATGATGGGGGCATCTCAGGTGCAACCATGCCCACAGGTAAGCTTTAGTCCAACCCGGATGGTTCTCCGCCCCCGCTCCCTTTGATTCCCACCCCCCTGGTAGCCATCAGCTCTAACCCCGTACAACACACTGGAAGGGGTCTCACTGGCTCCTCTGGCCTTCCTGGTTCGCCAAGGTCCTACCCGCCTTGGTCGCCCAACCAGACCCTCTCCCAGTTGCCTCGAGACACTGTCACCGTTAGCCACCAGGGGTGAATCTCCTTGAAGGGGGTCGCAATTCCCGCTCACCGTGAGCTTCAGCAATCCCTGTGGACAAGCACATCATCCCCACCCACAAAACCCACATGACTCCCCCACCCCATCGGCCTTACATGTGACACCTGCATTTCTAACACTTCACCGACCATGACCTTCCCTGTTACCACACCATGTCCAATAAAAAATCAATGTGTGCACTATACAATTCACTTCTTAACTTGAAACAACTCACACAGCACTTTTCCTCACCCGATCCACGCACCAGCCATTGGACAGCCACTTGTGCCCGCTTTGTTACCAATTACCCATTGTCCCGATTGTCACTCTAAAACCCAGCAGAACTTACAAACCCATGCCAATTTTCCCACAATTCATTTTTTTCAACAAAGGAGGCACTTTGCCACAATCTCATCAGCCGAGCATGGCCCGAAATGCTCAGCCCGATCTAGTCTTCCCGACCCCGACAGTGATTTCCGGACTCAACCTATGGAAGGGCACCTCGGATAGACCTGGCAGTTCAGCAGGAGGATTCATCCTCTGAAGCATTTGGGTAATGCCAATTTCTCCCAGCCCCCCTCCCTGATCCCGAATCTCCGCCTGTCGGATCATCACCGATGGCCTCTCTGGCACCCGACCCGGCCGATTCCACAAGGCCAGCCTGGACACGCACTCGGCCGCTCGGTGCACGGTGGGTGGGTCCTGTAGCTCCACTAGCGCTCGGACCTCAGGGTCTGGAAGAGCAGCTAAAAATTTCTCTAGTGCCAGTCTGTCCCATGCCTCCACTGTAAGGTCCCGATACGCGATCCTGACTGATTGGTAAATATCCTGTGCCAGCTCCTGCACTGTCTCGCCCGACTTTAATTTGCGGTGCTGGAGCTGGGCCCGCACCAGATCACAGTTCGCTGCAAACCCAAACCGACGGCTCAACGCCTCGCAAATGTGGGAGCTGGTCAACATCCCCTCCGCGATCACGTTTAACACATCTGCGGCTGGTCCCCGCAACGTTGCCACCAAATTCCCTGTACGTTACCGCTCATTCCACCCGTTTAGTCAGGAAATGCACTCAACTTGCGTCAGAAAAGCTTCAACGCTCCCTGACCCGTCAAAATTTACCAGGGGGATCACTTTTACGGTGGCCCGCTTCCCAGTTTCTCCTTTGTCCGAATCCAGCCCAGGGATCAAACACCCTTGTGGCTGTGTATCCAATTTCGGAGCCAACTGTGGCCAAAGATGTTTTGTGGTGAGGGTCTCATGGGTCAATTTTGCCTCCTGTTCCAAACGTTGAATGGACCGATTCACCTCTTCCCGCAGGATCTTCTGGGCCCGCACAACCTCCTCCAAGGCTCCGTCGCGAGTTTATAGCTGCTCCTCAACCAACCCGGACACTCTACTTACAAAAGACGGCTCGACCAGGCCTTTATCCAAGACTTCATCTTGGCTCATAATTTTATCTTGTTCGTCCAAACGAGCCTCCAATTCTTTTACCTTCTCCACCAAATTCATCCCTTGCTTCCTCAGCTCTCCCCACTCTTCTACTTGCAGCTGCATACGAGCATCCACACAGGCACGATGACGTTACAGGCTTTCATCCACTTTATCAACCCGAATGTTCGTTGCATCAATTTTATCTTCCAATTTTTTTTCGGATATTTTCCCCCTCCAATGTAATTTCTACCTTTGTTTCCTCCAATCTATCCTCGAATTGACTTTGTATTTCCCCCAATTGAACATCCACACACTCCTGCATCTCAGTTTTCATTTTCTCCATATTTTCCCCCAATTCATCCATCATTAAATCAATCCGTGCACCCAACTGTTCCCCCATTACCCCCCAATTGATCTGTAATTTCTGCCCTCTGTGTCACGAATTGATTTTCCATTTGTGCCGTCATGTCTGCCCTCTGTGTCACGAATTGATTTTCCATTTGTGCCGTCATTTCTGCCCTCTGTGTCACGAATTGATTTGCCATTTCTGCCCCCTGTGCCTTCATTTCTGCCCTCTGTGTCACGAATTGATTTGCCATTTGTGCCGTCATTTCTGCCCTCTGTGTCACGAATTGATTTGCTATTTGTGCTGTCATGTCTGCTATTAAATGTTCCAACATTGTCTGGATCGTCATTGCACCGGTTTCCGGCGCTGCCGGCCCCGTTACGGGCGATGAAGCACGGTCCACGCTTGGAATGGGGGAGGTTCCAATCCTACCCCCGTCTCTCCCTTCTTCCCCCGACTCGCTGCCAGACACGTGGCCTTCCTCCTCAAACATCTGCACATCCGCCATGGTGCAGAAGTCCCGTTTGCCGCCAATCAAATTTAATTTGAAAACTCCCGCCAAAATTTTCCCGCGCTTGCACGCTTTTCTGTAGTAATTTTATATTCCAATTCGTGGCGAGATTTCAGTCCTGGTATATTCTCCCGATACCAAACAGAATTTAGAGGGGTTCGAACATCCCACTTCTGACACCAATGTGACGTCCACGGAACTTGAACAGTCCCGCCAACGTAGAATGAGCCGAAACGATGGAGGCGGTTTATTTTTTTATAACCCAAAGATGGCGGTTTTAATCGCTCCACCGCAAACGGGACGAGGAAGGTGGCACGAGTCGCTTTTCACTGAGTTAATAACGTTTATTTCTCTAACCAGAAATAATAAGACTCGGCAAGAGGAGGGATCCGGGGTGATTCGACGGGATGGTGGTGTGGGTTCGGGCGTGGGGAAAACACAAACAATTCCAATGGATATACAAATCTCAAACCCTCTAAGCCGCCAGGTACACACACACACACACACACACACACACACACACACACACACACACACACACACACACACACACACACACACACACACACACACACACACACACACACAACGTAGCTGGTCCTGGTGGTCAGGCTGGCCGGTGGTGTAGACGCAACAGTCCCTGGAATGGCGTCGGACGAGCTGGCGTTGCGCTCGTCAGGGGCAGGAGACACCGTGGTGCTGTCGACCTCCTGATGTCGGCGCAAGTCTGCTCACAGCCGCCAGGGAGCCAGTTCTGGCGCCAAGTTGCGAGCAGGAGAGGGAGGCAGGCCCGCCCGCCGTTCGACCCTGTACTCCGAGCCAGCAGAACCCCAGAGCCAACCGAGGAGAGGCACGAGGCACAGCAAGGCCACGAGCCACGAGCCACGATGAATCCAGGATCGAATCAGCGCAACAAAACAGCACGCTCCCAGCACAACAGCCTCCACCAAAACGGTTTTTTTTTACCGATCTTCTTCCTCCCACCCTTTTCCCTGAACAGAACCTTTCTATCCTAGAGTCCTCGTCACTTCCAATCGAGCCGTTTTATTGGCCCTCCGCCATCGCCTTCCACCAATCGTGATCACGGGGCGGAGCCATCCGCAGCACTGTCCTGTGACGTCACGGCAAGCCTCCAGGGAATACTAACAGGGTTTACGCAGACACACTTACGCTATCCCGTCTCCCTATCTAATTGCGTGACAATTATCATTTCCCCCTTGAAGAAATGGAATTTACTAGACAACTTATCACCACTGAATTGCTACTTATTACATCGAGATCCTGGTAAACTCGAACAGCATGGCATACCTAATTAAACATCCTAATTACCATTTGAATGCAGACCCCCCCTCAGACGTAACAATATGTTCTCACATTCAGTGGGGTCCCTCGTCCCATCCACCTTGATGGTAAACCACGATGTGCCTACTTCTTCCACGATGGCATCTGTCACAACATTACTCAATGTGCAGATCAGTTCATTCTAGTATAGTATTCCGGACTAGTATAGCTTGCGTTTCGTGGGATATGCTTTATTATTTCGGCTAGCTCGGTGTCTTTTTTGAGTGTGTAGTTTAAAAGCGAGAGGAAGAGCCCACTGTACTCGTCTGACATATCCTCAAAATTATCAAGGCTCCCTCTAAAAGGTGTCTGATTTTCGGCGAGAAATCCCACAACATCTATAAGAGCAGACACATAGTACCGGTTTCTATTTAGATGGTCAGCATTGAGGAGTGTGGAAATCTCCTTACCACAATCGATGTGCCTCTCCGTCTCCTTCCACCTCAAAACACAAGTTAAATGTTCGTTTGAAGTTGCGTGTTTGTGAAACCCCCTGCCTTTCTCAACGGCATGTTTCCAATTCCGGTAGCCTCGCACTGTGAAAGTAGAGTCCACTGGGCTGCGTGCAGTGTTAAACTTCCTACATGGATAGCAGAATGCTGCATCTGTCTGCACACTGTATTCCAGCCATTCATTAATCTGGTACCACGAGGACACAAACGAGCGACTCTTGTTCTGCAACAGATGGCCAGGGTACCGCTGTAGAACAACTTAATTTGGTCTCTCACTTCCAAGATCATCGGGAAGCGGCTTGACAGTCACACCCGATCCCGAGGCCGCCGCCGAGCGTAGCAACTCAGCTGCCTGCACTGGGGCTCCAGCTGCAGAGCTAACGTTGCTGGCTTGGCCAGGTTGGCCAGCTTCTGTCGGTATTTCATCGACATGATCGTCTTTTCCTCCTCCTCCTCCAACTCCTCCCACAACATGTCTTTCATCATCTTCTTCATTTTCGTCGCTTGCATTTTTTCCTTTTCTGAGCCATTTTCGTATATCCATCATCCACGTCTTTTTCTCCTGCTGCAAGCTAGCGCTCTCCATGACTCGCCCCTCGTGACTCGCGTCACTAATCTCGCGACTCGCGAGATTTGACGGTTGACGGTTTTATTTATTAAATGATCGATGCATCAAAAACAGGTTTTATCTGCATCATTTCAAATGTAAGCACGATTACAAACACACATATTTTTAATTTTTATTATAAAATTACTTTTGTAAGATGGAGGGTTGACGGGTTGTGAAGGTCACGTGGTGCACGTGCACTTCATCTTTAATAATGTAAATTTATGTCTTTTCCTTAATCATATTATGACTATCTTACATTTATACCTAACTTACAACCAATCAGGTAACCTGCTCAATAGGGTCTCCATATCGAATACGCTGATTGGCTATTCCTTAAAACTCAATGATCCACGATATATATAACCAACCCCAACATCGACATTCGACACGAGGTCTTGGCTGCTGGTGTTGGTGCTTGCGTTATTATCTTTCATCTTGTGGTCTTGGACTGTATTGTCTTGCCAATTACTTTAGGAGATGCGCTGGGAAGCGCACACTTATCTCTTGACTGTTATTCAAAGAAGGGTATTATTAAAGAACAGTTTATCCAAGAAGGCCTTATTATTCACCATGTTGAACATCTGGAATAAGGGTTTTAGTTCACACAGGTGAACTCTTAAACAGCAAGTTCACAGTGGGCGCACATCCTAAAACACTAAGTTGTTCACAGGGTGCAACAGGGCATAAATGGGTGGCGTACAAGTGGGGGGGGGGGCATTGCACCCAAACACCCCCCCTAGCGACGGGCCTGCTCTCTCCCCGCTACCTAAACCTCTATATATATATATATATATATATATATATATATATATATATATATATATATATATATACACATCTCTCTCACTCACCCCCCCCTACCCTTCCCTCCCCCCTCCCCTTTCTTCTCCCTCTCACACCCCTCTCCATCTCTCCGCCACTCCTCTCTCTCTCCCACCCCGCCCCCTCTCTCCTGCACCCTCCCCCTATCCCACTCCCCTTCCCTCCCATCCCTCCTCCTCTGTTAAGGGGACTGTTAAGAAGTGACTGTTTTGTTTTGAATTTAAAATGGCTTCCCCATCATGTAGCACATACAAATCAGATTCAGAGTGAGCCGACCTGGGGGTACTGATTCATACATTCAGAGTGAGCCGACCGGGTACAAAGATCGTTGCATATGTGAGCATGCATGCCTACAGGCAGACCTTTGCCAGGTAGATAACATGGGTTTTTAAATGCTCCCACCCGGTTTTATATTGAACCCAGCGATTAAAAAGAAAATGTTGCTGTTTGGCCACATTTTATCGTCCTTCCCTTCACTGCCCAGGATGTCAGTTTATCGTCAGCTAAGATTTCAACCCATGCTATGCAAACAGTCAGGGCTCAAACACTTACTCTTGTGATAATATTGTTATGGCACTGGGATTCGGGGGCCACCATGGGGGAGGGGGAGGTTTCTTTGGACTTCTCTCCCCGACCTGCAGCAGTGAGGCCACCAGCAGCAGATAACTCTGCGGTCCAATGGGCTGTGGATGTTATGCAACCGTAGCCGCTTGATTTAAAATTACTGGCCTCGTAGGGTTAAATTCTGCTGTTACACATTACCTTTCTGTTGGCGCAGCAACCTAACTAGGGGCTATTCCCTCAACATCCACCCATGTGGCTGTTGCCACAACAATTTATTAATTCAAGTACGGCCGAGCAAACCGTGGATGGATGGATATTGGATATCGAGCAAAGCGAATCAGTGGGGTAGAACGTTCCGACTATTGATAACGTACACACTTTGTCAGACCAATGTAGGAAAGGACAAGAGTGAAGCAGATGGAAAATGCACAACTGTGATATGTTTACAAAGCAATGGTGAAAAGCACATTATTTACAGCTCTTTATTCACCAAGCAAGCAATCATTAAAGTGTGTACCATATTTATAAGCAAACAAAAGACACAACAGAAAAAATTTACCCCTACCACATATTCTTTGACAATCTTAACACACAGAGACATGGGCAATCACTAAAATCACGAAAAGGTAGACAAGGAAGATTTGAGGAGGAAGAAAAGAACGGAGCATGAGGTTGACTCATTCTCTTACCTCACACAACCCAATGGGGCTGTGCCAATCCAAATATACAGGAGAGGGGTGGGTGGGAATGATGGGTAATATTGGCGGTGGAGTGACGATGCGGTGTGATGGGACATGCAGCTGCGTTTCTGAAGCATCCAAAACAAGTAGGCAAATCCACTCAGGCATCCCAGGTATGCTAATGGCAAGTAGCTCACACACAAACGCCTTTCTGTTCCGTGCTACCACGAGAGCAGCTCGAACAAACAGGCAAATTCCTCTTTGGCATCCTTGGTGTGCAAAAGGCAAGCAGCTCCGTTTCTGCTGCGCAAACAGGAAAAGCAGCTCCACCACGAGCGCCTTTCTGTTCCATGCACCCAAGAGAACAGCTCGATCAAACAGGCAATTTCCTCTCTGAGGCATCCCTGGTGTACCAGCTGCAAGCAGCTCTGTTTCCTCTGGAGCAAAGTTCACGGAAAAGTCAGCCACCGCTTCACACACAGGACAAGCAGGTCCACGATGAACACTGTCTCGTGTGCGTTCCATACCACCGAGCTGCTTAAGCTCCACATCATACTCTCCACCTTGAACCAATCCATGCTCAGGGTTTTTATACTACTCGCAGGACAAGCTTTGAGGTGACTACAGTACCATCCACACTCCAGGCTCACAGGACAAGATTTGAGGTGACTAGAATACCATCCACACTCTGGGCTCATAGGACAAGCTTTGAGGTGACGACAGTACCATCCACACTCCAGGCTCACAGGACAAGATTTGAGGTGACTCCAGTACCATCCACACTCCAGGCTCACAGGACAAGATTTGAGGTGACTCCAGTAACATACACACTCCGGGCTCACAGGACAAGATTTGAGGCGACTCCAGTAACATACACACTCCGGGCTCACAGGACAAGATTTGAGGTGACTCCAGTCACATCCACACTCCGGGCTCACAGGACATGGCTTTTTGCGAGTCCAGTCTTGTGCGAGCCTCTCTCCCATTGGTGCACATCCGAAGGGGGCAGATTCCCGATGAAGCAGGTTGAAAATCCCGCTGCTTCCGAGGGAGCCTTTAACGCAGCCCTCACCCCCCAGCCCTCATGCACAAAATATGCGAAGAGCGCCACCAGCCCCTCCCTGTGCGCACAAACTTTCCATTCTACAGTGTACAATGTATAGTGCATGCAAGATGTGTTGTACTTTATTTCGTACCTGAGAAGCAGTGTCCTGATGACAAATGTAGAAGTACAGGGAAGGAGGAATGAAGGAAAGTAATTTGGTGCTTGTCTGGAAAATTAATTGTTTACAGTGAGTGACAGGTGGTTGGTGGTGAATAATAAAATAAAGTTGATTTTAGTGGCGAGGAAGACAAACACACCAAAGGATGAGAATAAACCTGTTGGGTGGAAAGAAAGACTGACGAGAAGAAAGAGGGGTTATTGACTTGAGATTTGGTGAAGGAGATTATTGGTGGATTGAGTAGAAAGGAAGAGGGGAATTGTTGGAACAGACCGATGGTGGATTCAGTAGAAAGATTGAAAGTTGGAGGGTGGGGGAGACATCAAACCAGGGATACACAAACTAACACCCCCCCCCCCACAACCCCAAACCCTTAAACAAGGGGTGAAGATCTACCTACCACATAAACTAATGAAATAACTCATTCTCGGGACTCGTACGTGCACATGCATGCTATCCCCGGGGCACGTTTCCAAAACCGTCACAATATTTCGAAAATATTTTTGAGGCTACATCAGGAAATCTAAACACTGCTGATGTTCTCACACCATCTGAAAATGTGTTGCATCGCATTTAATTAAATGCGTCATGACTCAAAGTTACAGCAATGGATAACGAAAACGAATGCTGCTAATAACTACCACTAAAGGAATCAAAGATCCCTGGAACCAAAGCAGAACTAGCTAAAGTTGCAGCTGCATGTTGAGATACGTACCTCTTCAAAATATTTTCATCATTCTCATTTGTATTCTGATACTTGAGCAGCTCAGTGAAACTCCGAGAAAACCTGTCAGCACGCATGGGGATTATTACAATTACGCTTTTATCATTTATTAATGTAATTAAAGATTTTAAAAAAATTATTGATTATTGCATCGTAAAAGAGCAAAGAAAACTCGGGATGATGACAGAGATGAGATACCTATTATTTTATCCTCCACTTTTTTTTCAGTGATATTTTGCTCATGGAGAGCATATCACAAACAGGACAAAAACAATAGTTGACACGAGTGTACTTTTAGATGAACTACAAGTAGTGGGGCAACTTAGCATAACAATTGTGCATTTTGTGAGGAAAGCACCAAATTTGGCACACAAGTAGCCTATCATATTATGAACAGATTTGGATATTGGGCCATCTCAAAATTTTTGATGGCAGTGGAAAATGGCTGCTACAGCCATCAGCGGCTGAATTTGAGATGGCCCAATATCCAAATCTGTTCATAATATGATAGGCTACTAGTGTGCCAAATTTGGTGCTTTCCTCACAAAATGCACAATTGTTATGCTATATTTAGCTAAGTTGCCCCACTAAAGGTGGTTCGTCGATAGGAAAACACATACAGTAGGTATAATGGGATTATAACATCTGTTCCTTGGATCATGAGCCAAGGGTTCAGATGGGAAGACTAACAGGCCAAACCATCATCATCACACCATTTGAAAGCCTTTATCCCTGAACAGGGGTCAGCTTTTTACGGGCTCCAATCATGGTACCTTTTCTTGTGGCAATGTTTTTACAGCCAGATGCCCTTCCTGATGCCAACCCTTTAGTCGCCTTCGACCCTGCAGGGATAATTACCAGTATACTGGTGCTCATTTCGCCGACCTTTGGAAGGATGACAGGCTGAGTCAACCTCCCTGATGCTAACTCAGCGGCCAGCGGGGCTCGAACTCAGGACTCCAAGGATCCCAAGCCACCGCCTTAACCACCAAGCCACACAAGGCTCATACAAACAGGCCAAACCAATTTAAAAAATAAAAAATAAATAAACAAAGGGAACCCCTCATGTTCAGGGCACACAAGTGTGACATACCGCTGTGTTATCGAAGGGGAAAAAATTAAAACAATCCGCACCATATCCAGTTTGACCTGTTTGTGCACAATGGAGCTTAAATAACTCACCATAATATTTTTGTATTTCTTGATTTCTCCGCAACAGATTCTGTTTCCATTAGATTAAAAAAAATAAATCTACATTTCACTTTGTTATAAATCAGGATGAAATGTGTTTGTTAAAACAGGACAGTCTGCCAAAAGTACATTTCGTTATAATGGAGTACAGAAGGATGGTACAGAAAAAAATGGCTGCCCCATCAAAAGTGTAAAAAGTGATGTGCTGAAAAGCTGCAATAGAGTGAAGTCATGTGGCACAGAGGGCCCGTGTTAACATAGGCTGTCTGACGCGAAAGTATCATGCAACAAAGAGGCTTCCCCCGGTTCATGCAAGAAAACCTCCTTTCACAGGAGGTGGTGGATGGACTGAGAGTCAGACCATCTGAACCAAAACAAGTTGGTGGCTCAGATGATGTGGATTCTGTACCATCAAGTCTCTGTATAAATCCAGAAGATTCCCTCTTCTGAATGCTGCCATCCAGCTTTTCAGTTTGGACCACTCATACAGAATTTCTGTGATTTCCTCCTTCATCAAAACAGCTGAAAAGTGCTCAAGGAGATTTTCAATTTCCTTATCACCATAGACTGGCATGTGGCACCATGGACATGCCAAATATCTCAAAATAAGATAATGTTGACTTGTTGGAATTGTCAAATCGTTTGTCCAGGTTCATTACTGTATCTTAAATTGCTGTCTTACTTAAGTCTGGTTCAGACTCTTCTGATGCCAAACAAGAGGATCAGGCAGGTCTTTTCAACTTTGTGAGACACAGCATCCAGGAGGCGTTGGGTACGAGAGAATTGGCTAGTTGCATGGCCAGTGAGGAGATAGGTATATATTCTAGTTTTGTATTTTTAAGTAATTTTCTGAAATTTGTAGAATTTGTTTTTCACTTGGAAGTTTCAGGCCATAAGGTGAAAAAGTTTCACAAAAGGTGAAAATTTTGAAAGGGGGTGTCGACATTCTATAGGCACTGTATATATATATATATATATATATATATATATATATATATATATATATATATATATATATATATATATATATATATATATATATATTGTTGCGGATTTCGCGCCCGCCGGCGTGCTGACGGCCACGTAACTCGAATCGCGGCACGTCGCCCACCGGACGGACAATCCAGTCGTGACCCTCTCGGACTAACGCCGGGAACCAGTCACGGGTGGACCTTTCGGTCTCACCGCGATCGAGCCAATCAGCCCCCGCGTGGGATAGGGTTGCTCGCCAAATTCGACCTACCTAAGTACCCACGCGGAGGGTAGACCGGGCGATCGCACCTCGCCGCAGGTCGACTTCGGACACGGGCCACTTAAGCGACCCGTTCCATACTATCAGAATAACCGAGCGGTGTTATCGTCGACCTCGACGGTTCGATTAATTATCGGGCGTATTCAGCCCACTACCAACCCTTTACGTGAAGCAAGATGAGGATTCAATGGGAGAAATGACGAAGCGAAGCGGGAAACAGTTCAACACAAAAGCACATTTATTCGCGGCACACGGGAAGCACACATATACAATTCCACCAAATGCACACAGAAAAGACACAATGCAATTTACACAAAAAGCAAATGTGAAAGCGAAAACACAATGCAGAGCTAATACCGACTACCGAGCACACGGCAACACTTATACAATTCTACTTCACAGACGGCGCCGACAACACATACCCAAAACCAAGGAAAAGAAATACCCTCAAGGATGAGGCGGGCCTGAGGCCGAGATCGGGTCGGGCCTACCCGTCTGGTGATGAGACGCGGAGCGGCGATGGCGCCCCAACCCCGCGGGCCTCGCGGGCAGTGTCTGGTAGGGGGTGGGAAAGGGGCCCCCTTGGTCGCACTATCTCAGCGCGGGGGGAAACAGGAGGGGGTTGCTGATGCTCGGGGTATAGAGGATCTTTATTATCCCTGGTGTGCGTCTCCACCTCGGCCAGGTCGCTCTGTCGGCCTCCCTCGGGTGCAGCTCCCTGCACGACGCGAGCACCCCCTCGTCTGGTGTCGCCGCCTTTCCACAGCTCGTCCCCTCCGTTCCGACTCCAACGCACACGACGAGCAGCTCCACCGCCCGCGAAGTCTTGACCCTCTGCTTCCGACTCTCCTACTCTCCGCCTCTGGACTCTCCGACTCTCGACTCTCTTGGACTGACGAACACGGTCCTTTTATCCGCCCCGTAACTTCGCCCTCTCATCTTTGACCCCCTCCCTTCGACCTTTCAACTCGCTCCCCATTGGCCCGAGAAAAAGTGGGCGTGAAGGCTTTTTGATCCACAAATTTGCATATATCGATCGTCCTGGAGGCGGGGCCAAATCACCCCTCGCTCACCGATTGGACGGCAAAAAGTGGGCGTGTGTCGTTTTTGATCCGTTTTTGAAGCACAAAATCCGTGATTTTGTACACGCTGTTCGACGCGCGCCCTGCACGAGTCCAACACCGGTACCCACAGCGGGGCAAGAACGGTGGCGATGCTACGGTTGCGAGGTGTGACGTGAAGGTCGTGGCGGTTGTGGTGAAGCGGTGGTTGTGGTTGTAATCATGGCGGTTGGTCCAAAATAAAGATAGCAAAAGAAAAACGGCTATCCTGAAGAGTCGCAGTACGCATAAATGACATGTATTCCCACTAGACAACGGGTTTGGGCCTAACTACACATATACTTGCCGAGATACCTCACCTAAGGGACCTGAATGGTGGTTTGCGAATTTGGTAACCACAACAATATATATATATATATATATATATATATATATATATATATATATATATATGTTTGTATATATATATATATATATATATATATATATATATATATATATATATATATATATATATATATATGTATGTACAGGGTGTCTCAAAAAGATGTATGTACATTTTAAAGGGTATCTCATAAAACGTATATGTACGTGTATATTTAATGAATATCTATTCACGTAGTCATGGTGGTACCCAATTTTAATGTGCCTCTAATTAGTGAAGCATACACCGAACAGATGGCATTCGTCACAAAGACAAAAGCGGAATGATAACCACAATGCATAGTGTAAACAGCATCACAGAGTGTTACTTGACGTAATAGCGCAAACAAATTTTGAAGCAGTATTGGAAATTTGAAAATGTGTGTGAAGTGAAAAAACTGTGGAGTTGTAATGGCAACTCCATCACAAATAATAATTAAAAGAATTCTTGATAAATTTGAAACATAAGGTACTGTGCAAGATGAGTGTAAGCAACGATTTCGGAGACCCTGCTCAACAACGGGAAGGAACAATTCAGTTGTTTGCCTCAGTCAACATTGCCTATAAGCTGCGGGTGGTCAATTTGAAAATCAGCGCCAGTTCACCATGTGCCACAAATAAATATCGACCTCTGCTGAGATGTGTTATGGGTCGTTTGTACTTTTTAAAAAGTGTATACTTGTGTGTGTGTGTATATATATATATGTATATATATATATATATATATATATATATATATATATATATATATATATATATATATATATATATATATATATATATATATATATATATATATATATATATATATATATATATATATATATATATATATATATATATATATATACATATTGTTACAAATTTCAGAATGCGGTCTGATGAATGCATCCACACATCCAGGTCCTCAGACAGTTATTTCCTTAAATGCATGTTCAGATTAGCCCCATCCCCATGTCTAATGGGATCTTAAATGTGATTGGTTGAGAAGGGTAAAGAATAGATCCCCTTTCTTATGGGAAGCATTTTTTAGCCGCTGTCTCGCTTGCGAGACGTGGCTCTAAGTCCGAGGTCACATTTGCCACGGCGGCCGTGGGGTCTCCAAAATCTACGGCCATTAGCAATTATACGGCGGCTGCAGTATTTCCACGGTCACACAATGTAGCAGTCACATATGTTTATATTTTTCGGGGAGCCGCACGGCGTATTTATAAATTGTGGATACTGAAAACGTGGAGTTGCTGTACGGTCTTTGATTTGATGTCGCACGGTGACCTTAAGGGGGCCCTGCGGTGGCCAAAGAATTTTCAAAGCAGATGCAAGGTAGCCTCAAGGTGCCCGCAAGGCGACCGCAGGGGGGCCCTAAGGCGAACGTGCGGCCAGACGGAAGGTAACGAAAGGGTTATTTTTTTTTTTACTTTTTTTTATCAGTTCTTTTGTTTCGGCTTGTCAAATTGCTACGGCGAACGTAGAAATGAAAAAAGTTATAAATCCGCGTTATAATTCCACGGCGACCTTACGGCCTGTAAAATATAGCCAAACGGCATAGGCCATGTCAGAAACTCTGTGGCCGCCGCACGTTTGTCAATTCAGAGGGCGTACGGCCGCCGTAGAGCAAATGTGACTTAGGCCAAAGAGAGTTCCGGGTTGTTCTTGTTCTTGTTCTTGTTCTTGTTCTTGTTCTTGTTCTTGTTCTTGTTCTTGTTCTTGTTCTTGTTCTTGTTCTTGTTCTTTCATCTTCTTGTTGTTCTTCTTGTGAAGACAAAACCTTTACGACTCAGCTCTTTTATATACAGATCCGGATCTCCTTAAGTACTAAACACCTGTACACATCCTCGCATTGAGGGTACCTTTTGAGAGTGTCTATCATGAACTTTTAAATATATTCGGACATTTGCTTTAAAGTTTCGAAAAGTTCACGTTACTATTTAAAGATTATTCCATTTAATGAGTAATAATTTCGTAAATACACGATTTTCTCGTCATGAACGACGATCGTCCATGACGGGTCTCGCTATTGGCTCAATCAAGGAACGTGATGAAATATCGGAAGTTGTTGTTGTTTTTTTTTGTTGTTTTTTTTTTCTTCTTCTTGTTCTTCTTCTGGTGAAGACAAAACCTTTAGGACACGGCTCTTGGACACATTTGTCCTTCATTCTTGACGACAGACACGTTTACACACATTTCTTTCGCGAGCGCTGAGTCCTACCCTTTTTGGAGCACACAGGTTGTCATGGTAACGGTGCGCAAGTGGGGCAGGGTGAGTTTGGGGGGGGACTCTGCGCCCACCGAGATGGGCCACATATATAAAAATAATTGGAGGTCCGTTCTGAGGAAAAATAAAGCGAGAGATGAAGCACGTGAGGGAAGAAGCGAGCCAGAGAGGAAGCGCACAAGCGAGGAAGCGTGTGAGCATGCAAGCGAGGAAGCGTGTGAGCACGCAAGCGAGGGAAGGAAGCGAGCAAGTGAGAAAAGCAAGCATTTGAGTGAGGAAGCGAGCAGGTGAGCATGTGGGTGTCTGACCAGCACCAACAAGACAATTCGCCAGTCATTACATCCTTTCCAGTGCTTGAGCAAGTGAGCGTGTGGTGCGCGTGTGGGTGTGAGCAGCGCCGACAAAGAGTGAAGCACGGGTCAGTCACCAACGGACCGTGTGGGTCACTGGATGTCACCAGTTTCGTGAAGTGTGAGGAGCTGCCCGTGTCGCAGCACCAGGGTCTAAACCCGTGACAGACAATCTCGGTGTCCCCCAAACGTCGGCTGGCATCCAAGGCTGTTCACGAGTGGGTGCATGGCAAGGCTGGGTGCTGACGATGGACAAGACACACACATTTTAGGATGTTTCCACTTCACGGATGACTTCTCTCTGGTGAGCGAGACAACTCTTCTCCCCCCCCCCCCTCAAATGATCTGCTGGGTGCCCTTGTCTGTGTTTAGTTGTAAGTAAGTCAACCCCCGATAAGCATCTGCTCTCAGTCTCTTTCCTGTCGTTTTGATTGATTTTGCCTGATCGACTGTTCATTTCGATTATTTGGAATTTATTCACTTATTTACCTCAGAAAATAAAAAGTTATTTTTATTTATTTATTTTATTATTCATAAATCATTTGTCAACTTCCAACCTGTCCGTGTTTGTCCTTTCCTTCCATTGGTCGAGCGTTGTCTGAACATCGATAGACTGGGAGGTAATTACCACAGATATGACCAAAAAAGAGTCGGCACGCACCAGCGGTTAAAACGCTCGGCCGCCCTAATTAAAATCTAATCGAGATAAGACTGGTGCTTTGCCGAGGGCGCGCTCCCCGCTCAGGTAGCCATGTGGCCTCTAGTTAAACAGCATAATTAGACAGTGGACACTGGAACTCATGGTTAAAGGTTGGCGTTCGTGGTTTTAAAGCAACCCACCATACCGCAACGTTAATTGTGAGCGGTGGCCCCAGGTCCGGCTCTTGTGAGGACAACCGGGGATTAATCCCCGAGTCACAAGCTGTTGTCTCGGTATCCATGGCCGCAACAATATGTATGTTATAAGATTTTGGTGGTTGGGATTATAAATTTTTGAAGAAGAAGATGGTGCTTCCAACCAAAAGTAAAGTAGATCTACTCTGCTAATTTTATATTTCAATATATACAATTTCAAAATATACCTGAGCCACAAGTGTGCCTCACTAGCCGGGTCTCCAGTCAATGTCCACAGCATCATCCCGTTTCGGCCCTTCAACTTTGATACGGTCAGCTAAGGTGGACCAGCAGGGGCACATCTCACAATGCATGGTCAGCCACCCAGGGAGGCTTCACCGGGTGCACGTGAACCCCCACACCCCTCCGCCCTTACAATTATGTCACATGATCCTCGTGCGGAATATCACTGGACAATCAGCAATCACACGTCTTTTACTTTCACTCGACAATTAATCAGAGCCATGATACTTTTCTCCATTGGTTCTGTATTAATCCCTGCGACTCAATGTGTAGTTCTGGCTCCCGAGAGAAAGGCAACATTTTTGGGATCGTGTCTTACAGCAAAGCGTAGTAAAATCCTGAAGTTTTTCCCCAGGTAATTCAAAGTTTCAGTGACTACATCATCCATTATTAAAATTAATGATCTGATGATCTGCAATGGCGAGTTTTGGTTTTGTGCTCTGGGTCATTTCGCCGCATTTTGTGCTTGTCTGTTTGATATTTTCATTGATTTGTATGAGAAACATTTGGTGTATTTACATTGTTGTTGCTGCAAAGATCCTTCGCAGAGATTCCAAAATCGTCAGCTTTTCTTGAGAATCAGTGAGTGACAGGCCTGAGGCCTTTTCATCAAGAAGCTCAATATTCCCAAAAATTTTTGTGGAGAATGTAAATTTATGGTCAGACACTGCTTGCTCTGGATAGATTAACCAGTTTTCCCTTAACGATTACATTGACTTGAATAAGGCTTGGTGGGATATTTCAAAATAGGAGAACATCTTAACCTGAAGTGAACCCCCCCCCCAAAAAAAAATTCTGGATCTGCCCCTGATATGCCTCCACGTACAGCAAGTTCACTTGGGTGTATATGTATGCCTACCACAGTCAGCGAGAACACAAATTACAACAACAAAACAACAGCTTCCATTCTCATAGTCCACAGCACCAAAAATATATACTGGAGCAACCAACCAAACACCCAACCTGACAACATGCACCACTCAAGAACAAAACACAGAAAAAACACACACACAGACACACAGACACACACACACACACACACACACACACACACACACACACACACACACACACACACACACACACACAACCACACAACCAACCAAGTAGCTTCATAACATCCACTGCTCAAATCAATAACCATACACACACCTTTCCATTTGTCTTCCACACTCAGTCACTACCCCTTTTAGGGCTGAAAGAACCACCACCCCATCAATGGCCTTAACTTACACCATTCGACCTGCCTCCAAAAAATTCCTCCAAATCCAAAGTGAGCCATTCAAGGCAACCTGGGCCACTCTCTCACACAGATCCTCGTTCTTTAGAGGGAGCGGGATGATGGAAAATGCATGGTCAGACACATGATGTCATGTTTTACCAATATATAATACAAATTACACTTCATTTTCAATCAGTGAAGAACATAGAACTGCCCACTGTCAAAGGAAATGTCAGCAGCTGCACTGCTAACCGCAGAATCAGTCAGGCTACATAGGCTTTATTAGCAAAGCCAGCCACCGTTGGCTTGAGGCTACCTGCCTGAGGAAAGTAGTCAATCCATGGATGCATTTATAGACCAGTGGCAGCCATTCCCTGCTGGGAGATGCATTTTTAAAATTATAATACAGATAAAAATGTTACCACGGGACATATATGTACAAGCATATAAGGCCTAAGTCACATTTGCTCAACAGTGAGGATACGGCGGCCGTACGCCCTCTGAATTGACAGAAACGTTCGGCGGCTGCAGAATTTCTGTGGTGGCCTCAGGGTGGCCCTACGCTGTTTGGCTATATTTTACAGGCTGTAGGGGTCGCCGTGGAATTATAGATGCGGAGTTCTAACTTTTTTCATTTCTACGTTCGACGTAGCAATTCGACAAGCCAAAACAAAAGAACTGGTTAAAAAATAAATAAATAAATAAATAACCCACTCGTTACCGTCCGTTTGGCCGCATGTTCGCCTTAGGGCCCCCCTGCGGTCGCCTTGCGGGCACCTTCAGACTACCTTGCGTCTGCCTTGAAAATTATATGGCCGCCGCAGGGCCCCCTTAAGGTCACCGTGCGACATCAAATCAAAGACCATACGGCACCCCCATGTTTTTGGTCTCCACAATTTCTAAATACGCCGTGCGACTACCCGAAAAATAAAAACATATGTGACTGCTACATTGTGTGACCGTGGAAATACTGCGGCCGCCCTATAATTGCTAGTGGCCATAGATTTTGGAGACCCCACGGCCGCCGTGGCAAATGTGACTTCGGCCTAACAAAGCTCAATACATGTACTTCGGCCTCGAGACAAAAGTACGAAGTCAAACAAAACTTGTCAAGTTACTATACATGCACCATAGCTCAAAGTCCAAAACTAATGGTCAAAAACAAAATCATATCCGAGACCACAGAGCCAGAATGCATGATCCGTCTCAACGTTTTCTGTTTAGGTACCCTTGGCTGTAAGGACAGAGTGGATTATCCACTGGAGTTGAACTGGAAGGCTGTCCCATGAAGGAGTATATACAAGTAGCAGCTCTGATCTGGAATGATTGCCATGAACATCTGTGCCACAGCAGCACTTTCTGTCTTCTAAGGACTTTGTCGTCTGACTGATGCTGCAGTTAGTTTAGCAGCTGATACTGCTTTTAGCAGGATGCTCTTCTGTGTTTTTCACAGACTGCAACTATAGTCAAAAGTTCCATTTTATCATGCCCTTTACGAGGGTTATTTAGGCTTTTGGACAACAATGATAATGTCGCGTCTGTTGGGAACATTGAACAATGGTTGCAAACGTTTCTGCACAAATTTCAACAGATATTGAAAAAAAAAAGAACAAAAGAATGAAAAACACCTATTGTGAGCAAATTCCTGTGTATTTTGAAATGAAGTGTTTCAAAGTTAGGATCCGTTGATGCACAAGCTATTTTCATGGTTCATCCAACAAGAGACTGTGGGTTGATTCGTGAATTAACCAGTCGTCAATGTTGTTCAGCACAGTGGGAATTACGACCAAGTAAACATCCTACAGTACAGAATGGGAATGGCTCCATTGTTACCCACGACCAGCAAATAATATTTCACATTGTTGAGTTACATGGAAGTGACTATGATGCATACGAGTTTGTTTATTATGGAATGGCATGTAAAAGTGAACACGCCGGGGTCATGAGAGGACACAATGCAATGAGGATTCTTTAGTTTGGGCATGTTTTTTTTTTTTTTTTGTCTTGACAGTTGTTATGATCATGAGATCAGTTTGTGTTCCCTGTAAGGAGGTTTAAAAAAAAAATTGGCATTTCATAAACCTGGGGTCGATGAGCTGTATTTTCATGAGTCCCCAGCTCAACTTCTCCTAACCAACCGCATAGTGACTCACATCAACACCCTTTGATGTCGTTTGATGCATGTTTGTCATTCTGCCCCAACATTCCACTTTTGCCATTTTGAATATCTCGTACTTTGTGTTTTGTAACCATATGTTGATTTATAGCATCGAGATAGGATATGACACAAACTAACTCTCTCTTGTCGTATTACTGATCTTGCCTCGAACCTCTAAGCTGGAATTAGTTGATGGATATTAAAGATCCCATGGTGTCCTTCATGAAGAGTAGGTGAGTTATTGCCAGCACCACGTCAAAATTCCAAATTCCAACCATGGTCTTCATCGAACGTCAGGCATGGCGAGCCGGTTCGTGAAGGACTTGGGCCACATATCCCCTGTCCAACCTCACAAGAATGTAGGATAAACTATCAATCATTAAAGAAGACGATTTAACCACTGTATTATTGATGCATAAACTATCACATACCAACTTGAAATAAAACAGATATTTTCTCGCAGGAAATTGTGCACTACATGCACGTAGGCTATTCAAAAAAGGTCAATCCATTGATGTCATAATGCAATCATTTTATTAGACTATCCTTGGGCTCTCTCCTTCGCACTGACAAACAAGAATGGCACTCTGTATAGTGGTAGAACACATACCTCAGCCAGGCTGAACAGTTTACGTTTTGTATCCCGTTGATAGGCCGGATCTGGATTCGGACCTTAACCAAAACCTAATCGGCTTGTTTTTGTCACATAACCAACTCATCCGCATCGGTTTACCATAACCCTTCCACAATGGTTTGAAATATCATTCTGTATATCGTTTTTGGCCCAATCTCTCAATGGTTCCCATTGTGTGCTGCCTTTTTGGCTGCTGGTTGCATCATTGGTTGGGGACGCGGCTATGCCGCTGATGCAGTGCCCCTACTACCAGTATACTGGTACTCATTTCGCCGACATTGGAAGGATGACAGGCTGAGTAAACCCCCTGGTGTTAATTCAGTGGCCAATGAGGATCGAACTCGGGACTTTAGGATGCTGAGCCACCATCCTAACCGCAAAGCCAACACCAGGCTCTCTCAATGGTGAAGAATCGTATCCTGATTCGAATCTTCACCAAAATCGAATCAATTCATCCTTGTCACGTACCCAACCTGTCCACCAAATTGTCACAATCCGTCCACAACTGTTTGAGATATCCTGCTCACAGACAGAAAACCAAACATGCAGACAGGGGTGAAAACATAACCTTTGTCCACCTTCGGTGGTAGAGGTAATAACCATAGTTATTTGCACAAATTAGCTAAAACGCAGTTCATTAATTGCTTGTTTGGTTGATGTTCTCTTCTAAGCACATCGTTTCCAAAGTAGGAATGCCAGGTTCAAACTCTATGTACAGTCCTGTTTATTTGTCCATTGTATCCTAATGCCTTAAGCAAGATGTGATTTACAGAACCTTCAGAAAGTATTCACACCCCTTGACTTTTGTCATATGTTGTGTTTCAACCTAAATATAAAATGGATTAAATTTAAACTTTTTGGTCACTGATCTACTCAAAATACCCCATGAAGACAAAGTGAAAACATGTATTGAGAATTTTTTACAAATTAATTAAAGATGAAAATCTGAAATGTCTTGCGTCAATAAGTATTCAACCCCGAGTGGATACTTCGTCGAAGAGCCTTTGGCAGCGGTTACAGCTTCGAGTTTTCTTGGGTATGTCTCTATCAGCTTTGCCCATCTGGATTTGGGGATTTTCCCCCATTCTTCTTTGCAGATTTGCTCAAGCTCTGTCAAGTTGGATGGGGAGTGTCGGTGAACAGCAATCTTCAAGTCTTTCCACAGATTCTCAATTGGATTCAAGGCTGACCTTTAGCTGGGCCACTCATGGACTTTCATGTTTGTGTTCTGAAGCCATTCCAGTGTTGCGTTGGCTGTATGCTTGGGGTCAGTGTCCTCTTGTAACGTAAATCTTTGCTGCAGTCCAAGGTCTTTTGCACTCTGAAGCAGGTTCTCCTCAAGGATTTCCCTGTATTTGGCTCCATTCAATGCACCCTCTACCCTTACAAGTGTCCCAGTCCCTTTCTGCTGAAAAGCATCCCCATAGCATGATGCTGCCACAACCATGCTTCACTGTGGGGATGGTGTTAGATGGGTCTTGAGCTGTGCTTGGTTTACGCCAGACGTAGCGCTTTGCATTTAGGCCAAAGAGTTCAATTTTACATCTCAACAGATCACAGAATCTTTTGCCTCATGCTCTTAGTTTTTCACGTGCCTTTCTGCAAACTACAGGCGTGCTGTCATGTGCCTTTTTCTCAAGAGCAGCTTCCATCTGGCCACTCTCCCATAAAGCCTAGATTTGTAAAGTATTGCAGAGATTGTTGTCCTTCCGGCAAGTTCTCCCATCTCAGCCAAGGAAGTCTGTAGTTCTGCCAGAGTGGTCATTGGGTTCATGGGAACCTCCATGACCAAGGTCCTTCTTGCCCAGGTGCTCATATTGGTCGGACAGCCAGCTCTAGGAAGAGTCTGGGCAGTTCTATATTTTTTCCATTTCCTAATGATGTTGCTCACTATGCTCTTGGGAATTTCAACACTCTATAAATATTTATACCCTTCCCCAGATCTCAGCCTCCTCACAATTCTATCTTGGAGTTCTCTGGACAGTTCCTTGGACTTCATGGTAAAGTTTCTGCCCTATCAATTGTTGAACCTTATATAGAAAAGTGTGTTTCTTTTCTAAATCATGTCCAATCACTTGAATTGGCCATAGATGGAGATGATCAAAGGAAATTGGATGCACCTTAGCTCAATTTGGAGTGTCACAGCAAAGGGGTTGAATACTGGTTGATGCAAGACATTTCCGATTTTCATTTTTCATGTATTTGTAAGAATTTCTAAAAACATGTTTTCACTTTGTCATTATGGGGTATTTTGTGTAGATTGGTGACAATTTTAAAAAAAATTTAATGCATTTTAAATTCAAGCTGTAATGCAACAAAATGTGGAAAAGGTAGAGGGGTGTGAATACTTTCTGAAGACACTCTTTGTACAAGCTCTTCCACCTTTAGCTCACCGTAGAAAAATAAAATCCTGAAAAAAGGCATTGATCTTATAAATCCATCTGTTACATCGGCTTAAGTCATGTCATAGTCTCAGCTCGGGGCCATCAGCGTACTTTGTAACAGGTTGGGGATGAGCGGAACATTTATGTCTCCTAGTGTCTTTGTTGATGAGGTACTATACGTGCACCTCCTCCATGAGCCTAATGCTTAAAAGGCCGTACATTCTCGCAAGTACCAGCTATAGACGAGCTGCACCGACGGTGTCTGAAACAGAGGGCTCGGAAGAAGGTTGATTTCCTTCATGATGTTGGCCATGCGAACGGGCATCTCATGACGTAAAAATGCAAACGACGTCTGTTCACATGCATCTGCACCTGCAAGCACCCCATGAACAGAGACGACAATGACAATTCTCAGCTGCAAATAAATAGTCTGGAAAGTTCAGCAAAAAGCCCTTTGGCGTTTATGAACACATGACAAGAATACATATTATATACAGGAAACAAGTAGAAACAGGTGAAGGAGTGGAGGAAGTTAAATTGAGAATAAACACGAAGAAGTATTTACAGGAAGGAAAAGGGATGGGCAGAGGAGAATTAGTTTGGCAGGATAGCTGATGGTACCACTCACCTTTGGGGCTGTCTAATCTGGGCTGCATTCTCGACCCAACCTGATCAACCCTCATCCTTGTCTGTTGTGTTCCGCCATCCATCGGATGGGAAGTTAAGCTCGGTTTCATCTGCTAGTTTTAGTTGGTGGACGTGAAAATAAAAACTTTAAAAAAAAAAATTACACCTGTGTCTGAAGGACGTGGTTCAGTTTGGCATTTTTAATATGAAATAGGAAAATCCTAGAAACGAACAAAACCCATAAGAATTACCCTTTAGAACCGTTTAGAATTACCCTTTAGTACCCATAAGAATTACCCCTTCGAACCTTTAGAATTACGAGTAGGCTCATTGGTCCATTGGACCAAATTTTCATTGGTCTTTGAGGCCTCGCTGCACAACTGCCTGCTGTGCTGCTTGAGCATCGGTTTGCCTTTCACGAAGCCCAGATGTGCTTGGGCCAGAGTGGAGATTATACGTTCGTTAATTATTATTCTTGCCAAATGATACTACTAATATTATTGTTGTTTGTATTAATTAATATTTGATTTGTTACAACATTATCTGGGTCTTGTGGGTCTTTTGGGTCTTCAGGGACATTTGGGTCATCTGGATCTTTTGGCTATTTTGGGTCATTTGGGTCCTTCGGTACTTTTGTGTAGTTTTGGTATTTTGGGTCCTTGGCATATTTTGGGTCTTCAGGTCTTTTTGGTCTTTGGTAACTTTAGATCATCTGGGTCTTTTGGGTCCTCAGGGCCTTTTGGGTATTGTTGGTCCTCAGAGACTTTTGGGTCTTCAGGGTATTTTGGGTCCTCAGGATCTTTAGGGTATGATGGGTCCTTATTAACTTTTATTTATTTTGGATCTTCAAGGTCTTTTGGGTCCTCAGGGACATTTGGGTCATTTGGATATTTTTGGTCTTTCGAGTATTTTGGGTAATTTGGATATTTTAGGTCCTCCGGTACTTTTGGGTATTTTTGGTATTTTGGGTCCTTGGCATATTTTGGGTCTTCAGGTCTTTGGTAACTTTGGATCATCTGGGCCTTTTGGGTCCTCAGAGACTTTTGGGTCTTTTGGGTCCTCATTAACTTTTGGCTATTTTGGGTCATCGGGGACTTTTGGGTCCTCTTGGTCCTCAGCAACTTTTGGGTCATCTGGGTTTTTGTTTTTTTGATCTTTTGTGTCCTCGGGTTATTTTGTGTCTTTTGGGTCCTCTTGATCTTGGGGAACTTTGGGATCATCAAAGTCTTTTGGGTCCTTGGGGAGTTTTGGGTCATCTGGATCTTTTGGGTCTCAAGGGTCTTCAGGGGTCTTTTGATATTGGGGGTCTGAAAGGGTCTTCAAAGGTCGAAGGGGTCTCAATAAACTAAAGGGTCAAAAGGGTCCCTTTTTCGAAGAAACACCTTGTGCTAGAGAGGTTCTTCTTCTTAATTTTTGACGGACTGACGGATCTGGACAGATGGAGAGATGGAAATAGTCAAATATTGAAGCGGCTTCACCGCATCAAAATCCCACGATTATTAACGGCTCCCTGGACAAATATCAAATTCCTGCCTAGACGACAATCCCTGGGAAGGCAATGGCAAATCACCCATTGCGCAATAAGGGAGCTGGACAACAATGGGAATAAAGTGGACAATGATACTGTATGGGAAAGTCAGAGGGGAAGGAAGGCACTCAGTTGGCTGTCTTTGGAGGAGCACGTACATTGTACACACAACGGGGAGGTAGTATACAGTGCATAATACTTATTGGGTCACAGTCGAGTCGGGCAGTCATGATGCATCATTTACCGGACTACTATCAATGCCACACATTTTAATTCCCACGGTAAAGGTAATTCTTACCGAAATCAATCAACTGTTTTATGGACAGCGGTGATGGAGAAAATCTTGAATAATATTCTATCTGTCTTGTAAGGTTCGCCGCGCTGACACATTTCATGAACACCTTGGAGATCCTCATGACGATCGTTGCTTCTTCGGATACTGTCGCGTCAAACGAAACGCCGCACACCTGTCACTGTACCGGGTTCATCCCCCGAGCGGCGCGTCCTTTGGACTGCCAGTCCGGCACGTACCTGTGGTATGTACTGGGTGTGTGTGTGCCAGTGTGCGTGCATACAGTGAGTCGCGCACTTTACCGAGTGATGTGCCCCGCCCCCGGGAGTTGTGTGCGTGAGCACGGAACACGCCGCACGCGCACCTCGGCACGAGCGACATAGCAAGCACGTTCATCGTACACGCGGCACGCAAGCGAACGTAGAAACTGTGCCTGTGCTGCAAGCGAGAAAGCACAGAAGGTGCGTTCGGCATGAAGCAGACAACAGGAACTGCGGCATTGTTGACGGGTGGAGGAAGGAGAGAACAGCGAGCTCAGTACTTGTAAACAGTGCAACCACAATTACATATGTACATAATACATAGCAGCATCTGTTTTACGTTCGGAAAAGATAGGTGTTCACATTGGTTGGTTGTCAGCTTTTTGAACGCTTCGTTCAGGATGACGTGCGGACCTGGACCATGAATTCAAAACCGAGTCCAGAAGTATAGTATCTGTATTCAAATGTTCCACCACTACCAACGGAGACGATTTGTTTGAACGGTTGGAGGGGACGACCGGCATTGCAGGGAGTTGGCACGCAAGATGTAAGAGCCAATGCCACGAAAAGCAAGAACAAGACGGCGCAAGAGTTGTATATCCCGATGTTATCGTTACCACTGTGACAAACAAGATACCGTACACAAAAATGAACATGAAACATGTAAATGTATTGTTCACCTTCCCTTGGTTGTATTCAGTGTTTACTCCGTGCTAAAATGCCCCAAATGTGTGCAACAGGTTTCTGTCCCCTGTCGTCTAATTGATCTAGCCCGTCTTTTTGTACGCACATATTGCTGCTGAATTTAGCTGCTCTTGTCCCATGGCGATTCGGAGCCAGGTTTTCAGCCGACGGAGAGAACTGAATGGGCACTCTGCTTGGCAGGAAGAAACAAGGCAAACGTGCAGTCGTCAGTGAAGTTTCTCCACCTGGTGGAAAAGATGCCTCATATCAGGTGACATGGCAGTGAGTGCTCCCCGAGCATCGAAAACTGTTTGGAGATGGAAATTCCAATGGAACATTTTCAACTGGACCGTAGGTGCTTCGCAGTCACGTTCAGGATACATGTCGATGCAATTTTTGTCCACTTCAGAAGTTTACGCGCTGTGTTCAGTCGCTCATCTTGCTGCCGAAGAGTAGTGTCTACAATTGTAAAGAACGCTCATCTGTCATGCTCCTTTGGATTATTAGCATGGTAAGTTTGAGAGGCACCGGTGTATTTATTTGGCGGCCTTCTGAAATACTGCAACTTTATGCTATGATTTATATGGTTGCTGCAACTTTATGGGGTCCAGCTCATGAACTTCAATTTTGTGGTTCACATCAGCAACAATTGAAGAAAATTCCTCTTCAGTTCGCAGACTCATAAGTGCATTCCCGATAGTCTTTGCATTGTCGAGCATCCCCGATACGGTTTGCTTTTCAGCCTGCAAAGGTGCTGTGACATCTATTGCTACTCGCAGTCCAAGATATGTCACCCCCGAACTGAAGTTCTTATCGAGGGATCGTGCTTTTGCTGATGACTCAGAGTTACTTGACTCACACATCTCATACAGGCTTTTCAAAACAGCCTCGTAGTTATTGATGACTGAATATATAGCAGTCCGTCGACTCAGCCATCGTTTTGGGCAAAGCGGCTTTATCGTTGCTTCCGACGGGGAAGTTGAAGTATCTCTGCTGATCTCTGAAAACACGCGATTATATTTTCCGCTTTTTCTGTACAAGTTCCCAAGTTCCTGCACCAACTGAAGGGCATCGGTCACCAGAGGATCTGCATCAGATGCTTGCTGAGATATCAAGTACTGCACAGAGAGTGGGCAGCATAACGGAAGTGTAGAGCTAGGGTTGCTCTCTGAAAAAAATTGCTTGGCAGCCGTTGAACTTGACATGCATGTTTGCAGCTCCATAATAAGCTGATGTTAAGACCAATCCGGAGTAGCACATCTTTTATTATAGCAGCAATAGCTTCACTTGTCGTTTCACCTTGCTGGGAGAGACCCACAAAGTCTTCATGCACTTCCAAGTTTTCATCGACATCACGGATACAAATGAATTATTGGTCTTTTCCTTTTATGTCTTGCATGCCATCTACAACTGCCGAAAATATTTCGGAATGTTCCTTGATATCGACCCAAAGCCATGGATGAAAAGTGAAATTTGCATGGATGTATATAAAGTCCAAAGCCATCCCTGAGATGAAATTGCGTATTAAGACCTAAAGTACGAATTACAACCATCCATGCAAATTTCACTTTTCATCTTTTAGCTACATAAGTCAGGCATGTGATGAAAGGCATCACTTTAAAAAAAAAAAAAAAAAACTAAACACATATATTGGTCAAAAACCATTGTGGCCTAGCGCTCGAGTCAAGACATTCTGCTCTTGCCACAGCGGCCGTTACATTTTATAAAGTGTTCGTGTATGCTACATGACAAAAACAAAACAACTACAATGGCACTTGAAAGAGCACATACCTCTCCCAAGCGAAACAGTTTACGTTTTGTATCCCAGACACTGATAGGCCGGATGTGCTGACCGGAATCAAAATCTAATTGGCTTGGTATTGTCATCTAACCAAATCATCCAACAAGTTTTGTCATAATCCATCCACAACTTCTTGAAATACCATGCTATATATTGAGGTGTTTCTCATCAGCGGCATAGTCACACCCCAAGAAAATGAGAGCGACCCGCAACAATCTTCTTCGCAAGCAGAAGAATAATAAGCAGAAGCCGCCTCTCAATGGTGAAAAATCACTTATAAAAATTTAAAACTTCTCGTATCTGTAATCGGATTTTCACCCAAGTGGAATCAATTAATCCTTGTCACACACCCAACCTGTTCACAAAGTTTTGTCTGAATCTGGCCACAACTTTTTGAGATATCCTGTTCAAACATAGACAACCAAACGAACAAACAAGAAAGATGTCATACTTGCACCATACTTCCAAAATCCCTAAAACAGATTTTAACTTAAAAATAATTGGTTGTTGAATTAATTGACAAAATTTGCAAATCCTATTCAAATTTCAAGTCAATCAAATGCAAATTGAGGATTTTAGAAATTCCACCAAATTGTTGACCTTTTGGCCTATGTTGACCACAAAAATAATTGGTGGTTGAATTCAATGACCCGATATGAAAATGCATTTCAAATTTCAAGTCAATCGGATGAAAATTGATGATTTTAGAAATTTGAGAAAGTTGTTGACCTTTGGCCTATGTTGATCTTTTGACCTAAAAAAAAAAAAATCAATAGGCTTCTTGCTTTTGACTAATCTACCAGTTGGTGAAGTGTTATGTCGTGAAGATCGGTTTATAATTATGACCTGTATGCAATTGACAGACAAACAAACAGAATCACAGACCAGACCTACTAATATACTTGTGAATCTTCGATTTCACAAGTAACAAACAGACAGAGCAAGAAAGACATCGTGCAGAGCACGATACTTGCAAAATCCTGAAAACAAATTTCGCTTTAAAAATAACTGGTGGTTGAATTCAGTGACCTTATATGAGAATCCTTTTGAAAATTCAAGTCAATCGGATGAAAATTGAGGATTTTATAAATTTCACCTAAGTTGTTGACCTTTGGCCTATGTTCACCTCAAACATAATGGGTGGTTGAATTTAGTGACATTATTTGCAAACCCTGTTTAAATTTCAAGTCAATCGGATGGAAATTGAGGATTTTAGAAATTCGGCCTACGTTGACCTTTTGGCCAATGTTCACCTCAAAAATATTTACAGCTTGTTAGTAATTCTACCAGGTGGTGAAGTTTCGTGAAGATCGGAGTAAAACTGTGACCTGTTGGCAACTGACATATAAACAAACAAACAGACAGACAAAAAGAGACAGATAGACAGACAGAAAAACAGACCAAACCATTGAATATACTTGCAAATCTTTGATTTCGCAATTAATAACACACACGAACAATCAATATACTTGAACAAGGACAAATGTGTCCAAGAGCCACATCATAAAGGTTTTGTCTTCACCAGAAGAAGAACAATACGAAGAAGAAGAACAACGCGGAGCTCTCTTCGAGCCAGCATTCGCAACGCGACGCGGCTAAAAATGTAACAAGAAACATTGTATATAAAGAAATTCGATAAATCACGTTGTGAACACTGGATATATTGACGTCTGAACGAACCCTCACTTTCGAAACTTCGCGCAGAACGCCGGTTTGGCTAGTTATTATTAATAATTCAATAATACAAGTTGTCCGAAAGACTATTTTGAAGGATCTTCTTTTGGATGAAAGATTCATTACAGAAAGTCGAACCATCCGCATTTTTAACACAACAATAACAACAACTTCCGATATTTTGTCACGTGCCTTGATGGAGCCAATAGTGAGATCCGTCATGGAGGCTCCTCCTTCATGACGAGAAAATAGTGTATTTACGAAATTACAACACATTAAATGGAATAATCTTGAAATAGTAAGGTGAACTTTTCGAAACTTTAAAGCAAATGTCACATATTATTGAAAAGTTCATGATGGACGCTCTCAAAAGGAACCCTCAATGTGAGGATGTGTCCAGGTTTTTAGTATTTAAGGAAATCCGGATCCTGTATATAACAAGGACAAATGTGTCCAAGAGCCGTGTCATAAAGGTTTTGTCTGAAGAAGAAGAAGAAGAAGAAGAAGAAGAAGAAGAAGAAGAAGAAGAAGAAGAAGAACAAGAAGAAGAACAACAACGCAGAGCTCTTTTGGAGCCAGCGTTCGCAACAATGTTTTTGAGCTTCACGAACAACTTCACCAGGCAGATAAACAAATTCGACAACTTGTCGACCAGGTGGAGACTCAGTAGGCTAAAATATGCCGATTGACTGATGCATTTGACAAACAAAAGGAAAGTCCCACGTGTCCTGCCGGAGAGATGAATCAAGGAGGAGAATCTCCTGAATTGAACCAGAGTGGACCTGCGCCGAGTGAGCTCATGAATGATTTTGAAAAGAATCAGACTGTGTTGAAAGATTTTCAAAGACAGCTGTATGAAAATATCAAAGTTTATGAGTTGCTGCTCTGAAAATACCCGAGTCCCGAGAAGGTATCCTCTCTCAAAGATATGAAACTGCACAACGATGATTTTGCGGATCAGTCAACCCAGTGTAAGCGGATGTAGGAGTAAATCAGTTTGGTTTTTAGTGATGGTGATTGGCCGATTCTTCCTTTGTATGAGATTGTTAGAATATATTTTGTTGACTTGAAGTTTCACCACTTTTTAACTGCTAACTTGGTGTTTCGACGTACCTCCTCCCTCCCCCAATTATTTGGTGCAATGCAAGTTTAACATTTTATCAATGCTCATGAGTATTGGACAGGACATTTTTCTGTACATTTGTTTCAACAGTGAGCATATCCATGTTGGAACGTGACTTGTGATTAATCTCTTGGGTGAAGATCTCCATGCCTGGCTGTTACACTCACACAATGTGGTCTATCATTCAACAACTTTTGCTGTAAATCGGCCACAACGTTCTTCGTTGCTCTTCCGTGTGTATGTGTTATAATTCTACTTTAGAGTTTTTAGATAGGATTAGATGCCTCGACATCAAGTCAGTTGAAGTTTGTGATTTTTTTAACTTGATATACAAATTTGGATTTAGTCCGAATGAGGGATTCACTCCTCAGAGTAACTGACAAGGTTTTTAACTCTTTTAATAAGTTTTTATGTGCCAGTTACGACAGAGCATTATTTTCTAAAAAAAATTCCAGTCAAGTTTATATACTGGCACAAAACAAATTTATGTGCCAGTCAAGTTTTCATTGTTTTGACAAATAGAAGTTTCAGGATGCTGTTAATTTCAGGAAAAATAAGGAATTGTAGCACATTTATGCCCAAATATGGAAACAAAAAAAGAAAAGAAAAGAAGATAATTATCTGTGCTTTTAAATAAGTAACATGTATACCTTCCTATAAAATCAAATTGGACAGAACACAATAGTGGGGCAACTTAGCATAACAATTGTGCATTTTGTGAGGAAAGCACCAAATTTGGCACACGAGTAGCCGAACATATGAACAGATTTGGATATTGGGCCATCTCAAATTCAGCCGCTGATGGCTGTGGCAGCCATTTTCCAAAATGTCCGCTAGGGTTACCATAATTTCACTCTAACATTGGTTTGAACATTTATTGAAATGAGAACGAGAGAAGAACCTTCAGAGTGTAGGCTTTATTCCATTTGATTGAAGCCGCTTCTACGGGCACACCAGGGAATACAGGTGCAGCAAGGAGTACATAAGCAGTAAGGTATACATGTGCAACTAATCACCGCAAAATAAATCAGTATAAGCCCGGAGTCCGATATACTCTCAATTCTCACCATTCAACGAGCACCAAGTGAATCGCCGCCGTAAACGACAATGGCCCTGGGACAATCCCCCCCGACCGAGCGGAACCTTAGCTTTATCTATTCCGTGCTCGAGCCGTGCAACATGTGATCACACGTCACGACCTTCAATTCACCACATTTTCCCCGTCTTTAAAATGTAACTAGAGGCCCAACTAACGCACCATGATTACTTCAGCGCTACAGGAGTATACATTTCAAGCAACGCGAACTATCTAAACTACAGAAGCATACATGCCAAGCAGTGAGGATTATTTTGAGTTGTAGGAGCATGGTAATGAGCATCGATATATTATGTAACGAGCATATAGGAGCATGAGCATCGAGGATGCCGATAATCCCCTTTACAGATTGAGTCGGCGAGGGGGTATTATCCGTCAACCTCTCCGGGAGCAAATGGCGGTTTCACTTGAGGGAGGCTTCCGATCCTCTTGGTGAGCCTCGACTCGTGCCGGGGATGACTCTCCGATCGCTCTCGGGTGGAACGCGGCAGCTCCGTCGCCACCATTCTCGGGTGGAGTTCCTGGGGGGGGGGGAACACCTGGGGAGGGGATGTCAGAGGGAGGAGTGCCAGATGGTGGTGTACCTGCGGAAGGAGTACCTGAGGGAGCCAAATGGCGAACCGACACAGTGGTCTCCCTGCCATCCGGGAGCCTGACATGAGCATACTCTGGATTAGTATCGATGAGTTCGACCTCTTCTACCATGGGTTCATACTTGCTTTGTCGTACCGGGCGTTTCATGAACACTGTTCCGGGATGGGTTAGCCAGTTGGGCACCAATTGGCCGTCAACATAACGCCGCTGGTGAGTAAACATTCGTTCGTGAGGAGTTGCATTGGTGGACGTGCAGAGCAAAGAGCGTATGGAATTCAGAGCGTCGAGAAGGGTAACCTCCCACTGCTCGGGCCCCAGTCCTCTCGATTTCAGCGCCAGAGTTATGGCTTTCCAAATAACTCCATTATATCGTTCCACCTGCCCATTACCCTGTGGGTTGTAACCCGTCGTTCGACTAGTTGCTATGCCGTGCTCTAATAGGAATTATTTTAGCCCGGCCGACATGAAACACGGCCCTCTGTCTGAATGTATGTACGAAGGTTTCCCAAACATAGCGAAGAGGTCAGACAGACATTTCACGACAGTGCCCGAGGTCATATCCGAGCACGGAAATGCGAAAGGGAACCTTGAATATTCATCAACAACAGTGAATATGTATCTGTTGTCTGTCTCGGTCGACAGGGGCCCTTTGAAGTCAATGTTTAGTCTCTCGAAGGGAGAAGTGGCCTTGATCAATCTGCCAGAAGCCGCGCCATAGAATCTGGGTTTTAGTTCAGCACAAACAGGGCATGAAGCATTCATTTGTTTAATATCTTCAATAGAATAGGGAAGGTTTTGTCTGCGCACGAAATGTGCCATTCTGGTTACCCCCGGGTGGCACAGAGACACATGGAGGTCTTGCAAAGCCCGACTGATTGTCGCCGAACAGTAGACCCGAGAGAAGGTGTCTGTAGCAGGGTTTTCCCTCCCGGGCTGGTAAACTATGTCGTAACTGTAGCAGGCTAGGTCTATCCGCCATCTCATAATTTTTTCATTCTTAATTTTCCCGTTATTTTTCCCATCAAACATGAATGCCACGGATCGTTGGTCCGTAACGAGCATGAAATGGTTTCCCAGTAAATAGTGTCTCCATTTACGTAGGGCTTCGACAATGGCGTATGCTTCCTTCTCTATTGCCGAGTGTCTCTGCTCGCTTCCAGAGAGAGTTCTCGAGAAGAACGCGACAGGTCGTCTGGACTGATTAAGCGTAGCAGCTATCGCGTGATCAGAAGCATCTGTTTCCACCACGAAGGGCACCGAGCTATCGATCGATAATACAACGGAATTACTGATATCATCTTTGAGGCTGTGGAAAGCTTTTACAACAGCGGCATCTGGTGGGAAGTTTTTGCAATGCACTAGGGGATGTATTTTCTCGGAGTATTGGGAAATCCATCTTGCATAGGAAGCGAACATGCCGATCACCCGGCGCATTGTCTGCAGGTCCTGAGGTGGGGGTAGCTCACGAAGTGGGCGCAATCGTTCAGGATCAGGCTTAATCGTGCCGTCGGCTATCGTGTAGCCGAGAAGGTCAATTGACCTTGCCGAGAATACGCATTTCTCATAGTTGAGGGTCAGATTATATTTTCTAGCAATGCTCAAGAATCTGTCCAGATTCATATCATGTTCCCCCTGATCCCTACCGCACACTGTGACATTGTCCACGTAAACAAAAGTGTCTTTGAGGTTTTCATCTGAGATGATGTCGTCCATAACTCGTTGGAAGCAAGCTACTCCATTCGTGACACCGAACGGAATCCTCCTGAATTGGTAGAGGCGTCTACCTGCCTGGAATGCGGTGTACGGTTTGTCTTCCTCTCGGATGGGAATTTGATGATAGGCGCTTCGCAAATCGATGGTGCTGAATATCTTATAATTGGCCACGCGTTCGACCATCTCGTCTATGCGCGGCAAAGGGTAGGCATCGAGTTGGGTGAAACGATTGACCGTTTGGGAATAATCGACAACCATTCGTTTCTTATGATTCTGATTGGCGGTGACCAACACCTGTGCGCGCCATGGCGAATTGCTCGGTTCTATAATTCCTTCTTCCAGTAATCGCTTGGTCTCTGAAGTGATGAAGTTCATATCAGCAGTGGTATATCGCCGCGATTTGATCGCTATCGGTTTACAGACCGGCGACAAGTTAGCAAACAGCTGGGGGGACGTTACCTCTGCGGTGGTCAAAGCATTTAAAATTAGACGAGGTTTGCTTCTTCCAAAGGGTATTTCGACGCTCGTGTGCTGCTTGAGGACATTATGACCCAGAATTACGTCTGCGCATAAATCACGAAGCACCAGTACCCTTACATCCCGATGCGTGTACCCTTTTACGTCCAATTCAACATTGCAGTACCCTCGTACGCGGGACTGTAGTGATGTGGCGGCCATGCATACCGTATTGTCTGTCGGGTGGATCTTCCATTTCCTGCCCTTCACTAGCGAGCTGTTGACGAAACTTTCAGAGCTACCGGTATCAATCAGAGCCTCAGCCATATGCCCGTTAATTCGTACGTTGATGATAGCCTTGGATAGATTCCCCGGTGAGGCTGCAGTTAGTTTCTTTTTTGAGTAGAGAGCCGCAGAAGTGGGTTTATTTCTCCTTTGGAGTAGATTTACATAGCCTGGCATAATGCCCTTTCTTTTCACAATTCATGCATGTGGCATCTCTGGCGGGGCATTTGTGGCGAGGGTGTCTTTTGTACCCACAAAAGAAGCATTTACCAACCGGAGTAGTTGCTGAGGAGTTTGACGAGGTCTGGGTATCCGACTCCTCGGGTTTTTCTCCATCCCCTGTGTCAGGCTGTGTCTGTGTCTGTGGGGTTCCTTGAGTTTCCACCGTAGCGGCGTTCATTAGCAGCATCGGTGTCCCAAATGACTCAGATTGCTGCTGAGCCGTATCCATCGCTCGAGCCTGGTCGACTACCTTTTCAAGAGTGGGTTGCGCTTTCTCTAGTAAGCGTTGCCGTATGTGGGCTGATCTGAGTCCTTGGATAAATGCCTCCCGGGTTGCTTCATTTCGGTGTTCCTCGGCGTTTACGGCCCGGAAGCTGCCGTCTTTTCCCAGCTGTTTCAGAGCTTGCAGGAACTGATTGATTGTCTCCCCGGCTGCTTGCTTGCGTGTGTTGAGAAGATGTCGTATGTATACCTCGTTCTTGTGCTTCACGTAGAGCGCCTGCAGCACGTCGATCGCTGCTTCGTAGATGTCACACTCCGAGAAGAGCCTGTATACGCTGGGCGAGACATGATTCACAAGGGCGGCCAATTTGTCGGCTCCCTCTTCGATGATGGTCAGATAGTGTGAGAAGGAACGGAACCAATGCGACCATTTCATTTCTGAGTGAGTCGCGTTTGGGTCTGCGTCGATCCTCTCTGGTTTGTAGATCTTGTCCATCGTTGGTTGAGAGAGCCGAGAAAACCAAATGGAATAAATTGAAATGAAAACGAGAGAAGAACCTTCAGAGTGTAGGCTTTATTCCATTTGATTGAAGCCGCTTCTACGGGCACATCAGGGGATACAGGTGCAGCAAGGAGTACATAAGCAGTAAGGTATACACGTGCAACTAATCACCGCAAAATAAATCAGTATAAGCCCGGAGTCCGATATACTCTCAATTCTCACCATTCAACGAGCACCAAGTGAATCGCCGCCGTAAACGACAATGCCCCTGGGACAATCCCCCCGACCGAGCGGAACCTTAGCTTTATCTATTCCGTGCTCGAGCCGTGCAACATGTGATCACACGTCACGACCTTCAATTCACCACATTTATTAAAAACTGAATTAAGAAAAACATAACCTGTAGCCACCTCAAGTTTAAAGATAGCTGCCATTTTGCAAGATGGCTGCTAATTATTTGTTGTACCGGACGACGATCTCACTCATAGAAATTGG
>NC_140968.1:62328116-62340616 GCF_056783735.1 Eptatretus burgeri
TTTTTTCATTGTTATCAAATAATTTATTTTGCCTTCCTACCCCGGGACAGAACCGCAGTATCACGATTGAAACTTTAAGAACGCGCCAATTGGCTTTACCAAGCACTCCACAAAACGGTTGAAGAAAGTTTTAAAAGCGAAACGTTTAACTTTTTATTTGTATTTCTCTCTGCTGAAGTGACAGGTCGTATAAAGGAAGGACATACAAAAAGGCGAATTGTCATGGAAAATAAAATTTCACATTTTCAGCGAGCCAGCCACCGCTTGTTGCACCGCAGAACAACACATGGCCATTGCAGGCAAGTGACTCCTGTAGATTGTTCATGGCGATCGACATACAGTATTCAGTGACTGTGCGAATATTGTTGAGTGCTCGCCAAGTGGTTTAAGTACTCCAACAAAACAGTTGAAAAGAAACAGCTCGCTTGGCAAGGAATTGGCAATCACCGAACCGTCATATTAATCATACAACTCCCGGAGATGCCCAAAATGACAAATATGTCTGAATTGGACAAATGAACACTTTTCTAGGAGTTGGAACTGCTTGTAATTTCGATTCTGGAGCTTAAATTTTGTAATTCTGCTGAGTTTAAGAGATTATCGTGGTGATCACATGTGCGGAAATGAAATAAAGCAACAAACGCTGACGTCTCCGGATGTTTATAAACATTGCAATGTACCCAGCGATTCATAGCTATGATGAACAGGCATTCGATAATATCAGTGAGGAAAGTGAAAAAAAAAAAACACTTTATCATTAAGAAATCATTGTGGCCTGTTCCAAGTCAAGGCATGGTTGAGCAGGCCAAAAAAACCTGGTGGCTTCAGACCCCAGCAAAGTTACCTAGGATACGCCTTTAGACCCCAAAGAGCAAGGTGGCCGAGGATCACCTGATGAAGGATATCATTAAATAAGGCCATTAATCATCTTCAAAAGGAGTGTTTTAATTAACCCAAACACCCAATTTTAACTCAGGCATTTCCTTGGAGTTTTCTCAGCATGCATGCAAAGTTTCAGGCTACTAGGTTTCATGGTTTTGGCGTTATAGAGGAGACACACACACACACACACACCGATACACGCTGACATTTATTAATATCGATAATGGCAACCTTTTTCTGCCCATCAGATAACTTTGATTATCGACTGATCGGTAGGTGTGGCCTGCGTCTCAACCCTGATGCCACAATGAGCTTTACCTGGATATGCTCATTATTATGCCATCTGTTAGTATTTACAGATCATTATTATGAAGGGTTGTGCATTGCCAGTATGTGCATCACCCTCTGAACTCATGCCGAACAGATAGTCCCATGTCCGTATATCAATTTAAACATGCATCATTGGAAGCCATGCTGACATGTGTGTCTTATATGTGGAACTTATTGGCGCATTTTGTTTGTTGCAGTGAATCTGCGTGGAAGAGAGGTCAATGAATAAAGACGTGAATGAAAGATGTGACATCTGCTGAGTGAGTGATCTTTTATAGCAGTATTGAAAATCGTCCTGGGGTCACATGATCCAATCTTTACATGGGTTATCACGAGGATCTTTGTAAGATCACGAATACTGATGACATCATTCAAAGATCCTTCAAGGTATGGACAACAGAACGATAACCTTCATGTTCACCCACATGAAGGGTGATGCTGACAAAGACGCCAGTCCTCCTGGTGCACCTGTTGACACGCCAGCAGGAACTGCAGAGAGCAGTAGCAACCCAGTGCCTGTCAACCGAGCTGTAAGATCCCGTACGATGATAGATGAAGGGCTTGTTGCAGAAATGTCACAGATCAAGTGGGCTGATCAGCCCTTCTTTGGCAGCTCACGACCAAAGGAAACAGAGTATGGTCATTAAATGACAGTGACACAAGAGTGTATAAAGTTCAGGAGAGCCTCTCTGAATGGAGAGCACTTCTGAGACATTCACCATGGCTACCAAAGCTACATTGAGACCGAGGATAGAAACCAAGACTATCATGACTGGTGCCTGGCGAAAGAGGAATCTTCACGTAAATTCGACAATGAGATGTCTTCCTGGCTACAATAAGCCATGAAACATACGGCAGATTTGATGGTCTCAACTGAGGACAGCATTTTGCAGGCAGGTTCCAGAGACAGCAGAAAGGCTCCAAGCCGACCTGCGTCACCGGCGAATCATGCCACATTCAAGGCATCCATGAGGTCATTTGGTAGTGTGCTGTCCTCAGCACATGTCCATGAGGCCATAAAAAGGGCTTCTTTGGTGGCACAGGCCCAATCATTCAAGCAGCAGCAATGCCTGCAGAAGATACAGCTGAAATTTAATCTTGAGAAGGAGGAATTAGCGATTGAAACAGCTATTGCTGTAGCGGATGCTAAGAAGATCCTTCTTAGGGAAGAGTTTGGCAACCTTGGCTCTGACCATCCGACACAAACAGTGAAACTTGCAGACCCTCATATGACCCCTGACGCAGTGGAATACATACCACAACCAGCAGTTGGTGACAGTGCGATGCCACCAATGGGCAGACAGTGATGATGCAACACTGCAACAAGCAGACAGAGATCATATGCTGTTGGAAGTTGTCCGACATATGGATGCTGCCCATAAGAATTAAGAAGATCTCACCAAGCTCGTTGCAGTGCATCAGCAATGGCATCTGCTGCCGCAATCAGAAATTCCTAAGTTTGGGGGTGAAACAATCCAGTAGTGGGCATTCATGAAGTCTTTTGATGCCAGGATATGTTTCAGGACTTCAGATGATCAGAATGAAGGGCTGCATTATCTTGAACAGTACACATATAACATGGTTCAGGACATAGTGTGAAGTTGCCTTCATACGGGTTATAAGGAAGCAAGGGAGCTCAAGGAGCGAAAGTTTGGTGACTGATATAAAATCGCAAATGCATACCTCACGGGGGCCTTGAAATATCCGACGATGCTTATAAAGGCCGATGATACTGAAGGACTTGATGACTTCGCCGTTTCGCTTAAAAATTTAACAATGCAATGAAAGATATTCTTTTTCTCCGAGAGATAGAACAATCACACAATCTTCACAAGATTGTTGGGAAACATCCCTTCCATGACCAGACACTGGACATGAGCTTCTTCAAACCTCATGGATGAGTAGAGCAGCAAGACTATCTTCACAAAGCTCATCAAATTCATTGAAAAGGTGGCCTATGCAGCCACTAATCCATTCTTTGCACGTCAAGCTGTGGAGACGCAAGAAAGGTGACCTGGCAGGGAAAGGGTGTTTGGAGGAGTCCCAGCCAAGCAAACCCGAAGGAGGAACTTCACGACAAATATTTGCCAACCAAACTTCGGTACCAATCATGTTGCTGTCAACTCGACATCCAACAGCAGCAACCATCGCCTGGAGGTGCTCAAATCAGACACAGCCTTCAGTCAACCATGCCTCTACTGCCATGGAGATGTGCCATCGCCTGGGAGGATGCTCTCAGAGGGATAAGCTGAAGTTTCTTATACCCAGATGCCTCTGCTTCAGTTGCTTAGCACTTGGACATAGAAGTGAAGATTGTAGCTCGAAGCTTTCCTGTAAGGTGTGTGGACAGGAACATGTGGCCATCTGCCATGACAATAACACAAAAGATCGTGAACGTGACTTTGGCATGGGTGGTGGAGTATCGGGGCTGGAGCCCAATGGCCATCATTTAGAATCCATTGTTCCTACCAACCAAGCCAAGATGTATTTACATACTGGGGCTACAATGACTGATGTGGCCTTCACAATCATATCAGTTTGTCTGAAGGTCAGATCCAGCGCCAAGTACATGGGAATGTATACCTTGCTGGACAGTAGAAGTTTTGCTCCCTTTTGCATGGGGAACCTCATAAGAAGGTTGAATTTGAGAGGGCGAAAGGACAGTTGGCTGTTGACCACCATGGATGGCCAGAATTCCGTTACCTGTCACACCGTGAACAACCTTAATGTGTGTGAGATATGTGGATAAAATATTATTGAGCTTCAAAATGATTTTACAAGAGAGAAGATGCTTGTCAGCTGAGATGACACACTATCAGAGGATGACATCAGACATTGGCATTATCTCAGTCAAGTGCAACTTCCAAAGATTGAAGCTGAGGTGGGAATGCTCATTGGGAGCGATGTCCTGAGAGCCATGGAACCTTGGGACATCGTGAACAGGCAAGGAAATGGACCCTTTGTTATAAGGACTCTTCTGGGATGGGCCAGCAGTTGGTGACAGTGCGACGGTCTCCTCCGAGCCGGGAACACCTTTGAATTGGACAGGAACCTCTGCATGAATCGCATCACCATCAGCCAGCTCTACCGGCAACTTGCAAAATACTGTATTTTACTAGAGATTTTGATGAACACAACACTGGTGATACAACTGAATATTCTGTTGATGACAACAGCTTTTTGAAAGCAGCAAAGAGTTTGGTTCAACTGAAACATGGCTATTATGAAACTGGCCTTCCCCTCAGAGACAGAGCCATGTGGTTCCCAAACAACATACGTCAAACTAAGCAAAGGTTGGAGCAATTGCACAAGAAGCTGAAGGGAAACTCAACATTCTGTGAGCACCACCTGACTTCTGTGAGCGACATCATTGATCGGGTTTTGCTGGCGCGATACCCATCAACGAAGTTGATCATGAAGATGGCAAAGTTTGGTATCTGCCTCACCACAGCGTCTACTATAGAAGAAAAGAAAATTAGAGTAGTTTTTGACTGCTCAGTTCAATTCGCCAGTGTGTCATTAAACAACCAGCTTCGACATGGGCTGGACTTAAATAACAGTTTGGTGGGAGAGCTAATTCGATTCCGGCAGGAATGTATAGCCCTGATGGCAGACGTAGAAGCTGTGTTCCATCAAGTGTGTGTCCATGTTGAAGATTGAGATATGTTGCATTTCCTCTGGTGGCTGAGTGATGATCTAGATCAAGACCCGGCAGACGATCACATGAACGTTCATCTGTTGGGGTGACTTCATCCCCAGCAAACAGCGTCTATCCATGCCACAAGACTGCTGATGACAATATGGAGAACTTTGAGCAAAAGGTCATAGATACTATGAAAGGATGTTTATACATGGATGAGTGTCTGAAGTCTGTCGTAAGCTAGTCCAAGGCCATTGTCTTGGTTAAGGTCCTCATTGATCTCTGTGTCAAGGGAGGCTTCCTCTTAACGAAGTGAATGAGCAACAGCCACGATGTACTCACATTCATTCTGGTTTTAGAACGAGCCAAAGAGGTCAAAGACCTCAATCTCGACACAGACAATCTTCCGATGGAGTGCACCTTGGGATTACATTGGAGTGCAGAGTATGACACTCTTGGATTTTGTGTGATCCTCACTGACAAGCCAATCAGTTGTCGTGGAATTCTTTCCATAATTAGCTCCATCTACGATCCACTCGGGTTGGTTGCACCATTCATTCTGCCAGTGAAAAGCATTGTGCAAGAGCTGTGTTGACGGAAATATTAATGGGATGACAGCATTTCTCCGAGACTCACTGGGTAAATAGCAATGTTGATTGGGAGTTCTCCCAAAAATTTTCAGAATATTCCATTGCCAGATGTTTTAAGCCTGCAGACCTTGGGAGAGTTGTGACTCACCAGCTTCACCACTTCTCTGATGCTAGCGAGAGTGGCAATGGAACGGCTTCTGACCTAAGACTGGTAAATGCATTTGGACGGATCTACTTTGTCCCAATTGTTTGGAAATTAAGAGTAGCCCCCCCTCAAGGAAGTGACCATCCCATGACTGGAGCTGACTGCCACCACTATATCAATGCGGCTGAATGAAATGATCTGGTGGGAAATAGAAATTCTGATTGATGAGCTCATTTTCTGGACTGACAGTATATCTGTTCTTGGCTACATCACCAAAGAAATAGCTCACTTCCACACATTTGTGGCCAATCGGCTAGCCATCATCCACACACTCTTCCATCCAGAACATTGGAGGCACATTGGCACTTGTGAGAACTCAGCAGATGATACTTTCAGAGACTTACCTGCACATTCTTTGGTGGAGGCTAGGAGGTGGACAGACGGACCAAGCTTCTTCTGGCAGCTAGAAAGCGAGTAGCCACAACAGCCAAATCTCCATGGGAGTTCCAGTGGCAATACTGAAGTCAAGCGAGAGAAGACTCTCAGCAGTGCAGTGAAATAGCAACTGTCAATCACAACATTGACAGAATATTGACCTACTGTCCTTGCTGTCACCACCTTTAGTGCTTTGTGGCTCTCATGCTGAGGGTAAAGGGTAAAGAAGCAACTCCTATATTAGAGAAGATGGTGACTTAATGATCAAACAGCAGTCCAGACAGACAATCAGAAGTCGACACAAGTCAAGGCTGTAAAGGCTATTCAGGGCTGTTCAGGGCGAACCCTAACCCTAACCTGTCAGTTTGAGTGAGCTCCATCAGGTAGAGACTGTCATCATCCAGCTGGTCTAGAGGAGAGCCTTTCAGAAATCTAAACTCTCAGCGAATCAATGAGGAAGAGGAGGTGGCCAGCATGCATTCTCAAGCACAGCTTGCTCTACAAGCTTGACCCGATGCTTATAGACAGCATCCTCAGAATCAGAGGACATATCCGCCAAGCTACAATTTCAAAGGAGTGTAAGTTCCCTGTAATCCTGCCAAAGGATTTGCCAATTTCTGAGCTATTGGTCCATAAGATTCATCAAGAAGTTAGTCACTGTGGGAGAAACCACATCCTTGCCTCTCTCCGGACTAAGTATTTAATTATACATCCCAATTCACTGAAAAGTGTGTGGATTGGCGTCGATATCATGACAAACCCATGGAACAGAAGATGGCAGACCTTGCTGCAGTCCACGTTATGACAGATGACCAAACCCTTTACTTATGTGGGTCTGGATTATTTGGCCCCTTATAAGTCCAGCATGGTTAAGCGCAATGTGGCAGTTTTTACTTGCATGGCCATGCGCGCTGTGCACCTTGATATAGTGGAATCCCATGACACAGAAGCATTCGTCAACATCCTCACCGTTTCATTGCCAGGAGAGGTCAAGTTCAGCTGATCGGGTCGGACAATGGTTGCAATTTTGTTAGTGCCAAATATGAGCTGCACTTGGCCACAGATTGAGCAGTATTTACAACAGGGTGACATCATTTGGCTTTTCAACCATCTGGGTGTGTCACATTTGGAGGAGTCTGGAAGTAGCAAATCCAAACCGAACGAAAGAGCATAGTCAGCCTGTTGCAGGAACAGGTGGATGACGATGGGCTCCACATTTTGATGGTGAAAATTGAGGCAATCATCAATGGTCGACCTTGGACCAGAGTTTCAGATGACCCAAATGACCTGGAGTGTCTTACTCTCAAGCATTTACTTTTCCTCAAGGCAGAGCAGAATTTGCCGCCAGGTGTCTTTGCAAAAGAGGACCTGTATATGCATCGCCACTGGAGGAAAAGTCAGGTGGGAACATGGGAACATGCGACGGAGCAGCGCGTCGCTGCATCCACTTTCCGCCGGTACTCCAGGGACCTCCATCTGGCCATCCCCCAGGCAGATGCCTGGCCCATCCCCATCTCCTTGAGATGCTGATCAACCTGCTGCAACCACGAGGCATGGGGTTGGCCCATTGGCCTCCTCCACTCATGAGGCTCCCTAGCTGAGAGAATCTGGTGAGCAAGATCAGCATCAGGAAAATGAGCCACATGTCCATACAGCTGCAACTGATGCTCACGGACTATGCAGGTAACAAATCTCATTTGAGTCTCTCTCAACAACCGCTCATTGGACACAATGTCTGACCAATGAGAGCCAAGGATTTTCATAAGAGACCTGGTACCAAAGGAATTAAGTCTCCCTTTCAGATCCCTGGTCAGAGTCCCAGTCTCACATCCATAGAGCAAGACTGGAAGCACAAAGGACCTGAAGACTCGGACTTTCATCTTCCCACACAGTTACAAGCAGTGCCACACTCCATGATCCAACGCATCCATAACTCCCCAGGCACAACCCAGATGTCTGTTGACCTCTGGCTAACAGCCAGCAGAGACATGAATATCACTGCCAAGGTAAGTAAATCTCTCCATGAACTCAACATCCTCCCCACAAACAGTTATAGACAGGATAGCAACATCCAATGTGTCATTGAAAGCCTGGATCTTAATTTTGACCCAAGAAAACCGTAATCCCAGTGGCTCCAACTCCTCATTCAGCACCCCAAGGGCCCGCAAAAGGATATCGAGAGTCTCCACAAAGATGACTGCATCATCTCCAAAATCAAGGTCATAGATCTTGATATTCCCAAATGATGCACCGCAGCTTGATCTCTCAGACATCCTCTCCAGAATCCAGTCCGTACAAAAGCTGAAAAGTGTGGGGGCCAGTACACACCCCTGATGAACTCCAGTAGAAACTGGAAATAAGTCAGAGATGGTACCACCAGATTTCACAGAACTCTCGAGCACGAGAGTATGGTTCAGACATCAGATCGATCAGTTTTGGTGGCACCCCATGAAGACCAAGAATCCTCCAGAGAGCATCCCGATTCACTGAATCAAACACTTTACAGAGATCAACATAGGCTGCAAGCAGCCCCTGCCGAAACTCTGGTCTGTGTTCAGTGAGGACCCGAAGAGCAAGGATACGGTCAATCGTTGACCTCTTTGGTGTAAAGCTTGAATGCTCTGGACGCTAGTGCTCAAGCAGATGGTGGAGAACCCTATCAAGAATTATCCGTGCAAAGACCTTGCCTGGCACTGAGAGCAGTGTCACCCCTCGGTCATTGTTGCAGTCTTGGCGATCACCTTTCCATTTTCAGAGAGGGATAACAAGACCCATCTTCCAGTCAGTTGAGATGATGCCTGTGTTCCAGCAGAGCACAGAACTGCATGCAATGACACGAGTGCAGCATTTCCACCAGCCTTGAGAAGTTCAGCAGGGATGCCACAGATTCCAGGAGCTTTACCCCATTTCAATCGGTTCACTGCAGCCTGTGTTTCCACAAACAAAGGTGGACCAGTTGATTGGTGGGTCAGCAATCGGGATTGTAACACCCCTGACATCCAACTCGACAGCTGGTGGATCAGCATAGTCCAGCAGCTCAAAGTAACCGGCCCAGCGGGCATTCACTTCGGGCTCCTCTGTCAAGAGCACACCACCCTCTACCCCAACTGCAGTACACTGGTGGACGGGCTTGGAGGAATGCAATGTGCGAATTCCCCTGTAAGCAGGACGAGAATCACTTGACCACAGGTGATGCTCTAACCCCTCAGATTCTTCGTACATAGGACTCCTTGTCCACCCTTAGTGCACATACAATTTTACGCCTCAGCTCCCTGAACAGCTCAGCTCTGCCACTCAGCCTGGCCCTGTGACTCTGGTCAATGTTATTCAGTGTCGCTTGAGAGACAAAATTCTTCTTCTCCCTTTAGTGAGTTCCAAGAAATCCACTGGCAGCATCAACGATGCTAGTCGTGAAGGCGCTCCACAACTATTCAGGATTCACCAAAACACGCAGACCCCCCAAATCTCCACTCAGCCTGTTTGCAAACTCCTCTAATCCTTGAGCTTGCCAACATGCAGCTGGGATGGTACCATTCTCCTGGATTTAAGGTGCAACTTAAGAGTTGCTACAACAAGTCGGTGGTCAGTGTTGATGAATTGAGCACTCTGGCAGACCCCGCAGTTCTGAATCATCCTACAGTGACCATCAACGAGCAAATGGTCAATCTCCTTTGCCACACCATCATTGTTGGAATCCCAAGTCCAGCAATGAGGTTTTGGGTGCTGAAACCATGAACCAGCTATCCCAAGTCCAAGACTTCTTGCAAAGTCAAGGAAATTAGTGCTATTCTGGTTCACAGTTCCAGACACATGGGGACCAACACACGTCTCATAACTATCCATATCAGTGTCAAGTGATGCATTGAAATCCCTGAAGACAAGAAGAGTGTCTTGCCTGGGGCACTCATCAACCACAGATTCGAGTGCGGCATAGAATGCGTCCTTCACGGTGAGATCACTCGCCCCAGTCGGAGCATATACAGAGACCAGGGAAATGACACCCAAGGAGTGGTGAATCCTCAGTCTCATCATATGCTCATTTACTGGTGTTACCACCATTATCATGGGAGTCATCTTATTGGACACAGATACAGCAAATCCTTGGGTATGGTAACCATCATAGCGACCAGACGAGTAGTAGGTGTAAGCACACACCATGATTTCCCCACTATCCGGTCTCCGAACCTCTGAGACTGCTGCAATACCGATGTTCAAATGCTGGAGCTCAGATGATAACAGAGACATGTGATCATCCTCTCTTATGAGTAGGACATTCCAGGCACCCACCAAAAGGGACCGCAACAGCGTAACCCAAGGAGACCACCATCTGGTGGACCACACCTCAGCACCACCACGACAAACCCCACCCCATCTGATCAGGAAGGTTACCCCCGTGTTTTTCTTCCTATTAATTATCAGAGAATGGGGGTGCTGAATGTTTTGCTCAAATCCCATCATCTGGTGAGCTGCCCTACTCAGGGCAGCTGCACAGGAGGTACTCCCTCAGAGTGAGTTTTCACTTTTCTTTGCGTTTTTTTTTTTTTACGTGTGTTGCAGCATGAAGTGTTTTCCAGTGGCAATGCCTTCTCCGATTAGTGGAGGTTGGCTTTGGGGCTTCGCACTTTCTGGGATCATGCACAGTGAAAATATGAAAGTTATCTCCAAGCTGACTTGTAATACATTGCGCCACCACCACCAGGTGGCGCTACATGATACACATGCAAATGGAGAATTTATGTCAACGTTCCCTCCCGAACCCCGTGACGTCAGATGAAACGAAGTAGCCCATGTTTACCACCATGTTAAACTTGGTCCATGTGTTTGGTGGCAATTGGCCAAGTAGTTTTGCCGTGATTGTTGTTACACAGACAGATACACAGACACACACAGACAGACAGACAGACAGACAGACAGACAGACACACACAGACAGAAAATCATATTTATTTATAAGAAGATAGAAGGATTTAATGGGTAACCATTTTTTTTCCTCGTGCCATCCCTACATATGGAGTACTACCGCACTCCATGATAAAATTATAAATCTCCTCCCCCCCCCCCTCTTCCATTACGTCCCTGGTTTTCGTGCAGATAATTGTCATATTTGATTTGTGAAAACCGTTGGCCAAAAATGTTCCGCTCTTGATCCCATAAGTAGGTAGGAATAAATGGAATCGTGAAAAAGCAGTGGGAAGTACATATCAAATTTGCATTCAATATTATAACTCATCAGATGCTGTCGGAAGTTTAATACAACACATTATAATAAATTATGATTTCAAAATAATGACATAACCAAGATCGTCACCAAGTCCATGGACTGTCAGGAAAAAAATTGGGACAGGCGTTAATGAAACTTTTTTTTTTTCCTGTCTACAATTTTAATCTTTGAACTCCACAATGAACTTTATTGCAATTTTATACTTTTATACTTTTTGTATCAGGCTACAAACCTTCTTCTTCAGGTGGTGCAGTTCTTTTCATCCTCCTTCTGGGTGATATATGGGGCAATCTTGTAAAAGATAACCCGAAGTCTCGGAGAGGCCACACTCGCAATCGGGAAAGTCAGCAAGGTCACAGGAGAACATGTTGTGATGGAACCTGTACACGAGGACAATGCCCATCCGAGCTGGTTAAGGTTGACACCATTCCTTCCGAGGCAGATCACAACTAGGGGCCTTGGTGGAACAGAAGTGTTTTTGGCAGCCGCGAGGTTGGAAGGTACGTCATTGCTTCATCTGCCATGGATGTTTGCTCAAGCCATCATCTGCTTAACTCTTCTATGATATGGGTTTGAGCTATTCCAGTCAAGGGTTTGTGGTTCTTCACTCTTTTGGGGGGGAGAGGGGGTGTTTGGGAAGTGGTAGATCCTCTCTTAGCTTATTGTGCAGGGGGGTAGTTGGGGTTCTGAAATGCATTGAGGGCTGCTTGTCTAGTATTGGCTACAAACCAAAAGCTCAACAACACGCATGTCCGTGAAGAATTCAAATTAAAACACCCATCAGTAATTGATGTACAGGTGCACGTGTCCTGGTGTTTGTCACACAGAAGGTTGCTCAAGAGCACACGGCAGGGGGCAGCAGCAGCACGTGCACGTGGTGGACAGACAAAACACCCAAGTAATGCCAAACCTCAGTGTTAACTGCCTGCTGAAAGTAGCACGATATTAATGGTCGGATGCCGATTATATACATACATACATACATACATACATACACACACAGAGTAAATAGTTGGACTGTTGATTGAAGAGTCTTTGATCTGCAGACTATTTTTCCTATCCGTTGCCTAAATTAGATACTTTAAATCGTCATTCTTCCAGCACTTTTCCAAGTTGGATTAAAACTGTTTTATCATCGTGCTCATGACGACTTCTCTTGGGAGACTGTTCTCTGGCTGAAGGTGTTTTTCCTTATCTCCTTCCTGCAGTTACTCTTAAAGAGTTCGAGTTCATGTGCTCGTGTCCACGGTTCCACTCC
>NC_140968.1:62345616-62400616 GCF_056783735.1 Eptatretus burgeri
TTAGTGTCTGCCGAGCTATAGTTCCTAGCGTTTGATGTACTATCGTGAGCACCTCGTTTTTTATGGGAACACCAAACGAGGCGACCTAATAGGACTCAGAAATCATATTTGACAGCAAAGCGAAACAGATCCAAAGAAAGTTTCTTTGTCAAACTTTACGAGGCCTGCGAGGATAATTTTTCTTGTTTGACTTAATTGCAAACTTGGCAACAAGTCAGAACGATAAACATAAACGAACTCACGTGTTCATAATAGGGGAAATATAAGGACGACGTGACGGATAGCGCAATCCCACAGCACATGTTTCACTTTACATCCAATATGTTCGACAACAACATGAAAACGATTCGAAAAATACCAACAACAGTATCTTTTGAGAGTCAAAACCCCCAAAACGGATTCTTCAGGGATCTATCTGTTCTCAACATATTGTCATGAGGATAATGGACCGAGGACTATAGTACAACTGGAAACAATATACAGGGCACAGCTTTCACGGTATGAACAGAGGGTAAATGATGTTAACAGGGGCATGTGTAGGATGAAGGTGGTGAACAGTGGTGTACGCGGTTAAAGAGTACGCGTCGGTTACAGTGGTGCACACACAGGACCCCACCCCTTACATCCACACCACCACCGCCACCACCACTACCGGTCCGTCTGCCTGCTCATCTGCATGAACGCAGAGAGCTGAGACCGCGCGGCCAATGGAGCAGCGCGTCCCGCACAGCCCTGCCCAGCAGTACCAGGGGAAACGGGGGAGGGGGGGCACGACCGATAAAAGGGCGCACCGGGTCGGGCCGCCAACCCCAAATTAACCCGTCCGGAGCAGCTCGACACTGAGCGTTTGTTTCTCTCTCTCTCTGTATTTCCATTCTCACCCCTCCCTTATCACCTCTCACTTTTATACCTGCGGTTACCTGTTATCGAACGAGCACCTGGTCTTAGCCTATATGTGCCATGACGGACGTTTATGACTGCGGAGCTCCGGACCTACGGCCGGAATTTCTCAAACGTGATTCAGACTTCTTCAACTTGCAGAGCCCCCCATTGCTCGGAGAGCCTGCGCCGGGTGATGGGGGTTTTTATTCACCTCCTCCGGCCATGTACCAGCCGTACGGATCGTACTGCGCACCTGCGACGTACAGTCAGGCGGTCGGACATTACTCGTACCCGATACCTTCAACGGGGGATGTGGGAAATTTTGCGAGCAAGCCGTATCAGTACGGCTATGGAGCTGCTCCGTACGGCCCGTACGAAGTCGGATACTCCAGCTTACCCGCACCGACAAAAACGAGCGAAGAAGGTACAGTACGTACACCGTACGTTCAAAACCTGAAATGTTTTTTTTTTTAAAACAACAAAACAATTTCACCTCCACCCTCGTGCATGCACTACCAGTACAGTATGTTGCATTGTGGGTAATTTTACCGAAATCTTCTCGTGCGGAAAGCTCCAAAAATGGTTATAAATGCCTCCCTCTCTTCCATGTCATTGATCCCTACGGTTGGTTACTCATGCTCGTTAATGCATCGTCCCTGCCTGATGGCCTGATGAGGGTCATCTTGTGGTTGAAACGGTCTTCATGTATTGTGATACGAAAACATTGTTTGTATATATATATATATATATATATATATATATATATATATATATATATATATATATATATATATATATATATATATATATATATATATCATTCGATTTTACAATTGGTGAAACAATGTATGTCGATCCGCCGACGAATTTTGCGCCTATCATGGAGTTTCGTGCTTTTTTTCTAAATGCCTACGATTTGCTGCTGTGTTCTTGTGCTGCGAGTCTGTGACCCCGACTCGGCTGAAACAAAGTTGTTTGTTTTCCTCGCCGACTTTGCCATAATTGCTCGTAGGCAGCGCATCAGGCGTTCCCCGCAGGCGCGGTTAAAGCCTTGTTTGCGCCAGAACCTGTCGCTCGGGTTTACAGAGGATGGGGGTGGGGAGAGGAAGCAGGAGTGGGGGGTGGGGGTGGGGGGAATCTCTCCCAATACGTCTGATCTCGACGTGCCCCTCACTATAACCCCTCCCCTCCTCTCCAACCAACCCCTCTTCCCCTTCCCCTTCCCCTTGCAGGACCATCGAAGAGCGAGGAGCGGGAGACAGCCGTACGTATCGTCAACGGCAAGCCCAAGAAGCTCCGTAAACCCCGCACCATATACTCGAGCTTCCAGCTGGCAGCCCTGCAGCGGCGCTTTGAGCGCACTCAGTATCTGGCACTGCCCGAGCGGGCCGAGCTTGCCGCCACACTGGGACTCACACAGACGCAGGTGTGCTGAGTGCGTCGTGTTGATTTGGCATCTCATCTCCACACTCATGTTTTCAACACAATATGGAGGGAGGAATTGTTACGTGCTCCTTAGCTTGCCGCTGCACCCTCTCTATTCCGTTATTGCTTCAAGTTGACGGTGGCGCTGCATCACCCGTCCTGTCTGCATTTGGTGGCGGTTCAACAAGTACCCATTATGAAATACAAAAAAACCCTATTGACTTATTTAATACCAACAAACCTCTACTGGTAGATTGTCGATAAAACGTGTGATCGAGCAACTCGAAAAATCAAAGCCAACATGTGTAGCACATTAATATAACCATTATTAAATGCGACGATAATTAATCCACACGATTTTTAGGGGATTTTGTAAAAGCGCCTAATTTAGTTCCCATTTCCCTTTTGTTAAATGTGTGTAAGGCAGCCCTCTGTATGGATACATTTTACTTTGTCCGACTTGGGTTACAATCCTCGATGCCTTGCGCTAATTCATTTAATACCTTGATTCTTCGGCTCTGAAAAAGAAAGACCGTTTAATTCATTAATCAAACCCAGATAATGAAAATAAAATAATGGGATTTTCCTTCGGGTTCTCCCCCCAGGGATTGAATTTTTTAAAAAGGTCTCGTTTTTTGCCCATCTGTTATTTTTATGCAGTTCCACCTGTAAAATGGTGGCCTTACTATGAATAGCGGAGGCACGCATGAAAAACGAATCATAACGCAATGCAAAGGGGGATCAGTAAGTCATTGGCTTCAGCATTCACTTTGTTTTCCAAGAAGTTATTGAGCAAAATTAGTGAGGCATCATTTTTGTTAAAATATATTTTTTAAACATTTTACAACAATTGTAAACCTAATAACTCTCCCCCGCCCACTTCCACCCCCACTTCCACACTAATATTTTTCCAATAATTTTAACGTTTTACTTAACCAATCAACCTTATTTTAGTTTTCTTGATTATGTGGGACCACAAATATGTAGATCTGCCTTTGTACATGCAAATAATGACGTTATTATAAGATTTTCAAATTATTGTTCCTCACCAATGGAATCTAATTATAATTATAATAGTAATATTACAAGCAAATGCAATTACAAAAAAATAAAAATTCCACATCACCAATTTTAAACAAGCACGTGGTATTTAATTTGAAAAATAAAAGTAAAAGTAATCTTTAAAAAAAAAATTAATTTTATCCGTAACACAGCGTTTAGTTATTCATTTTTTCAATTTACTTTCAGCCTTGACCTTTTCACAAAATATTTTGTTATTTATTTGCAAAAGACTGTAAACCTTTTTGTTTTTTTTTCCATACAGATAAAGATTTGGTTCCAGAACAGGCGCTCAAAGTTCAAGAAGCTCAGCAAGTCGGGCGAGGGGAATGCGCCGCCGCAGGCGAGTCCGAGTTCGAGCGACCCCATGGTGTGTAACTCACCATCACCACCGACTCTATGGGACTCCCCCAATCCCACGGGCACTGCAGTGCTGCCAGGTCCAGCTTTAATCCAGAACTATGCGCAAGCTCCTTGGTATCATAGCCAGTACATCCAGCAGCATCAACATCAACTGCAGCCCTTGCACAGCTCGCAGACCCCCAGTGAGGTGAATCCCACACCGTGCTTCTGACCACGGACCCGCTTCCATTCCATCGAACGAGGGACTATCGTATCGGATGGAGTCGTGCTCTTGCTGCACCCACGTGCCAAGGAGACCCGTCCGCACCCATCGCTCATGACGTGTCGGTATTGTGACGCGCCTATGACGTTCGCTCGTGTTTGCGGAACGTTTCATTCACGTTGGGGGTAGGGAGGGGGGCAAGTTGCGATAGGACCACATGTTGTGTGTAATACAAAGACAACATTCAACAATTATGGCTGAATTAAAGTTCACAAATCACAATTTTATAATTTATATCACTTGTAACTGAAAACATCATGGGACAAACAAATCGGGCGGCATATGCAGTACACACGTTTTCAATACACTACGTGGGGTAAATATTCCGTGCTAAGGCTCGTTCTAGTCTCTTCGTGCGCAGCGATAGGTTTTCAGGGATAAGAAAGATACGATTAATAGGAACGAGAGCTATAGTATATACCGTAGTTAAATTATATACGGTTTTACTTTCTTATGACTTTCAGTGCCTTTCTAAGAATGGCTGTAAACAATTTAGCTGTGTTCTCCACTACAGTATTTGTACAAACGGATGTACATAAAAATGTTTACGAAAAAAAAACTAAGATGGTATTATAAAACACTGTTCTAAATTATTTACATCGATTTTAGACAATTGCTGCTTTTCTCACGCCAATTCCTTGACTTTGCTTACCAAGGCATTGACTTAACATTTATCATTTGTACAAGTTTTGAAACTGTATTTAAGTCAACATGCAATGTGGATCAATGCTGCATGCACCCCTCGAGTCGCTTGACCTACCTTATCTGTTTCTATTTGCCACTTTAAAATCGAGGTTTCGTCTAATGTCTGATCTCTCTCTCTCTCTCTCTCTCTCTCTCTCTCTCTCTCTCTCTCTCTCTCTCTCTCTCTCTCTCTCTCTCTCTCTCTCTGTCTCTGTCTCTGTCTCTCTCTCTCTCTCTCTCTCTCTCTCTCTCTCTCTCTCTCTCTCTCTCTCTCTCTCTCTCTCTCTCTCTCTCTCTCTCTCTCTCTCTCTCTCTCTCTCTCTCTCTCTCTCTCTCTCTCTCTCTCTCTCTCTCTCTCTCTCTCTCTCTCTCTCTCTCTCTCTCTCTCTCTCTCTCTCTCTCTCTCTCTCCTCAAGGGTTAGTGTCTTTGAAAATCTCTGCCGTCTCTGTCTTTCTCTTCCCCCACCCTCAACATTGCCACAGATGGCATACCGCTTCATTTTCATTTTCTTTACACCGCCTTGTACAACAATGGCGCTTCCTGTAGCTCATCGAGTCTTGAACTTGGTATTAATTTATTTGTATTATGAGAGCATAATGTACATAATGGAATAAAGTGGAATGGCCTAAAAAGTACAAAGGTGTCGTATTTTTTTATTTATTCTGCTGTACCATACTTTATTTTCTTGGCAAAAATTACACTGGGTGGTTTGCCATTGCCTTCTCAGCAGTCATTCAGGACAGGAATTTGGAATTTATTCATGGTCCTGCCAATAGTTGCCTCCTCTTTGTGAAGGACACCACGGGATCGTTGACGTCCACCAACTAATGTCGGCAGATGTAACGCCCCGTTAAACGTCCATCCGAGGGGACGGCACACACACTGATGATTCACCCTGCCTGTGAAACACCGGGATGACAGTTTATAGCTGGGAAAAGATTCAAACCCAGGCTGGACACCTTAGAGGCGAGTGTGCGTATCACTAAGCCATCATTCCCCCCTTTATTTTTGCCTGTTGTTAAAATATCCGAGTTATAACTTGCAAACATTTTTATCACTATTATTTTTTTTAATATCAAGCTTCATGCACTGACTGTTGCATACGTAGCCTGATGTAGCGAGTTCATGGTTGACACCGGCAAAAATTTCCAGTGCTTTTGCAACAATATATGTTTCTATAAGTGAAAGGTGGTTGATAATTTATCTCCCTCCAACCCTAACTCCTAGCACCCAGAACCCCTTCCCATTCCCTCACACCGAATGATCAGTTAGCACATGTATTTCCAGTCACGATTCCATTTTACAAAAAGAGGACTGCTTTTAACTGGGGTAAAGCTTTTCTTGAGTCTATCTGAAGCTCAGAAATATTTGCATTCAAATGTTAGAACAAAAAAGGCATTGGCAACATCACCTGCACCACAGAATAAGTTTGTATGACACACAGGTAGTGAGGAGCAGTTTTATATAAAGTAAAAATTGTGTGTGTGTGTGTGTGTGTGTGTGTGTGTGTGTGTGTGTGTGTGTGTGTGTGTGTGTGTGTGTGTGTGTGTGTGTGTGTGTGTGTGTGTGTGTGTGTGTGTGTGTGTGTGTGTGTGTGTGTGTGTGTGTTATACAAATGGTGAGGTTATTTCCAATTGTTTAAGGCTCACCAGTCATAAAGCTGATGGGGGCATTTACAGCCTGGGATGGCTCCAATCAAAGGCAATCAGGTCAATGTTACCATGAAGAAAATGTTGAACTTGGCTCGTCCAAAGGCCACTGACACCTTTCGAATTGATACTGCATGAGATATTATTTAACATCCACCTTGCTTGCCTATGCAATAGCCGGCTTAAAATGCTATCCAACGACAACACTTGCCATGGTGTCTTGCGCCTCATTTGCCGGTGTCGCAACAGACAGACATTTTGGTCAGATCCCTTCTTACATTGGATCGAAGGCAAGACCAGAGAGAAGCGAGCTTGATTCTAACTGAACCCACCATGGTGATTCAAACTCCACTGCAGCCTGTACATCTAGAACTGCACTGTAGCGTTCTGTTTGGGTGTAGTTATAATATTTGATTTTTTCCGGCTTTTAACACAGCACATTGAAACGTTTGTACTGTGAACGTTTTGCCGCGTTTACGTTGGCGAGATGCTGCATTTCTTTTTAAGACAGGGTCTTGTACATTGAGGAACGGATCTAAATGTATGGTGACTGCATGCGTGGGCCGTAATATAATAACAAAAAAACAAGACTTGCATATCAAGAAATGTTAAGGAATGTAATATTAAATTGTAATATAACATTCACCTTTCAGAGACCAACATATACATACATATATACATACATGTGTATAATACTATATGATTGATATACCAAACTATTTAGAGCATTAGCACTGCCAAGCAATTTCTTAGTAAGGGTTACACTGGGTGGTTTGCCATTGCCTTCTCAGCACTCATGGCAGGGATTTTCGAATTTGTTCAGGGTGCTGGCAATAGCTCACCTACACTGCCTGGAGGACACCGTTGGATCCACCATCTAATGCCGGCAGATGGGACACCAAGTTTACTTCAATCCGAGGAGGGACGGCACACACGTTGATGCATCGCGCTGCCTGTGAAACACTGGTGTGACAATTCATAGCCGGGTCGGGATTCAAACCCAGGCTAGACAGCTCAGAGGTGAGTGTGCATACCTCCAGACTTGCCTGCCATCCATCATCATACTATATATATATATATATATATATATATATATATATATATATATATATATATATATATATATATATATATATATATATATATATATATATATTGTGTATTATTTACAGTCCAGCAGGATGGTGGATCAGTACGGCACTTTATTTGAGCTATCTAGTCTGTGTTTGATTCCTCACTGGACTATGAACTCCTGGACTAGTGCTTCACAGGCAGCATGCTCCAACTCTTGGATGAACGTTAAACCGGGAATCGTATCTGCGAATATTAGTTGTTGCACTTTCCAGAAACCACACTATATTTTGTGTGTTATTGCCGGCATTCCAAACGAATTCCAAATTCCAGCCCAAATCAGCTCCAATCTAACATCAAACATGGCCAACCAGTTCGTGAAAAACTTTGGCTAATAACTGCCCTCCTGGCTGACTGTACAAGAAGCTGGAGCCATTAAAGTAGTAGTCGTACGTGCATGTAGTCTTCTGAAGGTTTAGAGCCGATAACAGCGCGTTTACAATTTTATCACAAATTTTAAATATATATGTTACATTATGTTCATAAAATAAGGCAAGTGAAGTGTGCGTTCTTGTTTTAACACGAGGGTGGGTCCACATGCTCGTCAGTTTGATTAGTGGAGACCCATGGTGGTAATGGCAGTGGGATTTTGAGGGCGATGGAAAAATTGCGATTGGATCTCTGCATAAATGCATATGCACAAAGCAATTGAACAATACTAATGCACCAATGTTAATTTTTTCCACTCAAGAATGAATTTTTAGATTTACAAAGAGTAATGGCTCCCCTTTCAGGATTCAAGCCCTCCCACGAAAATTCTCTTTTATTAACTTCATGGGAACGGAAAATGGAGCATTTCACAGTTGGCGAGTGGCTTGCCAGACAGGACAAATAAATTCGCCAAAAACACTGAACAAGAAAGCGATTTTTAAGTTTTTCTTTTTTACCCTTTTGCGTGGCAGCGAATGCAGCATATCCTGGAACGAGGCGAACGAGTGTGAGACGTAGCGGAGCCAGGCAGGTTGGAGTGACAGCAAGACTGACGGGCATGCTTGCGGGCCATACACGCAACACGCACCCGTAGGCCACCGACACGTTCTTATATTCCCGCCAATAAATATACGTATAGATGAAAGTATGACCAATAAGGCCATTTATTCCATGAAATGTATGGCGAAGAAAGTTCAGAAACCTCCATCGAAAAACGAATGGGACATTACGCGTCTTGACCAAAACTTCACATACGTCGTAACATCGTCTTCATAAGTTTCTGAATGCAACTCTTTTGTCCAATGTTTTTTTTTTTTCTTTTGAGGAACATTATCTCTAAACGTTTTCTACAGACTGACATGTAAGGTGCTGGATAACCTTGTCATATTTTACAAACCGATGAAGAACCCAACAGATATGATATAGATGCAATAGTGTTTGTCTTCTCAGATCCCTTTGTCTGAAAGAATGCTCAGGTCTATTCACAAGCTGTAACGTGGTCGTTCAGAGGAAACGAGAGACCCAGGCCACGACGGTTTTCTTCAGACGATTATCACATCTACAGTGGTTCACAGATGTGGAAACAACAAGAGTCCATAATGACTTGGACCCCATGACATTTCCTTTGGCTCTGTGACCCCATGACAATCCAATCTCAGTGAATTTTGTGCAACGTCATTCCCCTGTTTGCAGCAAATGATTCAACTTCAACCAAATCCCTTGCCTTGCAGTCGGAAACTGGCAACAGATGAAAGCGTTAATCTTATTCATATTAATATATCTCCAGGGACTGCAAGTCATGAGGAATACCTTCAATGAACACTTAGTTTATGGGAAAAAGATCTTTCTCCATTGGCCACAATTTTGTAATTGAGTTATATTATCAAGTTCATTGGAAATGATGTGCCAGGAACGAAGCAAGACAATTTACAATTTATAGGCTGGTAATGTAACATAAAAAAATATATATATATATATGAATATATATTTAAAGCAAGAGAATGAAAAACTTCAAATCGCATGAATGTCTGACTCTTGCACCCTTTCGTTCAACCAAATCAGAATGGTGCCAGCACCCCATGTCAGATGTGTTATTCATTATTGAAATCGATACTCATATCATGATTCATTGAACACTCTCTTTGCTACATTAGTACCAGCATTTTAGCAGAAATATTTGGTCAACCTCCCACAAATTGCAACAAAAGCAAACTCAACAGATTTTGATTCCTGGACATGTCCTCAGTGACAGAAAAAAGTCCTAAGGGATCCTCCGGGGGGGGGGGAAAGTCCTGAAATCATGGAAATCCAATATGGCCGCCACCCGGCTTCGGGGAAAATGAGAAAATTGTAAAGATTTATATTTTAAAATGTAAATATATGTTTTTCTGCATTCTAATTGTTTCTAGTTATGGTCAATATATTGATATACAAGAATCATTATAAAAAAAGTGAAATGTATTGAGGGTAAAATTAAAAAATATAGCTTTTTTGTCCAAAAATGTCAATTTTTTGTCCTGAAAAAATATATATTTACCTGATACTGATTTTGGTTCCTGAACCAAAAAAAAATAAGAAACGTTGAAGACACAAGATGAAATCAAGTCTATGGCAATACAATATAATTATGTAAATCATTGAAACATGACAAAATTCACAATTCCACTCGGGGCAATCACATCTGCCTGACGAAGGTTTCGAAATGAAAATGAAAATTCGCATTAAACTCAGAAACTACATCCATTATAAACTTACGAAACATGTTGAGAAAAATCAAGCGTATTAAAGTTAGAATTCGACAATGTCATCATCAACCTCATCATTGTCACATGGAGTGTTTGTGCAGCCAGAGCCCCTGCAGTTTCCACAAGCTGGAGTGCACTCAATGTTGTGCTTCTTGCATGTGCATCTCATGGTGCTACATTCAACCTGGCAGTTGCACCTAATGACACGTAACATCTTTTCAGGAGCTGGAGCTATTGATGTCTGAAGTGGCACAAAACCCTCGTCACACTTCTGCCAACCCCAGTCTGTCGGAAGCAGTTCATCTGCACATCCCTTCCATTCTTGGACTTGCAGATACACGCGCAGGCTGTGATACTTTGCTGCTTCTGATGTTGGTGGTGACGTCTGTGGTTGCACATGAGAGGAGCTCCAAGCCACCTTGTCCCAGTACCGCTGATATCGGAGGGTGTCCAGGGTGTCAGTTGACTTTCCGTTGTAGATTATCACCAATGTTTTTTCTCCTACCTCTGCCACATCACATGCGGAAGCTGGATATGTATCAAAAACCTTGGCCTGCTCACGGAATGTGTTGTTTGCTTTGAACTTTTTGAGGAAGCTCCCTTTCCAATCCCATGAAGACGAGACGTCGTGTCGCACCCAAGAACTGCATGTAGAAACAGTATGTGCTTGCATATGTCTGTACCAATCATTTTCTTTGTAGCCTTGATGTTCCATATGCTAGGCTTCTTTGTGTTCTTCTTTGGCTCGGGACAAAAGAAGAGGTCATGGGATTCTAAGCTTGCATGGTAGCATAGGAGGACGAGGAGATCTGTGTCATCACCAACTAACACAGTGTTGGTGACAGTAGCAGACTGCATGGCCTTCAGTACAATCAGGAGATCAGCATCCCCTGAGGCATAGTGTGTCTCACAGTTCTTCTTCTGAAGCTCTTCACTCAACATAAAAATGAATCGCTGTTTATTCTGCCGATTGGCAAGAAACTGTTCCTTCTTCATTGTGAGATGCATGTCAGCTGTAAATGTCACAGTAGTGCCAGCATTCCCTTTGGACCGTATCTGGTGTGTCATGTCCTTCGTGTTGGTACTCTCATAACCATCAAACACGACTATGGCATCTTCATACTTCTTCGTTACATAATCAGTGTACTGGTGGCATATGTCTCTGTATATAGATCCACGAGACCATGGAATGCATTGAACAAGTGCCCCGCCATCCAAAACATACTGTTGCCCATCATTGGGGATATCAGCTGGGACATCGGATCCAAGAAGATCCCAGATAGCATCAGCAAAGACTGGCTTGTGTGCTTCTCGGAGGTGAAGAGAGGAATCAAAGAGGGCTGGTGGATAGCTGCACAGTTCATATTTGAAGGCCAACTCCAGTTCTTCTGCTGTCTGTGCAACAGTGATCAATCTCTGGAAGAGGAGTTGTGGGTCAATCTGGACTTGCTCTCCATCAATCTTGAAAGATGACTTCATGACGAGGGTGACAACTTGGTCTTTCCTCTTAAATGTGTACTCCGCAGGTGTTTTCCCATTCATAGATTTCAATATTTTGGCTCCTACAGCATGTGCTGTATCGACGTTGACGGTGGGATGTGCATGAACTCCAGTGGCAATGTTCCTCAGACGTGGATCACTACTGAACAGATTCCGTTCCTGTAAATACTGGAGAGCTGATAGTGTGTCCTTCCAGTCACAAGATTGTCTTGCCTTGGTCATGTCCTTCTTCTGCTCTCCAGTGTTGTAGTTCACACCTGTGAGCTCCTGCATTGCCTGGTTTATTTCTGCACAGGCAGGCATTGATAGTAGCCAGACCAGCCGTTGTTGCTCTGTCATTCCTCGCCCTCGTGTGAGCCCCCCGCTGGTCTTCAAACTTCTCATCAGAACTTGTTCGATGATCAGGTCAGATGAAAGACCTGCCCGCAGGCGATCACTTCGTCGAACCACATGGAACCCCTCATCAAAACGTTGTTGGATATTGGGATGTTGAGTTTTGAGGTTCGACATCTGCTGCAGATACACCCTCACAGATTTGGCATACAGGTTGTGGCCCGAGGCTGCCAGGTAAGGCAGCATTTCCTGGATGGCCTGTAGATGTAGTGCTCAGTTCCCAGTGCGCTCTGCCCGGAAGTATTTGCCGAGAATGTCTAGCATGTCCATATACTGAACCCAGAGCGCTGAAGTTCTAGAAGATATCTTTGCAGACTCGGCATGCTTCTGAAGGTGGTCTTTGATTCGTTTCAAGACGTCAGACTTGCATACTTCTTCTGACAGACTGGGGTTGGCAGAAGTGTGACGAGGGTTTTGTGCCACTTCAGACATCAATAGCTCCAGCTCCTGAAAAGATGTTACATGTCATTAGGTGCAACTGCCAGGCTGAATGTAGCACCATGAGATGCACATGCAAGAAGCACAACATTGAGTGCACTCCAGCTTGTGGAAACTGCAGGGGCTCTGGCTGCACAAACACTCCATGTGACAATGATGAGGATGACGACGACATTGTCGACTTCTAACTTTAATACTCTTGATTTTTCTCAACATGTATAGTAAGTTTATAATGGATGTAGTTTCTGAGTTTAATGCAAATTTTCATTTTCATTTCGAAACCTTCGTCAGGCAGATGTGATTGCCCCGAGTGGAATTGTGAATTTTGTCATGTTTCAATGATTTACATTATTATATTGTATTGCCATAGACTTCATTTCATCTTGTGTCTTCAATGTTTCTTATGTTTTTTTGTCTAGCAGCCAAAATCAGTATCAGGTAAAAAAAAAATTTTCGGGACAAAAAATTGACATTTTTGGACAAAAAAGCTATAATTTTTTATTTTACCCTCAATACATTTCACCTTTTTATAATTATTCTTATATATAAATATACTGACCATAACTAGAAACAATTAGAATGCAGAAAAACATATATTTACATTTTTAAATATCAATCTTTACCATTTTCTAATTTTCCCCGAAGCCGGGTGGCGGCCTGATTGGATTTCCATGATTTCAGGACTTTCCCCTCGGAGGATGCCTTAGGACTTTTTTCTCTCACTGAGGACATATCCAGGAATCAAAATCTGTTGAGTTTGTTTTTGTAGGAATTTGTGGGAGGTCATCTGACATTTTGACTGTACTACATATACTCCTTCCTCTCACCCATCTCCAGTTATACACACATTAGATAGTTTTTTTTAGCAAGTGACAAGAAACCGGATTGTCTTGAAACTACCATTCTTCCATCTGTGCAGATCATCTCATGACTTGTATGAGCAGATGATGTATTTCCACTATTGGACCAATGCATGTCAACCATGACAGAGTATAACTACTAATACTACGAATGCTACTACTTCTTAAACAGACCAACTTGGCCTTTAGAGAAGCTTGGCCCAAGTTCTTCACGAACCAGCTAGCCAGGCCTGATGTTCGATGGAAAGTGACAGTAATTTGAAATTTTGCCAGAATGCTGGTGATAACTGGCCTACTTTTCACGAAGGGCACCGTTGGATATCTGACGTCCAACAACTACTGCCAGCAGGTGGGATGCAAGTATAACGTTCTTCCGAAGGATGGCACACACATTGATGAATCATGCATGCAAAACACCAGGATGACAGTTTATAGTTGGGCTGAGATTCGAACTTTGAGGCAAGCATGGCAGACTATAAATGTACCAGTAACTCTGTAAAATCCCTTTACAGATGAAGCTTTAGGCGACCCTGTCTCTTTAGTGACCATCTTTTGTTGATAAATAGGCATCAACATTTTGGCTCACCTTCTCAAGATACTGCACTTGCATAAGTGTGTGCATACCTTTGTGGTTTGACAGCTTGCACAGCTAGATCAGCACGTCTCAGAAGAGTGTATTAAAGCACAATGTAGACTCTTCTTAAATATGAAACGATGATGGCAAAACGAGACAACTTCCAACCCTGAGTGACAAGCACGGTCCTGCCTCCATGCTATGAGATTTGAGAGCGAAAGCACGATCGTTTTCACGATGGAGGATTGACAACAAATGATAAAATATATTCCAGTATGTTGAAGCATTGTGATATATTGATTGTTGGCAAACCTCATGCAAGAATGAATTATGGAGGGGTTGTTTGTCTGGTTGCTTTGTCGTACAAGTACAGGAAAACGTTTGAGCACTTGTAAAACTTCATCCTTGTTCCAATGACACTCGAACAATACAGAACCAGAAACAGAATTTGAAACACATGCACGCGCGCACACACACACACACACACACACACACACACACACACACACACACACACACACACACACACACACACACACACACACACACACACACACACACACACACACACACCATACGACAAGGTGATGCATGACTAACAACCCATTTTAAATATAGAAATACCACCTTGTTCATGCAAACCTCTGACCTGATTCTGATTCTGATGTACCATACTCTGTTACAGAGCGTGGTGCTGCCAAAACAGGTTCTTGGCAAGGGTTATACTGGGTTGTTTACCGTTACCTTCCCAGCAGTAGTTATGGCAGGAATTTATAAGTTGTTCATGGTGACGATGATAACTGGCCAACTCTTCACAAAGGATACTTTTGTATCTTTAATGTCCAATAACTAATATCGGCAGACAGGATGTCGAATTTAACATCCATCTGAGGGATGGGGCGCACACACACCTTGCAGGTGAAACATCAGAATGAGAGTTGATTCCTGGGTTGGGATTCAAACCCAGGCTAGACAGCTTAGTAGCAAGTGTACAGACCTCTTGGCCACCCTGCTTGGTTCGGCACTATACTGTTATGTGGAATAGGAGTTGAAATGGGGGGGGGGGGGGGATTGAGGACATTAAGAACAAGTCAAAAAGATATAAAATGTCATAGCCCCCATTGTTTTAGTAATTTTGCTGTTGGGAGTTAAAGGGATAGTCCATATTTTTGTACAACTAAAATGGCCGCCAGCCTACCAGTCGGCCATCTTTGATCAGATTGCAAAATAAAGTGAGGGGTATGGGTACGCCATCATGTAATGTGCTTTTGCCAAGTTTGAACAAAATCAGACAATGCATGTCTGAGAAATGGTTGGGGACACATTTAAGCCACAAAATGGCCACCAGTCTTCCATCTTGGATCTGATATAGAAAATAAATGATGAGCAAATGTAAGCCAACCTTCCTTATATGTTTGCCAAGTTTGAACAAGATCGGTAAAATGCAGGTCTGAGAAATGGTTGAGGATGTGTTCGATACTGGGTTTACTTTTTTTACTACTAAAAAGGGCACTAGTCTACCAGTTGGCCATCTTTGATCAGATTGAAAAATATAGTGAGGTGCATGTGTATGCTATATTGTACTGTGCTTTTGCCATGTTTGAACAAAATCGGACTACACATGTCTGAGAAATGGTTGGAGACACATTTAAGTAAGAAAATGACCACCAGTCGGCCATCTTGGATCTGATCTCGAAAAAAAAATGGCGTGCATATGTAATCCGTCATTTTTATCAGTATGCCAAGTTTGAACAACATTGGTAAATGCCCCACTCTAATGTCTCTGTTCCCCACTGTTTTGTCCTTCCTACTCCCTCCCCTCTCGTCTCATGCCCCCCTTCTGTGCGTTGTGTGTTAGCTCTCACACGAGCCTCGACAAGGTTTACAAAAAAAAATGCATCTCCGAGAAATGGTTGAGGATGTGTTCAACACCGTTTTTCTTGTATACTACTAAAATGGCTGCCAGACGGCCATTTTTGATCTCAGACCGAAACAAAATGATGTGCATGTGTACAGACAGCATCACGTGTTGTCTTTGTGACAAGTACGAATAAAATTGGTCCATACATGTCCGAGATATGGTTGCGGATGCACGCATGCACACAAAATCAAGACCAAATCCATAAGCCCCTGTTTATGATTAAGTCCAACAGGGGTGAATATAAGGGGAATGGAGGACAGAGAGTTAGAGTGGGGGGGGGCAGAGAAAGGACAGAGGTGGGAAAGGGGGTTTAGCCTTTGGGAGGGAGGTTGAGGACTTGAAGAAGAAAGGGCGAGCTGCAGGGTTGGGAGGGGGGAGGAGTTGAGGATTTGAAGAAGAAAGGGGGAGCTGCGGACCTGGTGTTGGGAGGAGGGCGGTTGAGAACTTGAAGAAGAAAGGGGAGTGGAGGACAGGGTGTTGGAGTGGGAGGGGAGCAGAGAAGGGACAGTGTTGGGAAAGGGGGGTTGAGGCTTTGGGGGAGGGGGTTGAGGACTTGAAAAAAGGGTGGGGGAGTGGAGGTCAGAGTGTTGGAGGGGGCACAGAGAAGGGACAGAGGTGTGAAAGGGGGTTAGTCTTTGGGGGAGTGGGGTGATTGAGTACTCGGAGAAGAAAGGGGGAGTGGAGGACAGGGAGCTTGGAGAGGGGGGTGGGGACACAAAAGGGACAGAGTTGGGAAAGGGAAGGTTGAGGCTTTGGTGGGGGGGGGGGTTGGGGTAGGTTAAGGACTTGAAGAAAGGGGTTAAGGACTTGCCACGTTATACATAACATGGCATTTACCTGGGTCCCTGCCATTATGCTGTCAAAAGACATTCCTGGAAAATTCCCGAAATATTCCACATTCTATTAGGAACAAATTCCCTGATAACAACCTGGTGGAACCGGGTTATCTGCTCGTACCTATATAAATGCAAGTTGCGTGATTGTGTCTAAATTGGGTAAACGTCATAAACACAGCACATATAATACTGAATGATACGTCATTTAAGAGCTCTTGGGTGTGGACAGTGCAGGTGGAGGTCTACACCTCTCAATATTCCCCAATTTCGAGTTATGCGCATTTTGTGGTTAGGTTGTGCACGAGGGCAGTGTATATGCTGAGAGTCAGTAGTTTGCACACCTACCAGAAGAAAAATATATATATATATAATCATACACTATTTACTCAATTCCATCCAACATATAAATACCTTTCAGTCAATTTACTTCACAGAGAAATCTTAGCAGTCTTAACAACAAAAAAAGTGCAATCAGAGATTGCAGATCCTCGCCAGGACTTGTTTTGTGTGCTGTATTTTCTGTGGCGTGTGTGTACTGGTGTGTTATGCAATTAATAAGAGACATAATTAGAACTGCCACTTCATAACTGCTGGCAGTGATGACCGGGTACTCAGACGTCCCACTTTTATGCAATCCCGCTTTGATCAGACATCTGACCCATCACGTTTATTTTTATTCAATTGAATGTAAAATGGGAATAAAAAATTCAATTCAAATCAAACGAAGATCAGATCGGTACAGTCCTGCATTGGAGTCATCAGAAGGAACCCAAGCAAGCAAAAAGCTAAGATGAAGTCTTTAGGATGAACCTGGATAGGATTTGTGTTTCAGAAGCTACTCCTATACCCTCAAAGCCATCCAGGCAGAGCTAAGAGAGCCTTATTAAAAAAAAAAACATATATATATATATATATATATATATATATATATATATATATATATATATATATATATATATATATGTATATATCAAAAAAATTTGAAACGAATGCAGATCAAAAAACAATATATAATTCTGCCTGCCAGATCTTGCATCTGATCAGGATGATCTTTGACATTTGTATTCCCCATCACTTATGTTTCATAATTGTGAAGTTTCACATCAATTGATTAAGCAGTTCAAGACAAATAATTTTTTGAAGATTTTCACTCAATCCAATATGGCGGCCAGACCATGTGACATCAATTATTCGTAAATACCCTGGCATCCCAAAGACTTGGGGAACACATATGTGTGAACCTTTTATTCCTCATGGATAGGGGATCATATGTGTAAACTTTCGCCTCAATCTGTTCACTTCAGAGTTCACTTCAGAGAGAGCCACTTCAGAGAAGAAGATTTTTGACGGTTTAAAATATATATATATATATATATATATATATATATATGTATATATATATATATATATATATATATATATATATATATATATATATATATATATATATAAACATATACATATATAGATATGGCTGCCGAATCCAGTGACCGATGATGTCATTTAACTTTTTTTCTGTGGACCATTTTATCCCAAGATTACCCTCAAAAATTTTCATCCTGATCAGATGTGGCGTCCTACATATGCAATTATGACGTCAAAACAAAGGCACCAATGACGTAATTTTACAAAATCACATTTATTCCTCATGAGGAGTACTTGCCATATGCCAAGTTTCAATTTTTTCCTTGGTGCGGTTTCAAAGATACAGAGGTCCAAAGTTTTTTCATTTTTCCAACATGGCTGCTGCACCACGTGACCTCAGGCATCATAATCTATCGAAATATTACTAAAACTCTCATCTTGTATATATGTATGTATGTATGCATGTATGTATATTCCCAAAATACAGCCAAAACGGTACACGATAGCGCAAACATTTTAGGGTCACCTTACTCACCATTCTCCTGCGGTGTGCAGTATCAAGTTTCGTTCAAATCTGGCAACAAAAAAATTATTAAAAAATCAATTCCCGATTCAGTCAAGTACTCTTCGGGAGAAATTTATCAACGCAAACAACCTCAGCAGTATAGTTCACTGGAGATATCGGTTTCTTTTCTTTTTTTGAATGATTTATTTAAAAATCTCAAACATTTAGTTTAGACAAAGAACGATTAATGTTTAAGTATAAAATAAACATCGCAATTTTGATCTAATACTTCCGTGTTCATTAATAAATAAAATTGTGTTTAGAAGATTACGCACAATAATTTAATCGACTTCCTTTTCTCCATTTTTTTTTTCACATTGACGTGCAATATCAAGTTTTGTTCAAAACTGGCAACGAAAAAAATTATTAAAAATCAATTCCCGATTCAGTAAAGTACTCTTTGGGAGTATTTGATCAATGAAAACAACCTCTGCGGTATCGTTTGCTGGAGCTATCTTTTTTTTCTTTTTTTTTTTAATGATTATTTTTATCAACCGCTGTCACAACGGGAACCCAACGGGTTCACCGGTCATCTAGTTATAAGTAAAACATTCTTCACGAGTAGTCGCTCTTACAGTGAAAATTTCATCTCAATCCACCAAGAAGTTGCGGAGAAAAACACTAAAATTTTGTGTGAACAAACAAACAAACAAAGGGACCCAAATGCAATACCCTCCCCTTCAGCGAGGGTGATTAGTGACTATTATGCTGTCAAAGGACATTCTTAGCAAACATCATAAATATTCCACACTCCAATGGGAACTAACAGTGTTGCCAACACTGCACCTCAGGCACACAGTTAAGCTCCTTCAGACTTGCCTGCTGTGCCACAGAAAAGGCTGCCATGCATCGACAAAAACTGAGCTACTTTGCTTTCTATCAAGGTGCCGCACTCTTTTTCAATTGCAAGGTGCATTGCAGTGCACTTGTGTTACACTCGGTGAAAAAAAAAAAACTGCGAAACCGGAGCATATATTATAAGCAGCGCGATGATTGGATGACAGGGATTTCTGGCCTCTGGGTGCAGAAAACAAAGCATGTGACAGTGTGACTGGGTGATCATTGTGAGCAGTTGCTATCGATAGACACAGGAAGCCAAGAACAGAGGGGAAGAAACAGGGGTGTGTTTGATAAACGATCAAAATTATTGGCAGCTCAGGAAGGAGAATGAGCGAAACACTGCAGTCACGAATCACGATCACGACTCTCCCTTCAGATCCGTGCCATCCGCCATCTTGACGATCGCCTCTCGGGACTAGAGTAATCAGATAGTGAACATCACTGTTTTTAGATTGTGAATATTGTCGTCAACTTATGAACGTTTAATTTGTGTCTGAGTTCGGCAATTAAACTCCATCATCATGCCAAAAACCAAGTGGTCAAGGTAAACAAAGTGCTACAATGTGAAATGGGAGAGTGCGGCCTTACTGAAGGACGGCATTTACCGTGTTCTTGGAGACGACACCAAAGCTCGCTGCCGATACTGCAACTCAACCATTCGTGTGGTGATCTTGTGAAGCATGCCACGCACGACACTCACAAAGATGTACGCCAAAGGGCGAAAGAAGATTTCTTGCTGAGAATGCTAAGCCTGTCCAACACGAATCCCTCATACCCCTGTGGAAGAAAAACAATCCCACGAAAAACCGACCCCAAAACACCAACAGGCACACTCACACTGTCACACATGCACACACACACATTTGAAAACAAACACCTACTCCCTTTTCCTAACAAATCCCCCCAAAAAAGAATCAAAGGAAATGTAAGAAAAGAGTCCCTGTCGGTCGTTAAATTAACACCAGGTGGAGTTGACCTTCTGAGGTCGGCAAAATGAGCACCAGTGTACAGGTAATAGGGGAATTGCATCAGCGGCACATTCGCGCCCTCAGCCAATGATGCTACCCGCAACTGTGTGCAGCACATGAAGGAAGAGGAGAAAACAAAATAAATAACAATCTATATATCTATATATTAATACTGAAGGACCAATTTTGTGCTCCTCCGAGCATTCGCGTCACGTTTTTCTTGGTACTGTGACCTGGACTGAAAGAAACTTCGTACCTGTAAGAGTGCATCGCACATAGTGACAATAGTCAACTTTCAACTCTGAAGCAGAATAAACACTTTTCGTTGAGACGGGGGGGGTGAGGAGTGAAGAGGCGGGGGCGGGGGATGAAGAGACGGGGCGAGGAGTGAAGAGGGGGGGCAGGGGATGAAGAGACGGGGGCAGGGAGTGAAGAGGCGGGGGGCAAGGTAAGCAAATTTTGGGACGGGGGTAAGCAAATTGAAAGCGGGAGATGGGGGGGAAATGGAGCGGGGATGAGTGGGCGGGGGCTGGGGTGAATAAGGCGGGGTTGAGTGTGAAGGGGTGGACAGGGGGCAGAGGCCCAGGGGCAAGTGGTGCGGGGAATCAAGAGACGGGGGATGGGGAGTGAAGTGGCGGTGGCGGGGCTGGGTAATTAAATTTTTGGGCGGGGGTAAGCAAATTGAAGGCGGGGGGTGGGAGGTGGGGGGGAATGTGGCAGGGGTGGGGGATGAGTAGGAGGGGGAAAGCACGCCCTGTCCAGTCCATGTCCCTCGAGTGTGGGTGAGCTGGTGAGGGTGGTTGAATGAATGGAATCCGTCTGTGACGGGGTTTCGGCTAGTTAATACTGAAGGACCAATTTTGTGTTCCTCCTTGCGGTCGCGTCACGTTTTTCTCGGTACTGTGACCTGGACTGAAAAAAACTTCGTACCTGTAAGAGTGCATCGCACATAGTGACAATAGTCAACCTTCAACTCTGAAGCACAATAAACACTTTTCGTTGAGACGGGGGCGAGGAGTGAAGAGGCGGGGACAGGGGATGAAGAGACGGGGGTGGGGAGTGAAGAGGCGGAGGGCAAGGTAAGCAAATTGAAAGCGGGAGATGGGGGGGAAATGGGGCGGGGGATGAGTGGACGGGGGCTGGGGTGAATTAGGTGGGGTTGAGTGTGAGGGGGTGGACAGGGGGCGGGGGTGGGGGTGAATTAGGCGTGGTTGAGTGTGGGGGTGGACAGGGGGCGGGGGCTGGGGGCAAGCGGGGCGGGGAATCAAGAGACGGGGGCAGGGATTGAATAGACGGGGGCGGGGAGTGACGAGATGGGGGCGGGGAGTGAAGAGACAGGGGGGCGGGGAATCAAGAAACGGGGGGGCAGGGCCGGGCAATTAAATTTTTGGGCGGGGGTAAGCAAATTGAAGACGGGGGCTGGGGAATGGGGCAAGGGCAGGGGATGAGTAGGCGGGGCAAGCACGCCCTGTCCAGTCCATGTCCCTCGAGTGTGGGTGAGCTGGTGAGGGTGGTTGAATGAACGGAATCCGTTTGTGACAGGGTTTCGACTCGTCTATATATTAATACTGAAGGACCAATTTTGTGCTCCTCCTCGCGGTCGCGTCACGTTTTTCTCGGTACTGTGACCTGAGAAGTTTTGACACAGTGTTTGTACGTCAAAGTAGACACGAGCACAAATCATGGGACTTCTTCACAAGGAGTAGTGTACACCAAAAATGTCGTGTACAAGGACGTTTTGTAGTCCTCATTAGGTAAGGCCATGGAGTACATCGACTGGGATCCGGCTCTTACAAGAGTCGCCACTGATTGTCATATTGGGCTCATGGAACGGAATCGTCTGTGACGGGGTTTCGGCTGGTCGTTAATAATTTCGATAATCGTCGATGAAGTAGTTTCAAAAAAAATGAAGCACGATGGTAGGACTTTATCGTTATAGTGATGTTTTAAAACTATCCAAGAACGAAAAAAAATAAAAAAAACGGGTTAAGTTAAACGATCAATGTTAAAGAGCATATCCACACTTTAATGCATGAGTACCTTGTTCTAATTTTGTAAAAAAAAAAAAAAAACCCACAAAATTATGTGTATTTTGAAGAATGAAAAAAATTGAGCACCTTTTGGTCCATTCGCCATTCCTTAGCATGGCCTTCTGCTACTCAATGGCAAAATTGTGTTTGGCAACGCTGGGAACTAATTCCCTTACAACAGCCTGGTGGTACCGGGTTATCTACGAGTACATTGTCAAAGATAAAATTAAACGCTCATATTTGTTAATCACTCAGGGGGGTTTTAGAAACTACACCAATCCAATGTTTCATGGTTTCCAGGAAAGTAAAATCATTGAGAGTGCCGTATAACACTAAACTACTCATACATTTCATGATGTATACAAAAAAAATTGAGACTGGAGGAACTGAGGAAGTTTTGCTGTGGCCAACGCATATATAAATACAGCTGGAAGTGCTTTCTAAAACAAGAAGTGCAAAACATCCATCCTTGTTGAGAGAGAGAGAGAGAGAGAGAGAGAGAGAGAGAGAGAGAGAGAGAGAGAGAGAGAGAGAGAGAGAGAGAGAGAGAGAGAGAGAGAGAGAGAGAGAGAGAGAGAGAGAGAGAGAGAGAGAGAGAGAGAGAGAGAGAGAGAGAGAGAGAGAGAGAGAGAGAGAGAGAGAGAGAGAGAGAGAGAGAGAGAGAGAGAGAGAGAGAGAGAGAGAGAGAGAGAGAGAGAGAGAGAGAGAGAGAGAGAGAGAGAGAGAGAGAGAGAGAGAGAGAGAGAGAGAGAGAGAGAGAGAGAGAGAGAGAGAGAGAGAGAGAGAGAGAGAGAGAGAGAGAGAGAGAGAGAGAGAGAAAAAAAAAAAAAAATTAAAAAAAAAAATCTCAGAAAAAATCTGCTTAGCTTTCAAAATAATGAACAACATTTCGAACAATTAACTCCTGTTATAAGAAGAATGATCTTGTAATAATAATTGTTGATACATTCATCACGACCGACACCACCCGATGTGTCCGAAGGATTATGATGTAGGATTGTAGGTTAAACAAAGTTACATGTTGTTTAACACATGAGTTTTACACATGAGTTTAACTCGGCATGAGTAATTAGATAGTGCTATTAATGTGAATCTTTTGACTCATCATCATTATGGATGGGTTGATTTCTGACCAATGCAAATGAAGAAGAGTAGCTTTACTGAATTGACTGAATGTTGAGACGTGAAAAATTGCTCATTTGTCCCTCGTTCCTGTGAAGAACGCAACTGTTCCAAGCAAATAAAATCTGGTTACATTGACTTAATGACCAATAAGTGAACAGGTGGGCGAGTGTTTAACTTGGATTCTCATTTTACAACGTTGCGGAAGATAAAGAAAAGACAAAGAGTTAAGACTATCGCATCCAGGAAGAAGGCTGAAAAGAAAATGGATTCTTAGGGGTGAAATAGTTAATTAGCTGATTAGTTATATCATCATTGCATGAGTAGTAGTAATAGCAGCAGTATTAATAGTAGTAATAGTAGTAATAGTAGTAGTAACAGTAGTAGTAGTAGTAGTGGTCGTAGTATAGCCCCGGACAGTTCTCTCGAACAGGCCCATGGCACGGAGACAGCTGATCGATCCCTCCCAAGAGGGACCCAGACATCCCCCACATCCAAGATGGTGGACCCTCACCTTTGTTCAACCAGGGCCATGAGAGAGAGAGAGAGAGAGAGAGAGAGAGAGAGAGAGAGAGAGAGAGAGAGAGAGAGAGAGAGAGAGAGAGAGAGAGAGAGAGAGAGAGAGAGAGAGAGAAAAGGGAGTAGGCCGGTCCATAGGGACTGATCGGCACTCTGTCCATGCCTGTGCTGCCCTGATGAATATGGGCAGCAGGGAAGAGTACAGAAGGTTTAGGCTCCGACTTGCATTGGGGGTACAACAACCACGAAAAGGCATCCCCGATAATTGCTTACAAGTGCATGTTTAGACGAGAACAGCACTTGGTAGAGCGCGTACCTCTGCCAGGCTGACCGGTTTATACTTTGTAGCCCACTTGTTGTGTACCGTACTGTTACTCCATTGATTATGTAAATGTTCATGTGATTTTCGACATGAAAGGGTACTCGTGTAGTGGGTGCTTGCTCATGTAGGGGGAAAGGAGCTGGGGAGAGAGAATATGGCAGTGTTTGAGTCAAGCCTGTTATTGTACGCTTGTGTTCCAGAACTGATTCCTTTCAAGCACAACAAAATTGGCGATAAGAATGGCGGCTTCCGTTCCCTTAACTGTTCGGTTTCTGCCCTGCGTAGGGGAAATTGCTATTCCATTCTCGATGCGGATGAAAATGTTTGAGAACAACTTGGTATCAATGCCACTGGTGAGGCCAAGCCTGAGAGACAAAGGTGTGTTGTTGTTACACTGTTTGGGAACAGGATGTGGAGTAAACGGGTCTTCTGCGCTGAACCGGATATGGGTAATGTGTTTGATTTTGCTTTTGCTGCTTTGGAAAAGCATTTCGGACTGAAAATCGTTGTGGTTGTTGAATGTTACAAATTCTCCCAGAGAGCTCAGGCTGATGAGACAGTCGATCTATACGTTGTCGCCTTGCATGAACTTTCCGCCAGTTGTGAGTTTGGTGAAATGGAGGAGGAGATGGTATGTGATCAAGTGGTGGAACCAGTGTTTCAAATACCATGATTTGTGAAAGACTGCTGTTGAAGCCAAACCATACTTTCACAAAAGCAGTCAATACGGCCTGTCAAACCGAATCAGTAGTGCTGAATGCAAACCTACTATCTGAATCAGCACCGGTCCAAGCAATCAACCCCAAACATGAGATTGTACTTCACCTTCAACCCATGCTGCGGACATTTCATCCACGAAAAAAACCACCATACCTGCTACAGGTGTGGGTCTGCAAACCACCTTGCAAATGCATCTCCATTTCCTGCTTTAAAGGTAGAATGTAATGCATGACAGAAAGTGGGACACTTCTCAAAAGTGCACCGCCTATGCCCAGAAAGACGGATGTGAGGTCGTTGTCTCTGAATTGACTGTGCTTTACTTGAACGATGCTGTCCTTTTTTTAAAATGGAAATTGCCCCAAGCAAGGCATGGGGCCAGTCTAGGTAATGGGCTAAGAAAGAAAAAGAAGAAGAGGAAAAACTGGCAAAACCTTCACCTCATCATGAAACAAGGAAACGTCTTCACAGGACCACTGTGCAGGAGGGGGTAACTAGGCCAGGCAGAAAAAAAATCCTACTGCCATTGGGCATTTTATAGGAGACACCATCTCTGCAATGGATGGCAGTTGGCTCCCGAAGGGAGCTCATCCACCCTTTGTCAGGTATTGTTTTTTGGCCTGGTGGGGTGTCACAGTCGCAGGTGACCAGTGGGTCGCCAGGTGACCAGTCACAGGTGATCAGGATTGAAAGACATATTCCCCATGAGCATACAAATCGAGTCAACTGTTGGGCATACCTGCGCCATGGAGCTCATCGTTGATACTGGCTGTCCACCATGTTTCATCCGCCGAATTCGTCCAAAACTGTTTGAGATATCCTGCTCTATGTCGTTTTTGGCAGATCTCTCAATGGTGAATCTCAATCTTTAAATGGTGAAGAATCACTTTGAAAAATTTTTGGTGGCATCCGGATCTTCACCAAAATCGAATCAATTCGTCCTTGTCACACACCCAACCTGTCCACCAAGTTTCTTCTAAATCCATCAATAACTTAAAAAGTGTGTGAACAGTACTGTATTGTAAATCCCAATCTATGTCTGCCAAGACAGTGTTTAGCAAGGTCTGTCCCTTCTTCTTCCCTTTTTACTTTTTATCTTGCCAAAACGAAGTTTTTGCAAGATATGTTAGTCAGCTTGTATGTTTTTTTTTTTGTTTTTTTTTGTCTGTAGTCACGTATTGTTCACTCTGCAGAGCACAGTTATCATTGGAAATTTTTGTAGCTTCGCATATCAGAGGCCTATAGAGGTCCCTTTCAGTGCATAAAATTTTCAAGGTCAAGGTCAAAGGTCAAGGTCACTTTGTCGCAAATCAGGGGAGTCGACGAAACCCTTATTTTTTGAGTAATTTTGAGCGGATCGTCTTCAAACTTCATGGGAATATAGATCATGGTCTGGCGCTCAGCTGATTAATTTTGGTGGTGATTGGCCTTGACCTTCATAGTTAGCGCCTGAGGTCAAACATATTTGACCCCAAGGTCAAATTTTCAAGTTTTAGGAACCATATTGTGTAGTACCTCAAATTGAACACCTCGATGAGTGCTTTCTAGATATGTCAAGCTTGAGACATTATGACGTCATTTGGTGACGTTATGAGGCAAACGCATATTTTTCATGGTTACTCTAGAACGATTCTCATCGGAATCTCTCGTAGGCAGATATTCCTCAAGGAGTTGCTCCTGGTGGATAGCAGCTCTGTTCACCTCAGTGTGACCTTAAAGAAGTCACACGTGGTCACCTTTTGGCAAGATACGGGTCACCCTGCTGGTGATATTGGTTTTTATTTAATTGTTAAATATGTCTTATTTCTCATTCATTTCATTGATTAACAACCTTTTTTTCTTTCTCTTCACTAAACTCACAACTAACGGTCCTCGGATCGAGGACCACCTGTTTTTTTTTTTATAAGAACCGGACCAATCGACGGTGTCGTCAAACACATCAACCAATGGGTGTGCCCAACCTGATGATGGTACCAGAGGGACGGTTTTGAACCAAGGGTCTAAAGAGAATGTTCAGTTGAGAGCTGGGACCATCTCCGGTGAGGTCTGTGTCAAGTCTAAGCTGAGGACCGGGAGGGTGCAGAGCGTGAGCTATCACCGGGGTTCCCTGAATGCCCCCCCCCGCCTCCCAGGAGGAGGAACCATTCCCAAGGGTCGGGTCATCGAGACCAAGTTTGCCTGGGTCGGCTGGAGACCTGCACATCGTGTGTGGGGGAACCGCAGCCTGTTTCTCCCATCCAATGTAGGCAAGGGGCCTCGTTTGGCTCGATCAGGCCTGAAACCAAGCTTCTTATTTATTTTATCCTCCCTGTATCTTCTAACCCTCTTCTTCATCTGAGTGTCCTACATCTTCTTGAGAAATTCTGTGTCTTTAATGAAAGGATGAATAGATTAGCCTGACAACTTTATATAGTTATTGAGATTTATTTTCCGACTGCGGCGCTCTCTTCTTTTTCATTTTTTGCTGTAACAGTTATTGTTTATGTGCTCCTTCTCTAGTTTCATTTTATATATTTTATCAAACATCATTATTTATTATTCCTGTTGGTTCCTTGTTACAAGCAGTGTAACCTGGTGTCAAGGGATAGGTATTGAAAAAGACCAGACCACTTTGTGCCCAGAGGTTAGGCATGAATTTCGAAGTTGTTCATGGTACCAGTGATAACTCACATACTCTTCATCGAGACACCGCGGAAATTTTGCATCAACTAATGCTAGTGCACGAGACACCCAGCTTCACACCCATCAGAGGGACGGAGCACTTTGTGATGCAAGGTTCTGCCTGCATAGCTCCAATCCAACAGTTTATAGTTGGGTAGAGAATCAAACCAAGACTTGACAGCTCAGTGACAAGTGCACTATGTCTGTGCCATCCCGCCACTTACACTCTGCACCATTAAAAAAAACACTAAAAAATAACCGAACACATGATTGATGTTGATGTGATTTATTGATGCGACATCATGGCACACAGATGAAGTGCAAACCTCTCACAGAGAGAAATGCTGAATAATTACATGTCCATGTCATTGTGATATAATCACATAATTCTGCATGGTGCCAAATGTTTTCATGCAGGGATCCAATGTGGAACGAATAATCTCAATATCGGGTAAGTAAAACTCCAGCAGCAATCACTACATTGCACCCTCATTGCATTGACCATATCAGCATTCGAATCTGAGACTGGGGAATGGCATTCCATGCCCAAATAAGCTCCTTTTCCAGCTCATCGAGGGTATGTGGTTGTCCCAGAGATAGTAAGAGCAGGTGTAAACATTGGATTTAAATCAGGTGAGATAGCAGTCCAAGGTGTCAATCTGGCCAGGACTGGACATATGGCAGTCCAAGCAAATGCCGGGTGGGCCGATCCACTCCGAGGGCTGGCAAGCTGGTAAATATGGGGAAATTGTAAAAAAATTGTAAAATATATATATATACTAGTAAGTACAATCTGTCGATTCGTTGACGGTGATATTAAGGGGGGAGGAGGGAGGGGAGTGAGAGGAGGGGGGGAGAGAGGACAGAGGGAGGGAGGAGAGGAGAGGACGGAAGAAGGGGAAAGAGGGAAGGGAGGGAGGGGAGAGGAGAGGATGGAGGGAGAGGGGAGAGGAGAGGAGAGGACGGAGGGTGGGGGAGAGGAGAGGACGGAGAGAGGGGGAGAGGAGAGGACGGAGAGAGGGGGAGAGGAGAGGAGAGGACGGAGGGAGGGGAGAGGAGAGGAGAGGAGACAGAGGGAGGAGAGAGGACCGAGAGAGGGGAGAGGAACGAGGGAGGGGAGAGGAAGCTGGGAAGGGGGAAAGAAAGAGCAATGCCTCACCAAATGCTGTGAAACGCTGCAGGAGGGAGGGGGTGTGAGAGAGAGAGAGAGAGAGAGAGAGAGAGAGAGAGAGAGAGAGAGAGAGAGAGAGAGAGAGAGAGAGAGAGAGAGAGAGAGAGAGAGAGAGAGAGAGAGAGAGACACACACAGAGACCGAATGAGTGTGAGATTTTTCAGGATTTAAAGACATATTCCAAGTGTTTGACCAGCTTTTTGACCTTATTTTATCAAAGTTGGGGGGGGGGGAGAGGAGGACAAAAAAAAGAGATAGAAAGGTGAGGGGTGGAGGTGGGTTTGCAAAGATAATGACATGTTACGCTTAATGACCGAACACACACACACACACACACACACACACACACACACACACACACACACACACACACACACACACACACACACACACACACAAAACATGTCAAAACAGCTGTACACAAAATGAAAAATGACACAACAGAGTTTGTAAAGTAATCTGCTGTCACATCTGCAAAAACTTTGATATCCCAGTTGCGGAGCATTTGTGGGAACATGAACCAAAAGCAATCAATGAAAACATGGAAGTTCCGCTCACGTACCACCTCATGATCCCATGGAGCGTGGACAATGAAAACATAGCATTGTGACCAGATATCGTACTTAGCACAACAACTGTTCCCTTAACTGTTCCGTTTCTGCCCTGTGTAGGGGAACTTGCTATTCCATCATCTACGCGGATACACATGGCGGCTTAGATACAAAAAAGAGAAAGAAGGCATTGCTAATTGAGGTGTTGATACCGGTGATTTTTGGACTAAACGATGCAGAAATCAATAAGTTGACCAAATACCAAGAACTCAAGAATGAAGTGAAAAGATCCTGGAAGCTGAAGAATACCAAAGTTGTACCAGTGATAACGAAGAACCTCAGAGAGATAATAAAAACATCCCTGGGAATATTATTACAAACGAACTACAGTTGGAACCCGTCCTGGGCTCAGTGACGATCCTGAAGAGAGCCCTCGGCACAAAACTTTGAGAACAGAAAACTTCACAGCTTGGTCCATGAATCGTGAGCCCTTACCGAAATGAAGGTGGATACTTTGAGCCCACCGTGGGAGGACTCCATTATACATTCTGAAACCCACATATGCAAATACCAATCAACAACACACACACACGGATACTGTGAGACATGGTAGGTCTGTTTCACCTCCTGATGAAACCCAACCTCATGTGGAGATAGCAGGCACCAACAGCAACTTCCACATACATGTACATGTACACACACACACGCACACATTGAGACTTGGGGCATGTGCATTTAAAACCCATGCTATCTTTCTGGTAATGCTCTGCCTGCATACTTGCATGCTCATACATGCAGTGAGTGACTTTTGCAACCCACTGGTCACCTCACTCCGAATCTGATTCATACATGCTCGTCCCCTCAACAGAGAGGGAAGATGGGGGAGCAGGGGGAGGGATGGCAGGGAGGTAGGGAAGGGAAGAGGAAAGGGGGGAGAGGGGAGGGGTCAGAGAGAGAGGAGGAAGTCAGGGTCAGAAAGAAGGAGAGGGGTGGGAGAGATGGGTATGGTTGGGAAGGAGAGAGAGAGGGATGGGATAGAGGTGAGAGGCAGAGGAGTGAGAGATGGGAGGAGGGGAAAGAGGAGTGAGGAATTCCGGCAGATGTGACACCCAGTTTGTCATCCATCCGAGAGACGGCATACACATCAATGAATCACCTTGCCTGTAAAACACCGGGATGACAGTTTATAGCTGGGTCGGGTGTGTATACAGGCTCCACAGAGCAAGCATGCATACCTCTTGGCATTCCTGTCTGATATGGCAATTCATTATTTCATAACTGAAAACATTTTTTACTCATTGTGATCAAATAATATATTTTGCCTTCCTTCCTCTCGTCCAGAACCGCGATATCACCATTGAAACTTAAACATGTGCCAAGCAGCTTCACCAAGCAAAATGGTTGAAGAAACTTTAAAAAACGAAACACTTCATTTTTATTTGTATTTATGCATGCCAAAGTGACGGGTCGTATAATTGAAGATCGTACAAAAATGAGAAACGTCGTGGAAAATAAAATTTCACATTTTCATCGAGCCAGAGGGGTAAGACTGCCAGAGGGGTGAGACGGCCACCGCCTGTTGCACTACAGAACAACACATGGCTAAGAATGCATGCGAGTGACCCCTGAATTTTGTTTGAGTCGATCGACGTGCAGTATTCAGTGACAATATTTGCAATATTTGCAAATATTTCATTTCAAATATTTCATATTTGATATGAAAGTGCAAATATTTCAGAGTGCTCGCTGTGTGGCTCCAGCACTCCAATGAAACGGTTGTGAAGAAAGCGCTCCCTTAACATGGAATCACTGAACTGTCATTGAACCGTCACTGCACCCTAATATTAAACATACACCTCCCGGAGATTTCCAAAACGTCAAATATGACTGAATTGGACAAATGAACACTTTTCTTTGTTGGAACTGCTTTTAAGTTCGATTCTGGAGCTTAAATTTTGTAATTTTTGTTAGTTTAAGAGATTCTCGTGGTGATCGCATGTGCAGAAATGAAATAAAGCAACAAACGCTGTCGTCTCCATGTGTTTATAAGCATTGCAATGTACCCAGCGATTCGAAGGTCTGATGAACAGGCATTTGATAATATGAGTGAGGAAAGTGAAAAAAAAAAAAACTATCGTTAAGAAATCATTGCGGCCTGTTCCAAGTCAAGGCATGGTTGAGCAGGCCAAAACATCGTGGCTTCAGATCCCAGCGAGGTTACCGAGGCGACACCTGAAGACCCCATAGAGAGCGAGGTGACCGAGGATGCGCCTGATAAAGGATATAATTAAATAAGGCCGTTAATTATCTTCATAAGGAGTGTTTTAATTCACCCAAACACCCAATTTTCACTCTTGCGCTTCCTTGGAGTTTTCTTCAGATGCATGCAAAGTTTCAGACTGATAGGCTTTATGGTTTTGGAGTTATGGAAGAAAGTCCGGTGTTGGCTTCGTGGTTAGGGTGGCTGACTTGGGATCCTTGGGTCCTGAGTTCGAGCCCCGTTGGCCACTGAATTAATGAATAGCAGGTAGGGTTGACTCAGCCTGTCATCCTTCTGAGGTTGGCAAAATGAGTACCAATGCACTGATAATAGGGACACTGCATCAAAGGCATAGCCACATCCCTAACCAATGATGCAACCAGCAGCTGTAAGGCTGCACTCGAAAGAAAAAGTGTTATGGAAGACACACACACATACACACACACACACACACACACACACACACACACACACACACATACACACACACACACACACACACACACACACACACACACACACACACACACACACACTTAATACAACGTGGTCCTCATTTTAAAATAATTTTATTACCTCTGATTTGTACGCTTCACTTATTTACACTCACAGTTGGCATTAACTCCTATATCAGGTGTAGTGATACAAAGGAAAGACTTGAATGTGGCTGTTATGTGCCTTGAAACATTGCTGAATGTGGGTCCATTGGGGGACTTCTTTGTGACCCCTAAGCTAGTACTCAAAGAATACTCAAAGTGAACGACTCAGACTCTGTCTGCCTTTGTCCATTATTGTTGTAATCACCTTAACACGCATCACTACATGGTGGCAGCAGTGAAAGGACAAATCAGAGAGGATCTGTGGCAAAACTGAACCTGAAAAACTCCAAAACAACGAAGTTTTGGGAGTTGAACTCTTTGAATGGGACGCCAACTCATCGGCCACAGAAATTATGTTGAGATATACATGGATGGTACAATCTCACCAGGGTGGCATATGAGTGGTAGCAGATCACCCAAATGTAGTGAGAAACCACTGTGGGACAATGGCTGAAACTTAGCACTGTACTGTGTACAGTAACGATGCCGAGGCTGAGACCGAGTCCGAGACACACGGGGCTGACGACGTTTTTTTGGATCAAAGTCTTTTTTAAGACCGATGATATTCCGATACAGGCCCAAAGATCCTTCCTCATCAGCCCATATGCTTTTTGCACCAGCCCAAATGAGCCAATAAGATCACACAGCAAAATCCCACTAATGGGACATGTCCCAAGTTTATCACAAAACAAATTTCAACAATTTCTTCAATGCATCATGGTCAAAAATGCATTGAAAAAAACGAAAAAGGGGGGGGGGGGAATTAAGAGACAAAAAAACAAAAGTCTCAAGAGAGTAATGCTGCAAAATGTGCAAAGAAAACCAACCTATTTTGTCATAAACCTGCTGACGATATTGCAGCTGGTGGACCTAAGGTCAGCGCAGAAGCTAGCACAAAGATAGAGTCAGGGACCGGGAGTGTGACTGAGGAAGAAAAGGTGGTTGAGGACACTGCTGAATGTGAACCCACCGCAGTGTGTGTAGCCGAGGAGTCTAAAACACAGGATCAGCAAGAGCAGGTGTAAACAAATTTCAGGAGAAGGGTTTGGTTAAGGGAAGCACAATGGAGGATGTGAATGGAAACAATAACTCTGACAGCCAAAATACATTCGATTACTTTGCTAATCCTCATTCAACTGAGCTAACGTTGTTTTTTCAAATATCATCCAAATCAAACTACGACCAATGGCATTGTCCAAAAGTGTTCAGATGTAAAGATGGAACTAATCGCAAGTGACTGTCATACTGCGCAGAAAATCATTCGTTATTTTGCTCAGTCTGTTTGGAATTTTCTTGGTCTTTTGCACCAAATTCATTCATTGATGGAATGACAGACTGGAGGCATGTGCATCAGTGTGTGGAGGACCAAAATGTCCCATGCATCGAGCATGTACAGAATCGTACTTTTTGATGGCCAATAAGGCAGATATTTACAGTTTGCTGAACTCTAATCAAATGTTTGTCCACCGAGAGCAAGTACGCAAGAGACGACAGTTACTGGAGCAGGTCATTCTGATACTACAGTTGTGTTTGCAAGTGCATCACTATTCGCTCAAATGAACGACATTGCCGTGTTCATTCGGGAATCATTTCAGCATATGAATGTCTGGGAAAGCACGAGTCAGGACACTCACCATCGCGGCTATCCACAATAGGTGAAACGCACTGGTGAAAGGATGCAGCACTGAGAAAAGTGTTTGGATCATTCACAAAACCAGACTAGGCTTTGTCCATTGACAAAGATTCAATAGAATGCGTGAACAAGTCCTGAAGTGCGCGTGAAAGCCAAAGGAGACGCAGAGTCGCTGCTAAAATACGAGACCATTCTCACTGCTCAAATCTTCCTGCACATATTTGAATCTACATCGCCACTGTTACAATATCTGAAAACAAGTGGAATAGATGTAATGGCAGCTCATCCCATGTTCACTGGAATACAGGAGGATCTCAGAAATTGTGCGAGGGGTTTCGATGTCAAGAATGCAGCTGACAAATTTGTGCAGTGAGCCAATGACAAGTTGCAAGACCAGGAGGATTGTGACCTCGAAGTGCAGGCCAGTCTGCCTCCTAAAATGATCAGGAAAAAGAAAACCATGCCAGGTGAGTCCAGTGAGGATGAAACTAAATGATGCAACTGCAGCCTACATGATGAATATCCATAATGTCATTTTTGACACACCAGCAGGCAGCATCCATCATCGTTTTCTAAAAAATGGGACACTGCATGCTGATTTTACTCGTCTGTACCCCAAAACACTTCACAGACATGAAGAAATGTGGGATGAAGACGATCACTGGAGGAGTTGAGCAAACGCCTGCTCAAATATGATGAAAGGGCCACTGTGGATAATTTGCGGTCGGAATTAACTAGTCTGGCATCACACTGGGGCAAGCTTAAGACATCAGCATTAACTTAAGACTATGTGCTGAGGTCAGCACGTGAAGTTCCCATTGAAGATCAGGGCCAGGAATGTGAATTGGAGCTTGTGAATAAGAGCTGTTCATCATGAAAAAACTGTGCAATTTGTGTCTACCAAATTCTACAGACATACAACTTTGCTGACTGATGCTTATCACATCATTGGCCTAGCCTACAAGTTGTCATTGACTCTATCCATCACACAAGTTGCATGTAAGAGAAGCTTCTCTACTTTGAAGTTCATCAAGAACCGATTGAGAAATACTGTGCCACAGGAGCATCTTGAGTCTTTTTTGCTGATACCAACAGAAAAGGACATTCTCTTGAACCTGGACTGTCTGTCTGGGCTGATCGATAGAGTGAACGAAAGGACCTTGCGACGCCTGCTGATTCTCCAAGGCAAGACACTTTTTTTCAGTACTACCTGTTTGGGATGTGTGCTTCTGTGCCTCATAGATGTGTAAGTTATATTGAGGTCGGTATACATATTGCATTGTTTGAAGAACAAATATGCGTCGGTCATGCAGATTGATCTTTGAAAATTGGGTGTAAGGAAACGAGTGCCATATCCACTGTAATAAAACTGATTTGCTTATTAGTTGCTCTGCGTAAGACGTATTCACCTTCTTTATTTCGGTATTGCATTGCGTACAACTAATGATAGGAAAAACATAACTTATTACCCTCGCAGAAGGAGAGGGTATTGCATTTGGGTCCGTTAGTTTGTTTGTCTGTCTACCGGGCGTAGTGGCGTGCGCCTGTAATGAGGCTTGGGTTGGAGGATCGCTTGAGGACGGGAGCTCTGCACTGGGCCGCACTATGAGAGGGTGAAGGGCAGCCTGGAATCATGGCGAAACCCAATCCATATCCCTGTGTCGTAAGAGGTGACCAGAGTTGCATCAGGAAGGGAATCCGGCGTAAAACCTATGCCAAATCAATATGTGGATCATAATGGATGATCCGCTGTGGCGACCCCTCATGGGAGCAGCTGAAAGACGAACAACAAGTTTGTTTGTCTGTCTGTCTTTCTTTGTTTGTTTGTGTTTGTCCTCACAGAACTTTTGTGTTTTACTCCACAACCTCTTGTCGGATTTAGAGGAAATTTTCACCATTGGTGTGACGACTCGTGTGGAATGTTTTAATGATAGTTATGATGACATAGGTCACGTGGTGTGGCAGCCATATAGGAAAAAGGGAAAAACGGAGGGCCATCTAGGGATAAAATGGTCCACAGAATTTTTTTTAATGACGTCATCAGTCACGTGATTCAGCAGCCACATTGTTTTTTCAAAAAAAACCTTCAAAAATCTTCTCTGAAGTGGCTGAACAGATCCAGGCATAACTTTACACATATATGACCGCCTATCCATGAGGAACAAAAGGTTCCCACAAATGATGTGATTGGTCACATGGTTTGGCAGCCATATTCGATTGAAGTCAAATATTAAATAATGTTTTCTGTGGAGCCGCTTCATCAATTGAAATGAAACTTCAAAATTGTGATTTAGTCGTGAGGTTGAATACAAGTTTTAAATTTCAACCTGATCGGACACATGGTCTGGCAGCCAGGATTATTTTTTTTTTTTGATTTGGGTATTTTTAGTTTTTTATGTTTTATTTTTTGAATAAGGCTCACTTGGGTGTACCTGGATGCGTTTGAGGGTAGAGGAGTAGCAGCTGAAATGCGAATCCTATCCAGGTTCCACCTGACGACTACATCCTTGCTTTTTGCTTGTTTGGGTTTCTTCTGATTACTCCAATGCAGGACTGCACCTATTTTGTCTACCATTTGATTTGAATTGAATTAATTTTAATCCCATTCTTAATTCAATTGAATAATAATGAAAAATGTCATGGGTCAGGGTCAGGTGTCCAATCAAAGCGGGGTTGCATCAAAGTGGGACGTCTTGGTACCCGGTCATCACTGCCAGCAATTCTAAAGTGGCAGTTCTCATTATGTCTCTCATTAATTATGTAACACCAGTTTACAAACGCCACACAAAATACACCACATAAAACTAGAGAAACACCACACAAAACAAGTTCTGGTGAGGGTCTGCAATCTCTTATTGCTCAGCTTGGAGAAAAATAATTAAATAAATGATTGCTTACAGTCCGAATTTAGACTGGTGTGCTTTCAAGTGCCAGGGCCAATTTTTAGTCCCATCCGTTATTGGTGTCAAGACATTAACATTGGTATTGACAAGAATGGTCCTTGTTCGAATGGTCCTGTGAGCAGGAGCATTATCGTGCATAAAGATGATTCCTGGACCATGTTGTTGAAGGGTAGATGATTCCTGGACCAATCTGCTGTCAGATTACCAAAAGATGGATAAAGTCGGTGTGAAAGGGTTCAGCAATACCACCACACATCATGACGCCTCTATCTGTCAAAAATGCGAGACATATCACTCATTCCTGGACACAGACTGGAGCACCAAACTCATTGCATCTTCTGTTGACCATTGCATGGCCATTATGTCTTTCAAGGAGAGACCTGGATTCATCACTGAACATAACTCTTGTCCACTAGCCATCTGCGTGTCCATTGGATGTGTTGACTAGACCACTGTGAGGGTGCTTGGATGTGTCATTTTACAAGTCTTGAATGCTGAACAGGTCATCGAGCACAGCTCCCTGCATCATAGAGATGCCTGAAAACAGTTGACACATATTGGGAGGTCCAGAGGTGTGTGTTTGCAGTATTCTTGGCAGCTCAAAACTGATTGTATACAGTATATGCAGGTTGTGTGCATGTATCGGTCCTGAGCAGGAGTTGTTTTCTGAGGATGTCCACTTCTTGGCATATCTCTTGTTGATCCAGTGGCTTGATAACATCTTCTGAGGTCATAAACAGTTCCTATCCTGATGTGAAAGTGCCTTGCAACATGGCTAATGGACGATGCTGGTTGAAGGTGTGCACTAATTTATTTCCTCCCATTTTCTGATAGACATGGCATTGTAATGGATTGTTAAATAATGTAATCAGCACAAGTTAAGATGGATGATCCCCCTCGTAAATATTGCAGCAAACCAAAAACACAGTGCATCAGTTTTGTGGGTGAAGAGCGCTCTTTCATTGCTCACAGGTATGGCAGATCTCAACCATGTATAAATAGAACAAAAAGAGCAAAGAAGATTAATGAGGCTCCACCCCCACAACAGCGACAGACTGTGATGACATTTTTTTAGTTACAACATAACCTTAGATGTTGGTGCGGTGTATTGTTTGGATGATCGACACACTGGTGGCTCAGAAGTACTGTTTCAAATTTGTTCGGAATGCCTTGTGTCACATCTAAAAACCTAAGGGTGCATGAGCAGCACATGCTGGATGATTATTGCATGAGGCAATCACGTTATGTGGAAACTGGCCATCAGGTGTTCTGTGCATCCTTCGTGCTCGAAAGACACTTGAAATGAATTGCATTATGTTCTTCAACAATTATTACATCATGAATGATACCCATTCGTTTTTTTAATGGCAGAGAGTGCAATAGAGTTTATGAATGCAGACATGAACACATATGTTGTTGTGGTCGTCGGGTCGACCCAGTTGCCAGGTCAGAATCCAAAGAATTGCCTCAAAGCAGTCATGACCATCAGATGATATTGTTGCTCCGAGCTGGATTACGGGCCTCTTTGCCACAATGCCATACTCCAATGGAACAATCGACTCAATCAGTGTGACACGTTACTCAGTGTTGTGCATCAATTCACACAAATTTGCGATCCAAGTGAAATTGCTGGATGCAAGCATGGTCTCATGAGGTCTCATCTCATCTCATCATCTCATCTCCTGAACCTAATCTGTCCTTTTACGGACATGTTTTACTAACGAGCCATCAAGACACTCGAATCACCCAGAAACCAAGTGATTTTATCATGGTGTATTGAGAGTACAGGACAGGGATACAAAAGAGAAGCAATGCAAGAAATTCAAGTTCTACTATCCAATACGCAACCCCAAATCAACAAACACACATCAGATCCTGAATTAATCTAAGCATTAAGACCTCAGAAACACCTCAGTAGATAGACAAGTGAGAAATCACAGGACAAAAACACTGCAAATCGCGTCTGGCAGAACGCAGCTTCATCCAAAGTGGTGACACGGCTCAGCCGTCTCCAATTTCTGCTCGCAGACTGCACCCGGCTCAAGGGGGAAAGTTGGCACTGTCTTCTTTGTTGGGAATGGCTGGAGGCTGCGGTGGCAAAGGCTTGCTTCAAGGAGAAACCCTGTGATTTCACCCCAAGCCTTGCGCCTCTGACACCCCACTATTTTGGTCAGCCCTATTTATGGCTACAGGAACCACCTTAAATCCATAGCCCTCCCTACTCAGACACCATTAGCTCGTACTAAGTCTGTAGGTGGGGTGAACTCTACCCCAAACTTTCACCCAGTTCTCTTGGCACGCTTTATCGTGATTGCGACTTTCCCACCTGAATTTGGCACCTGATGGCCTGTCAGATGCTTAAAAAGAACATAAGAGATGGATTACGAAGGGAAGAACATTAAAAACACCCCTAAGCGGGAGTGCCAGTCATCTCTGCCAGAGGTCGACAGAAGCAAAATCAAATTTGGGGCATCTATAATCGATTCCATGGCTCGTGGATCTGGTCATAGAATGCAGATCACCAGAACAGTCGGTCACTTCAAATAAATGATGAAGGAGACACTTTTCTGAATAAGTGATCCTGACAACAGCAGGCGTGCTTTAATGTTAATTTATGTGATACCTGGGGTTCCACGAAATGGTCAGAAATATGGGAATTCTGGAATGTGATTATGATCGACCATGTTGTAAACTCTCTCTAAAACGATGAGGCACGCGGGTAGCCAGAAGCCGACTATCGGGTGGGCAATTCTGTAATTATGACATAATTACACTAATGCATCTGAGTTGCATCAGTGTCTGCACTCATACCAAAATGCTGTGTGCATCCGAGTCGATAACCAGTGATCGTAATGATCAATACAACTCGGCAGAACTCATATTTTTGCCAAATTCAAAAAAGTTCAAAAAAGTAACTCTGTGCCAGACTGGAATAGGGGCAGTTCATAAAGTACGTACGCTCTACTTCCGAGTTTCAAAACCACCCACCCCCCTCTGTATGTAGGCTAGTGACCACCCACCCACCCCCATATGCGTCTCATATCACATCACAATACTTGAAGATTACAACGAACTGAAGATTTATCTCAAATGCATCAGTAATTATTAACTACGGTAATATAGTAATATGGAACAATTATTGACGTCCACGGATTCAACATAACGTCGAAAATGTTCCTGTGAACGGGGATATTTTTCCCCCTCGCGATGACGACAGGCTCACCTTCATCTTCTGAAATGCTTTCATGTAGTCCGACACCACTTTCATAGAGTATGTATGCAGCCATCGTACCACCCACCCACCCCTGTACGCAGCCCATACGGGGGCTTTAAACCACCCACCCCCCTCATTTTTGTATGTACTTTATGAACTGCCCATACGGGGCAAAAATATTGTTGCGAATTCGTGCCCGCCGGCGTGCGAGCGGCCACGTAACTCGAATCGTGGCACATCGCCCACCGGACGGACAATTCTGTCGTGACCCTCTCGGACTAACGCCGGGAACTCGTCACGGGTGGGCCTTTCGGCCTCACCACGATCGTGCCAATCGGCCCCCGCGTGGGATAGGGTTGTTCGCCAAACTCGACCTACCTAAGTACCCACACAGAGGGTAGACCAGGCGATCGCACCTCGCCACAGGTCGACTCCGACACGGGCCACTTTAAGCGACCCGTTCCGTACTATCGCGATAACCGAGCGGTGTTATCATCAACCTCGATGGTTCCGATTAATTATCGGGCGTATTTAGCCCACTACCAACCCTTTGGTAATATGGAGATTCAATTAAAGAGAAGACGAAGCGAAACGGGAAAAACAGTTCAACGTAAGGCACATTTATTCCGCGGCACACGGAAAGCACAGATATACAATTACAACAATTATGCACCAAAAGCAATTGCAACAAAAGACACACAACAATGCAGAGATACTACCGACTACGCGACCACACGGCAACACTTACACAGTTTTACTTTACAGACGGCACCGACAACACATATACTCAAAAGCAAAAGAAAAGGGCCACCCTCAACGACAAGGGGACAGACGGGGCCTGTGGGTGCGAGACCGGGCGGAGCTTACCCGTCTTGTGATGAGCCGCAAATGTGGCGGCGGTGCCCCGACTCCACGCTCCTCCGTGGGTTTCGTTGGCACTGCTTGGAATGGGGTGGGAACGGGGCCCCCTTTCCGCACTATCTCAGCACGGGGGGAAACAGGGGTGGGGGTTGTTGATGCTCTGGGGAAAGAGGATAGCTGGCTTGCTTGGGTCCCGCGACGAGCGACTCCGCTGCGACCTCGTCGCCGACCGCCGTCTTCCTTGCCTCGGACCCGAGGTATCCGGTCCCCGACAGCCTCCGAACCCTGACAGACTCACTCTCCTCCAGACCGACTGGAGTGCTGCTGCCACACTCTGCTGCGGCCACACTTCTCCAACTCGCCCGAGCCCAAAACTGACTGAATTCGCCCCACGCTCAGAGCTTTATAGTCCGGCAGGAGAACCCATATGCAAATTTCCGGATCAGGATGAGCTCGGGGGCGGAGCCACGCTCGCCCATTGGACGGAGGAAAAGTGGGCGTGAACCTCCCCTGATCTTCGAATTTGCATATATCGATTCTACTCCGACGCGCCTGGAGGCGGGACCAAATCGCCCCGCGCTTGCTGATAGGACGGATCAGAAATGGGCGTATATCATTCCTGATCCGACTTCTCCTCGGAAAGGCCGCTTTTTGCACCCGCGGCTTGGCGCGCGTCCTGCACGAGGCCAGGACAGCCTGACACTCGGCGTTCACAAGTGGTGCGGGAATGGCCACAGAAGGAGAGGCGAAGGTGGTGGAGGGTCTAAAGTGGTGGTTCCTGGCCACGGTGATGCTTGGAATGGTGGTGATGCGGTTGCGGGATGGTTTTCTGTGAAGGTAAAGGTCGTGGCTGTTGGCGTTGTTGTTGTTGTGAAGCGCGTTACGGTTGGTGGTTGTTGTGTGATGGCGGTTGAGACGTGGTTGGCTCAAAATAAAGATAGAACAGAAAAACGGCTATCTTAAAGGGTCGCAGCCCGAATGAATCACATTTATTCCCTCTAAACAACGGGTTTGGGGCTAACTACACATGTACTTACAGAGATATCTCACCTACGGGACCTGAATGGTGGTTTGCGAATTTCCTCACCCACAACAATATGCAAAAATTTGCGCAGGATCCGGAGCATCTTCAGAGATTGGCTCCGGCCTCCGGATGACCACTTCAAATTAGCACCGGACATGTAAGACTCAGAGTGAAGTTTGAAGGGCTATAAAATAGGAACGAGAGCAAATTTCAAAAAAATGGCTCGTGTTGTTCTAGATAATAGTCCATGGTATCTGAATCACTAATACCATTTGATCTCTCTTGATAAATGAGGGAGGAGATACGATTTGAAATCGAAGATTTTCGCAACTTTGACAGCCTCGTGACCATGACCTCGACCTTGGACGACCTTGAAAGTTATATCGTTGTGCATGTCTAATCGACCTCTATTTATTCCACTATTGGTTATTTGTCTCCACTCGGTTTGATTGTGGATGGACGGACGGACAGACAGATTTCGAGACTGGCTTTATTAGGTCATCTCTACTGAGATGATAGAGATGACCTAATAATGGTTTCAGGGGAAAGCAGTTTTAGACATGCACATGTGCCGAGAGAAGACAGCAACTTCATACACATTGAATGACGCATATCCTATATATCACAATTAAATTACCTCACACTTACGTAAATTCCTGCAATTTTGGAAGTAACTATCACTATACGATGCAATGCTACCCCCTAGAAGGCATTCCCACAACACTATCATAACACCTGCTAATTTTCCTAAAGAAGGACTTGGTAATAACAAGATTACTTCCCTACCATCTTATCATTTAGCGATTGGTCTGGGAAATAAGTTTCTGATTTACTGATTGGACTGGGACGGGGGTTGGCAACCCGCGGCTCTTTAAGGACTGAAGTGTGGCTCCCAAGCCTGATCGAAAAAATCCCCCATTTCCTCATTATAAATTAATTTTCAAAAAAAATCTTTGTGAGTGTCATGAAAGGATAAAATAATACTTGAGAACGTTGGTGGTGATAAACAGGAAAATACATCCGATTAGCGGCGAATTCTGTGAGCAAGACTTACACGTTGTGCTCCGCGCACATCCTGCTTTCCATTACGCGGTTATTTTCGCCATCTTGTCAGCAATATTATTACTTCAACCTGTTTGGCAACCTCAGTTTACCATTCGAACCCCCTTCTAAAAAGTTAGCGACGCCTTGATCCACACTGGGCAGGTAAGCGAAAATCCCGTAATGAACGACTTGTATCGACATAACAAACGAGATGTTGTTTTGATAACTCCCCCTTCAACAGGGGGTGCACGTCCATGTGACGTCACCACGCTTGCTGTCCTCCATCTTGGAGTACCAACAAACAAAACGAAACTACACGTCCATGTGACGTCACCACGCTTGCTGTCCGCCATCTTGGAGTACCAACAAACAAAACGAAACTACACGTCCATGTGACATCACCACGCTTGCTGTCCGCCATCTTGGAGTACCAACAAACAAAACGAAACTACACGACCATGTGACGTCACCACGCTTGCTGTCCGCCATCTTGGAGTACCAACAAACAAAACGAAACTACACGTCCATGTGACGTCACCACGCTTGCTGTCCGCCATCTTGGAGTACCAACAAACAAAACGAAACTACACGTCCATGTGACGTCACCACGCTTGCTGTCCGCCATCTTGGAGTACCAACAAACAAAACGAAACTACACGTCCATGTGACGTCACCATGCTTGCTGTCCGCCATCTTGGAGTACCAACAAACAAAACGAAACTACACGTCCATGTGACGTCACCACGCTTGCTGTCTGCCATCTTGGAGTACCAACAAACAAAACGAAACTACACGTCCATGTGACGTCACCACGCTTGCTGTCCGCCATCTTGGAGTACCAACAAATAAAACGAAACTACACGTCCATGTGACGTCACCACGCTTGCTGTCCGCCATCTTGGAGTACCAACAAACAAAACGAAACGACACGTCCATGTGACGTCACCATGCTTGCTATCCGCCATCTTGGAGTACCAACAAACAAAACGAAACGACACGTCCATGTGACGTCACCACGCTTGCTGTCCGCCATCTTGGAGTACCAACAAACAAAACGAAACTACACGTCCATGTGACGTCACCACGCTTGCTGTCTGCCATCTTGGAGTACCAACAAACAAAACGAAACTACACGTCCATGTGACGTCACCACGCTTGCTGTCTGCCATCTTGGAGTACCAACAAACAAAACGAAACTACACGTCCATGTGACGTCACCACGCTTGCTGTCCGCCATATTGGAGTACCAACAAACAAAACGAAACGACACGTCCATGTGACGTCACCACGCTTGCTGCCCGCCATCTTGGAGTACCAACAAACAAAACGAAACGACACGTCCATGTGACGTCACCACGCTTGCTGTCCGCCATCTTGGAGTACCAACAAACAAAACGAAACTACACGTCCATGTGACGTCACCACGCTTGCTGTCCGCCATCTTGGAGTACCAACAAACAAAACGAAACGACACGTCCATGTGACGTCACCACGTTGCTGTCCGCCATCTTGGAGTACCAACAAACAAAACGAAACTACACGTCCATGTGACGTCACCACGCTTGCTGTCTGCCATCCTGGAGTACCAACAAACAAAACAAAACGACACGTCCATGTGACGTCACCACGCTTGCTGTCTGCCATCCTGGAGTACCAACAAACAAAACGGAACCACACGTCCACTGCATCATGACATTTAGATTTGTTAAAATAGGAGTTAAAATGGTGAATTTTTGCTCATTATTTTGTTTTGGCAATCATTTTTGATTTTAACTTGGAGGCTTGACTTGCGAGTTATGAGGGATGTTCAAGAGGGATTCAGAATGAGATTGTCACGTCCAAGAAACAGTTTGTGTTTGTTTTGTTGGTTGTTATCTCCATAGAGGGGTTCCAGAAAGTAGAACAGAGCCCTCCCAGGTCTCAAAGCAAAGTGTGTGTGTGTGTGTGTGTGTGTGTGTGTGTGTGTGTGTGTGTGTGTGTGTGTGTGTGTGTGTGTGTGTGTGTGTGTGTGTGTGTGTGTGTGTGTGTGCGTGTGTGTGTACAGAGATTTCACTTCATGGTGGACATCACTTCACTTTTAAATGGCCTTAACAGAAAGCTGCAAGGGAAGGGAAACACGAAACTAGGTTCATACACACACACACACACACACACACGCACACACACACACATACACACACGCGCACACACACACACACACACACACACACACACACACACACACACACACACACACACACACACACACCGTTTTTGGCCCCATCGCTCAATGGTGAAGAATCACTTTAAAATTGAAAAACTCTGTTATCTGGATATGGATTTGGATCTTCACCAAAACTGAATCAATTCATCCTTGTCACATGCCCAACCTGTCCACCAAGTTTCTGCGGAATCCGACCACAACTTTTTGAGATATCGTGCTATACGAGTATATCGTTGTAGCCCTATCTCTCTATGGTGAAGAATCTCTCAAAAATTCCAGTAGCCGGATCTGAATCCGTATATTCACCAAAATCTAATCACTTCGTCATTGTCACACACCAAACCTCTCCACAAAATTTCATTCGGATCTGTCAACAACTTTTTGAGATATCTTGCACACAGACAGACAAACAAACAAGCCGGTAGGCGACATGGGTGGTCGCGACATAATTGCATACTAGTCATACAGTTTTTGACGGATCGCGCTGAAAATTTTTGACAAAGAGGTTCGTTATAGTGTGCATAAAAGCCTTGAAGCTCATTTTTGATTTTCGAAAAAATAAATTTTTTAGGATTTTTCTAAAATTTCAAAGTCCCGTTGCTAGGCAACGGTGGTGCCCATAGCAACGGTGGTCAAAAGCATAGAACTAGATCCTGGTATGAACCTCCCTGTCAAGTTTCATCAAAATCAGTTGACTCCTCTGGCCTCCAGAGCTGTCCATTACATACAAACAAACAAAACAAAAAAAATGACGGTGAATAGACACCCTATTTTTGAAGGACTTCCATTTGAAATATAAAACCTAAATCAAAAATCGGCTCGAGTAAAATTTTCTAAATATCTCGAAGTGTTTAATTCCGGAGTCTCGTTTCTCCACATTGAAAACTGTAGGACAAGTATTGAAAATACCGTACGCGGTTTTTCGGCCGCTGCACAGCAACGGGTGGTTGCTTAGCAACGAAACTCAAACGCTCACACTCCCAGCCCATATGGCACCTGTTCGCCAAGTTTCATCGAAATCGGTTTGCTGTTTTGTGCTATGGAGCCTCGCGTTGCATACACGCACGTACACGCGCGCACACACACACACACACACACACACACACACACACACACACACACACACACACACACACACACACACACACACACACACACACACACACACACACACAGAAAACCCGACAATAAGTGTACTCTTGCGACCACCCAACAGACACAAGGGTGAAAACATAACATCCTTCCACCTTCGGTGGCGGAGGTAAATATGGGTAAGCTGACTCGATGTTATGAAGACAATTTATTGGCCCCTTTCATTGATACCAACTCAATAAACATGCATTGCATTAAAAATCAATATTTGTGTCTTTGTCCTGTTATTCAATTATTGAAATAGGGTTTATGTGCATTGCGGCTGTTTGGATATCGCGTTTCTGACCAAATTTGGAAAAATGGCTCTTCTTGTTATTTGGGTTGCCAACTACTGGTCTGGGAAATAAGAAATGTTTGTTTTGTTTCAGGAATTAAACTAATGACACCTCATACCATTGATGTGGAATGGCAGAAAGCTTCAGAAAAAAAGGACAACTAAACTTTTTTTTAAAACTAGAGTTCACAGAAAGCCTTTCCCAAGAAGACCTTACCTTTTCTTTTCATAGAAATTTTTTTTAGAAAAAAAAACTAGAGTTCATAGAAAACCAGCGTTAAAATCAAGAATTCAATCAAAATAAAATGATTTTAAAGGCTGTATTAAAAAAAAATTCGGAAGTTTACCACCATTCCTGGAGGTTTTTGGAAACAGTAAGAAGGTGATTTGTGTTATAGTGTTGAAATGTGTAATTCAATTTAAAAAAAAAATAAAGATTTTAAAGGTCGTATTAAAAAAAAACAAAAGATTTCTGGAAGTTCACCACCATTGACGCAGTGTCTTTTACACCACCCTATTTAGCACGCTACATTCGTTCTTCATGCGTGTTGTTTGTGTCCTTTATGACGTCCTTAAAAACAAAGTTTACTGTTTGGAATTAATATCAATTTCGTTTGATTGCTGGACAGGTAGAGTAAAAAAAATTATCTCACTCCTCTTTGCACATGTGCAATGGGGACAAATTCAGAGCCAAAGTCCTGCTGAACTACAGGTTCATTTTCCGATTCATGTTTTGATTTGTGTTCAAAATATAACCTGCAATTGAAATGAAGTTGTTCCTCGATCATAAACCGATGTTTGTAGATGGCCGGACAGACAGACAGAAGTGAATTAATTGCTTAACCCCACTTTCTGCTTTGCGTGCATGAGGTAACTGGAATGGCACACAGTAGAGCGCGCATATCTCCGCCAGAACGAACAACTTACATTGTGTATCCCACTGATAGTCCGGATCTGTCTCACCAAAATCTAATTGGCTTGTTCTTGTCACCGACCCAACTCATCCATCAATTTTGTGTATTGATATTTCAAAAAGGTATGGACGAATACCTTTTTTTTCACCTGGACGTCCATACCTTTTTGAAATATCAGGCCAAATATCAATTTTGGTCATATCTCTGAATGGTGATGAATCACTTAATAAGAATCTCGTATCCTGATTCCGATATTCACCAAAATCGAATCAGTTCGTCCATGTTATACACCCAACTTGTCTACCAGGCTTCGTCTGAATCCATCCACAACTGTTTGAGATATCATGCTCACAGAGAAAGACACACACAAACAGGGGTGACAACAAAACCACCATCCACCTTTGGTTGGAGAGGTTAATTAATGGTGATGCAGTACAAAAATGTGCATTCACAAAAACAAAAAATAATCCACCAAGCTTGGGGAAGATATCCACTAAACACATCCTCACCCATTGCATGAAGGACACTTCACAAGGGCTTCTGGGGTATGAAGAATAATGTGATATGAAAACCTTCTCAATGGGCCGGTATATTTTGTAGGTTGGGTGACATAACTTTTGGGATGACCCTTGTGTACACATACATTACATTTTATGTACACATGTATACATATACGTACAATTATATCCTGTAGCTGTATTATGTAGATGTTATTTTTATAACATCTATACAGTGTGAACACAGTTGGGTGGTTTGGACTTACCCTCTAGGCAGTAGGCAGGTGCATGGAAGGACAGCGTACGTGTAATTTGTCTGTTCTATGATGGATCCTAAGTGGCCATGCTTCATGCAGGCTGCTCCAGAGGAGGGCGAAGCTGTCAAAAGTAAGCGGAACATTCACCCACAGAGCGAGGCGAGAGGTCAGCGTGTAATAATTACCCTGCAGACCATTAGCTGTGGCTTTGTACAATGGCTCTCTCTCGCTGAGACTCACACGGACACCAATCGTCCTTCGCCCCCTGGATCAACCTTTACCTCTTCCCAACCCATTACATACTTTCAGAACTTTCTGCCTCCTTGGCCATCATAACGTGCCTTTGTTGATATTTTAAAGTCGTATAGACCAATTTAAAATGTTTCACCAATGTACTCAGTAAAACTCAACTATAAAACAAATTGTGAGTCAGCAGTTAAAATTGCTTATGCAACAAATTTTAAGGAGCCATTTATTTTGTTATCAGAAAATACAACTCGTCGCTTTGCTGATGGGAGTATAAAGGGGGTGGGAGGGGGAGAGGGAGACGAGGAAGAGAGGAGGGAAAGAGTCGGGATGGAAGGGAAGGAGGGAGAATGGAGGGGGGGTGGAGAGGGACATGGGTCAGAGATAGAGAGAGGGTAGGAGAGAGGGAGAGGGGCCGGAGAGAGGCAGAGGGGTGGGAGAAAGGCAGAGGGGTCGGAGAGACAGAGGGGGAAAGGGAGAGGGGTGGGAGAGAGAGAGGGAGAAAGATAGAAAGAGAGAGAGAGAGAGAGACACACGGAGAGAGAGAGAGAGAGAGAGAGAGAGAGAGAGAGAGAGAGAGAGAGAGAGAGAGAGAGAGAGAGAGAGAGAGAGAGAGAGAGAGAGAGAGAGAGAGAGAGAGAGAGAGAGAGAGAGAGAGAGAGAGAGAGAGAGAGAGAGAGAGAGAGAGAGAGAGATGAGAGGCAGAGGGGTGAGAGACAGAGAGGGAAGAGAGCTCAAGGGGGGAGAAAAAGGGACGGGTGGGGTGGGGGGAGAGAGGGGAGTGGAAAGTGTGGAGAGGGAGAGGAGAGGGGAGGATTCTGGAAGATATGACACCCAGTTTATCATCCATCTGAGAGATGGCACACACACGTTGATGAATCACCCTGCCTGAGAAACACCTGGATGACAGTTTATCGTTGGGTCGGGATTCAAACCCAGGCTAGACAGCTTAAAGCAAGCATGCATAACTCTCGACTACTCTGCCGTGATCTGTCCGAGCAGCTGTTCCGACTACTACCAAAAAAAAAAAATGATTTCATTTGTCCGATTTGCACATTTTTTGACAGCCCTATCTCTCCTCGACCTCCAGAGAGTTGTTTGGTGGTGGAGGGGGTTTGGCAAGAGTTTAGTGTCAGGGGAGGGATAGGGAAGGCAGCATGTGGGGAGGGGAAGGGAAGGCAACTTGAGGGAAAGGGAAGGGAAGGCAGCTTGAGAGGAAGGGGAGGAAATGCAGCATGAGGGGAGGGAAGGTAACACAGTGCAAAGGGAAGGGAAAGGAAGGCAGTGTGAGGGGAAGGGAGAGGAAGGCAGTGTGAGTGGAACACAAAGGGAGGCACCGTGAGGGGAGAGGAGGCAGCATGAGGGGATGAGGAGGCAGCACGAGAGGGGGAGGAAGCGAGAAGGGAGGGGAGACAGCACTAGCTGGGGGGACGCAGCATAAGGGAAAAGGAAGGCAGCGTGAGGGAAGGGAAGGGAACATAGTGTGATAGGAAGATAAAATGGAAAACCTTTCTCTCTACACCATTCTTTCAGCCATTGGTTGACGTCTATTGCTCTGCTCATAATTTCTATATCGTTTCCTAATCTTTGGAGAATCCCAGAAAACATGACCTCACAACCCTTTGCTTTCAGCCGCTTTCCCAATATCCTGTATCTATTTTTCAAAACCTCCGAGTAAACTTTCCCTACATCATTCGCACCCAGGTGTACCACAACCAACTTCTTCCTACCGTGACCCGATTCAATATCGTTCACCCTTCCTTCAATGTCCCCAACTCCTGCTCCTTCAAAATTACACAGAATTCTATGTCTACGACCCTTCCTACAGAATGAACAATCGACATATTTAATTGTCTCATCACCCACAAAAATTGTCTCCCATACCTCATGTCTACCAATTTCATGTCTACCTACCTCATGTCTACAGACCAAACCTGCACCCGCTGCACATCCACCACTGCCTGCACACACTGAACCCCACCACTGCCTGCACACACTGCACCCCCACCACTGCCTGCACCCCACCACTGCCTGCACACCCACCACTGCCTGCACCCACTGCACATCCACCACTGCCTACACACCCTGCACCCCCACCAATGCCTTCACCCGCTGCACCCCCACCACTGCCTGCACATGCTGCACCTCCACCAGAGCCTGCACACGCTGCACCCCCCCCACCGCCTGCACACACTGCACCCCCACCACGACCTGCACCCAATGCACCCCCAGCACTGCCTACACCCGCTGCACACCCACCACTGCCCACATAACTGCAACCCCCACCCTACCTGCAGCACCCCACCACTGCCTGCACCTGCTGCACCCATACAACTGCCTGCACAGCTGTGCCTCCACCACTGCCTGCACCTGCTGCTCCCCACCACTGCCTGCACCTGCTGCACCCCACCACTGCCTGCACATGCTGCACACCACCACTGCCTGCAATGCTGCACACCACCACTGCCTGCCCCCGCTGCACCCCCATCACTGCCTGCACCCACTGCACCCCAACCACTGCGTGCACCCGCTGCACCCCCACCACTGCCTGCACAACTGCACCTCCACCACTGCCTGCCTCCATTGCACGGTCACCACTGCCTACCCCCTTTGCACCGTCACTCCTTCCAATTTCCTCAGCAACCTCACTCCACAACCGTAACCAACTATTATCTACAAATTTCTCACATTCTGCTCCTTGCTGCAAATTATCAATGCATTCCTTCAACCTCGTAATAACCAGCCTCAAGTGGACAATGACCTCACACTTTCTACAACAATAAGAACCCTCTGCTTCCCCCATTGTTGGAGTGGCCCACATTGAACAACTGTTACATTTTACGTACTCCTTCCTCTTCCTTCCTCCTTCGGTCTCCATGTATGACCTTTTTTGGCCACATGCTCCCAAGGCCCCAACTGACTTCATGCTAAATTTATCATGAGGCTTTCCCCTGCTTCTTTCAAGAAACCAACTCAAACACCCGCTAAAACTGTTATGAACCTGAAAAAAATAAATACAGTTCCACAGCCCCTGACACAAGTCTCGATAACAAAATACGCAAAATGCTTTAGGACTGGAAGGAGAGCTCACCACCCAACCGTCCACAAGCTCTGATCCCCGAACCGGAAGTCCGGAAGTGACGTCACCGAATAAAGTTCTTCCTGCACCACTATATAAATATATATTGTTGATGTTCTGCAAAACTGCATGCCTCTAAGGCAATGGCGCCCAACATACAGTGATCCACAGACAGTTATTTTGTTAGTCTTCGTGCAGTCAGACCTTCCCCTCATGTCTAGTGGGTTAACAGGACAAAGTGTGTTATGTGGGTCTAATAGCTAGGTCTATTAACTATATCTCTATCTTCTATTCTGATTTCTATTCCAACATTTTCTTTTTAGTCATAGTACTAATCAACCAAGGAAGCAAACACACCACAATATATTTTGCGAGTACACAATAGCAAGCAGCCTCCCGTGGGAGAATCAACATTAGAACAAACATAGTATATGGCACATGCATGGCGCGCCATTTCATTCAAATTTGTGTGCCAATTTCCAACGACATCTCACCTTGCTCACCCCTGGCTCACCAAAAACTCACCACTTCGACCGCCGCCGACAACTCCAGCACACAGGAAGAATGTTCTCGCACCTCCTCATACCTCTCTATCGATACAATTCACCACTAAACAGAGGCGTGCTGCATGGCTCAAGCTGTGCTCGGACCACGTGATGCGGGGACGAGCAATGGACGTTAAGGGCTTTGGCCGCATCTCACCGAGAATGTTCCGGGTGTGTACGCCGGATTGATGCGGCTCTCGTCCAGTCGTCAGGGCGCAGCGGGACGGGCGGCATAGAGGGGTTGCGGGAAAAGCAATCTGGGATTTTGGAATGGAGCTCCGGGCCGTGTCATGCCGGATGTGTGAATGAGACCACTTCCGGCCCCAGGAGCTTGGCAGGGCGTGGCTAGGGCTGCTGTGGCCCAATGGAGCAGTAGGATTTGGGTCACAGCACGTCGCTTCGGGTCGTCACCCCACCCTTCGCCCAGGGCTTATTAAAGGTGGATCGCGGAGCCACTCGCCCTTTTCTTCACCTCTCTGCTTCACCCTCTTCTTCACTGCTCCTCGTTGCCTCGTTGCCACCCTAACCCTAACCCAAACAGCCCATCCCCATCTCCTTGAGATGTCGATCAACCTGCTGCAACCACAAGGCACATGGTTGGCCAATTGGCCTCCACCACTCACGAGACTCCCTCGCTGAGAGAATCTGGTGAGCAGGATCAGTGTCAGGAAAACGAGCCACATGTCCATACAGCCGCAGCTGACGCTCATGGGCTATGCAGGTAACAAATCTCATTTGAGTCTCTCTCAGCAACCTCTCCTTGGACACAAGGTCTGACCAGCAATAGCCAAGCATTCTCCAAAGAGACCTGGTACCAAAGGAATTCAGTCTTCATCTCAGATCCCTGGTCGGAGTCCAAGTCTCACATCCATAGAGCAACACTGGAAGCATCAAGGACCTGAAGACTCGGACTTTCATCCTCCCGCACAGATACCAGCAGCGCCACACCCCATGATTCAGTGAATCCATGATTCCCCAGGCCCGACCCAGACGTCTGTTGACCTCTGGCTCACAGCCAGCAGAGACATGACTAACACTGCCAAGGTAAGTGAATCTCTCCAGGACCTCAGCATCTTCACCACAAACAGGTGCAGACAGGATATCAGCTTCCAAGATGTCATGGAAAGCCTGGATCTTAGTTCTGATCCAGGAAACCCATAATCCCAGTGGCTCCGCCTCCTCATTCAGCACCCCGAGGGCCCCCAAAAGGATATGTAGAGTCTCCTCAAAGATGACTGCATCTTCAGTGAGGACCTGCGTTCTGCATTCAGTGAGGACACGAAGAGCGAAGATGTGGTCAATCGTTGACCTCTTTGGTGTAAAGCCTGACGGCTCTGGATGTTGGTGCTCAGGCAGATGGTGGCAAACCCTTTCAAGAATTATCTGAACAAAGACCTTGCCTGGCACTGAGAGCAGCGTCACCCCTCGGTGGTTGTTGCAGTCTTGGGGATCACCCTCCCCTTTTGAGAGTGGGACAACAAGGCCCCTCTTTCAGTTGGTTGGGATAATGCCTCTGTTCCAGGCAGAGCACAATATTGCATGCAACAACGTGAGTGCAGAATTTCCACCAGCCTTGAGAAGTTCAGCATGGATGCCACAGATCCCTGGAGCTTTACCCCGTTTCAATCAGTTCACCACAGCCTGTATGTCCACAAATGAAGGTGGACCACAGTTGATTTGAGGATCAGCAACAGGGATTGTAACACCTCTAATGTCCAACTTGACAGCTGTTGGATCAGCCTGGTACAACCGCTCAAAGTAACCGGCCCAGCGGGCCTTCACTTTGGACTCCTTTGTCAAGTGCCCACCACCCTCTGCTCTAACTGCAGTACACCGGAATGGGCTTGGACGAACACAATGCACGAATTCCCCTGTAAGGAGGACGAGAATCACTTCACCACAGGTGATGCTCTACCCCTCAGAGATTCCTTGCACATAGGCCTCCTTGTCCACCCTTAACGCACGAACAGTTTCATGCCTCAGCTCTCTGATCAGATCAGCTCTGCCATTCAGCCTGACCCTGCAACTCTGGTCATTGGTATCCAGTGTTCCTTGAGAAACAAAATTCTTCTTCGCTATGCAGTGAGTTTCAAAACACCACTGGCAACATCAAGGACGGTAGTCTTCAAGGCACTCCACAACTCTTCTGGATCCACCAAAGCACCCAGACTCCCCCCTCCAAATCTCCACTCAGTCTGTTCACAAACTCTTCCACTACCCTCTCATCCTTGAGCTTGCCAACATCCAGCATCAGCTGGGATGGTACAATTATCCTGGATTTAAGGTGCAACTTAAGATTTGCACAAACAACCAGTGGTCAGTATTGAGGAACTGAGCACTCCAGTAGACCCTGCAGTTCTGGATCATCCTCCAGCGACAATCAACGAGCACATGGTCAATTTCCGTTACCACACCGCCGGCGTTGGAATACCAAGTCCAGCGATGAGCTTGTGGGTGCTGATACCATGAACCAGCCACCCTAAGTCCATGACTTCTTCAAAGTCAAGGAACTTGATGCAATTCAGGTTCACAGTTCCAGACCCATGCAGACCAACACACGTCTCATAACCATCCCTATCAGTTCCAGTCGATGTATGGAAATCCCCCAAGACTAGAAGTGTATCTTGTCTGGGGGCACTGATCAACCACAGACTCAAGCGTGGCATTCTTCACGGTGAGATCACTCGCATCAGTCGTAGCAGAAACAGAGACCAGGGAAATGATACCCAAGGAGTGGCGAATCCTGAGTCTCATAATATGCTCGTTGACCAGTCTTACATCAATTATCATTGAGGGGTAGAGGTGGGGTTA